>NC_085861.1:42937077-43124577 GCF_034702125.1 Engraulis encrasicolus
AACCGAGAAAAAATATTGTTTTGGGGGACATATGTACTCATTTCTAATTTGATAAATCCAACACGTCTCAAAAGAGTTGGGACGGGGATCAGTGAAATTTAGTAAACATCCAAATAAGATAAAACAACAAAGAAGAACATTTCAAAATGAATTGTACTGACGGACAATATAGGTGTCCAGGTATAAGATCATCACAGAGAGGCTGAGTCACTCAGAATTAAAGATGCAAAGGGAATAATTACCATAGTTATTACATACATTTTTTAATTCAGTTGGATTTATCATGATTGAGTGTATATAAGACATATTTTTGTTAATAAAATCATTGTATAGGTTCATGACATCATGAAATATATATTGGCTGTAGTCTCACTCTAGCACTCCAGGAATTAGAGCTATTGAAAACTGACCATATTAAGAATGCTTAATGCATGAAAATGATACAGGGGTGTAACATTCTCCTAAGCACATGAGCTCACTTGAAATAGACCCAGAAGACATGGGAAACTGTCCTTTGCTTACAGAAGTCAGCAGAAGTTGTAGAAGTCCATTCTTTTTGACAATAATAGAGCATTGCACATCCTGTGCTACAGTGAAAATGGACCATCCAACTTGTGTTAGTGCTAGCTTCAAAAGTCAGCCTCCATGATGGCATGCGGGTGTGCCACATAGTAAGGTCAAATTGCATTCTCTACTATGTTTTAACAGTTTGGCTCCATCCTAAGGACCAGCAGGTGATAAAATTGGGTTTTTGGTCAAGACCTGTCACACTGTAAGCACTACAGAAAGGAAAACATTGCAAAACATGACAAGGAATACACCCACCATTTAAGCTGGTGAAATCATGTCCAAGATAGGAATTAACACTGTTTTTTATATAAAATCATCTCATCGGTTAATGTATTTAACTGTTAAGTGTTCCTCGACATTTGCTGCCATTTATTGTCCCCGTCCCAACTCTTTTGAGACGTGTTGGATTTATCAAATTAGAAATGAGTACATATGTCCCCCAAAACAATATTTTTTCTCGGTTTTAACACTTAATATGTTGTCTTTTCACTATTCTCCATCTAATGAATAGATTGAATGTTTTGAAAATGATAGCATTATGATTTTATTCACTGTTTACCAAACGTCCCAACTTCATCGGATTTGGGGTTTGTATTACAACCGTACATGCTTCAGGATGGCAGATCTTCTCTCTTTAGGATCTGCACTGGCTGTTTGTGTGTGTGTGTGTGTTTGAGACAACAATGCGCGCGCAGTTAGTGATGACGTAACTTCTTAACGGGTCAATACATCAGTACTGCAAGCAAGAGGGTGTATAGATTACGTACGTATATGACCCAGTACTTCCAAAGACTCTTGCAAACCTTTATGTTCACAGATGATGTACGCAGATTGTCCATTATATATTACATGAGTGTTTCTACTCCACAAACAGTGCGAGTGTTAGTGATGACGCTGGTATTTTGTGCTGCATACACAATTACTGTGTCTTGAACATTACCCTTGCTTGCTAATTGGTCCTTCAAGAATCTGGCAGAGACAGACTTGTGAAGGTAGCCTCGCGCGCCATCCTACGTACTTCCACCAAGAGACTTGGCTCCGTACTACGTCTGGCAACTGTTTTCTGTGGAGCGATATTGAGCGGTAGGATTTGGTTGGCCAACCCTCCCCAGAAAACAGCCAATTGGCAAAGAGACAGGTTGATGGGGGAAAGGGGGGAGGGTGCTTATGACGATGACGTAAAACGCCTGTGCTATGTTGTTGAGTAACTGTGGACGATTGGGTGAGAGCTGTCCAATCATTTCAAACCAGAACTGAGTGCAAACTTCTCACTTCCTGCAATCGCGTCAGATCAAACAACCTCCAGACCATGAATACGAAATGAAATGGTAGTATTATGGGATGGTCAGGACCAGGCTAATGTGAAGATATCAGACCTCCTTTGTGAAATGCACTGTAGTTTTCATCCATTGTATGGATTACTTGCACCAACACTGCCATAGATGTTAGTGACAGGATCTATACACAATACGACCACTATACCGTGAGAGGAATTGTCATCAGACAGGCCTACTTGAGGTTTTTTTTTGTTCTACTCAACCTAGATGTTATATAAAGGCCACTGCTCAACCTCTGAGTTTCTGCCTGAGAACTGAGTCACATAGAGATTGTCCTCACACACTGCATCATGTACACAAGCTGATCTCCCTGTTGTGGCCTTGTGTGCCCCTCTTCCTCTCTCTTTCTCTTTCTCTTTCTCCCCCCTCTCTTTCTCTTTCCCTCTCTTCCTGTCTTCTCTCTCTCTCTCTCTCTCTCTCTCTCTCTCTCTCTCTCTCTCTCTCTCTCTCTCTCTCTCTCTCATCCTCAGATTATTCCTGCGCTTTGCAGAAGGACATTCTGCTGCAGGGTCGTCTCTATTTGTCAGAGAACTGGCTCTGTTTCTATAGTAACATCTTCAGATGGGAGACCACGGTAAGCCCTGCAAATAGGATAAGACGCACGCACGCACGCACGCACGCACACACACACACACACACACACACACACACACACACACACACACACACACACACACACACACACACACACACACACACACACACACACACACACATACACACACACACACAGCCTTTTAGCCGCCAATAGATTATATCTCCAATGTGTCCTGAAAAATGACCTTGTCCCCTTTTAGTTCTCCTGCCGTGGTTGCTTGCCGCTGCAGCCAAACGTAGTGTACATTCATAATCTCAGGTGACCTGCTGTAATAAGGCAGTTTAGGTTCATTATGATTTCGTAATTTTGGACATCATTATATTTCTTTTGGCATTATTAGAACTAGAGATGCTGATTTTTAGGATCCTGCCGGATACCGGATCCACTGCTTAAGATCCTGCCGGATCCGGAACCGGATACCGGATCCTACGAAAGTGTTGAAATACATAGCCTACTCACACACGTGGGCCCTTTTTATCACGTTGGCTCAAACTATTTTGACTGAAAAGCCTCGGCTACCGGATCCTGGATCCTGGAACCGGATCCGGATCCTGTGAAAAACCCTATTATCCTGCCGGATCCGGAACCGGATCTTGGATCCTGTGCATCTCTAATTAGAACATTTCTACAATACATGTTGGTAATTCTGGCTTCATTAGAATATTTACTAGAATATTTTCTTCATGTTGTCTTCTATATTGTGTCGCTGCTTCCTGTCAGATCACCATCCTGTTGAGGGACGTGACGAGCCTGACCAAGGAGAAGACGGCCAAGCTCATCCCCAACGCCATACAGATCTGCACAGAAAATGAGAAGGTGAGAAGGGCCATGGCCGAATTCCAGACCGGGCCAGTGGGGCCAGCGGCCAGGGGCCCATGGACTCCAGGGGCCCAGTGGGGGGGGCTTATGGTGATTCTTCTTGTCTGGCCCAGGGGCCCGATGCGGAGTCATACTCCGTCCCTGGATGGGGCGCGCCGTGCTGAGCTATGGTGCACTGCATTAATATGCTGCACCGTATTGCAGTGGCTCTTTTAGGATTTTTTTGCCTTTTGACAGGACAGTGGAGGAGAGACAGGAAACGAGTAGGGAGAGAGAGACGGGGGAGGATCGGCAAATGGCCCGGGGAGGAATTGAACCCGGGTCACCAGCGTAGTAACTCGGTGCCCTACCATTAGGTCACAGCAGGATTTCCATGGTGCATTTAGTTGCGCATATATTTCTGTCAGCATAGTGCAGCAGAGAGGGCGTTGTGTGTGTTAGTGTGGCACAAAAGCTGAAGGTGTATGCAGTTAGAGGATTAACATTTTCACATGCACATCACATGTTATTGGAATGAGTATTGTGTGAGTTTTAGGCACATCCAGAAGCGTTTGATGGGTGGGTGCATGTTTAGTAAGCTCACCTCGGACGAAACGATTAGCTTGTGAGATTGGCCAGACTATGAGTTTTGTTGTTGTGTTAGCCAGGTTATTAACCTTCCAAGCTACAAACACAGGAGCAGAGATGTCTAAAGTAAAGTAAATGTGATGTAAGCACAACAGTAGTGCATGCTATTACACAGTTGTTACACCAGTTATGCAGCTGTACCTAATGAGCGTTTTATAATGACCTCCACTTCTACTTCATGCACCTCTGCACAGGAGATTTCAGTCATTGACTCTTGTATCTTGTCTAAGAGTTGTGATGATTACAGTCGTCTGATTGCTATCTGTGGGTTTCCTCCGCAGCACTTCTTTACCTCCTTCGGGGCTCGCGATCGCAGCTACATGATGGTCTTCCGGCTCTGGCAGAACGCACTCATGGACAAGGTGCGGAACTAAAGTCTCTCTCTCTCTCTCTCTCTCTCTCTCTCTCTCTCTCTCTCTCTCTCTCTCTCTCTCTCTCTCTCTCTCTCTCATGGACAAGGTGCCACACTCATCTCTACCTTCCTCCTTCCTCTGTCTCTGTCTTCGCTCTCTCTTTTAAATGAGGATCAGGAGGGTTGACTTCAGGGCCAGAGGCAAACTCTCTCTTGTTCTTATATTCTTCCTAATAATAATTCTCAAAAATAATGCATTGTGATTAGCTCCATAATAGTTACCAGTACTTCATGCACGTTCTCTAGTGTGTGCAAGACATCATCTATGCCCCAGGTTATGTTTTTCTCCCAGCTCTTCTCTCTTCCCTTCTGCATCCCGATCTTCTTCCATCACGCACTCCCTCTCTCTACCTCTCTTCCCTCCTCACCACATTCTATATACTTTCTCTGTCTCCCTCTTTATCTCCTCATCTTGCTGTCGTCCCTTTCTCATCTTACCACCTTCTCTCCTTTTTTTCTCTTTCTCTCTCTCTCTCTCTCTCTCTCTCTCTCTCTCTCTCTCTCTCTCTTCTCTCTCTCTCTCTCTCTCTCTTTCTGCTCTCCTTTCAGACGCTCTCCCCTAAGGAGTTGTGGCACATAGTGCACCAGTGCTACGGCACGGAGCTGGGGCTGACCAGCGAGGACGATGACTACGTCTCCCCCACGGCAGAGCACATCAACGGGCTGCTGTGAGTACACAACCACCACCTTCCTCCACCTCCACCTCCACCTCCACCTCCACCTCCACCTCCACCTCCACCTTGTTTGATTAGTGGCATACAGCTTCACAGAGTTCAACACAAACCCTGTATAGCAATGCAGCCACTCATAGATGAGCTTTGTTGATTTATTTCTTGATGAGGGGTGTAAAACAGTGATTTCCAACTGGGCATATGCATACCACTAGGGGCACACAAACACACTGCCGGGGGGTTACATGGAAACATGAATTATAAATGTATGGAGCAAATAAGTCACGTTGGGGTTCAGGAATGGACGCAGCACGAGTTCACTCATAAAATGACAAAAAGGTTTAGAGGCTATGCAAGACAGAAAATAGGTTGGGAAAAGTTGGGGTAGAGTAAAATTGAACATGGACCCTGCGGAGCTCATTTCCAGCTCCCCCACCACCCCCTTCCATTTCCCTCTGCAATTCAGACAGTCCAAGGTCAGCTTCATTGGCTGCAATAAAATATTGATTCAGTAGATAAAAAAATGTTGATGAGCAGTGTAGACCAGGGCAGGATTAAATTTGGCTGTATGCAGTTTGGGGAAGGCAGTTGGCTTTGAACCCTGCACCCTCTGGCTACCAGGGTACCCTCTGGGTGTGCTACCAGGGTACCCTCTGGGTGTGCTACCAGGGTACCCTCTGGGTGTGCTACAAGAAACAGTCAGCCTTGTTCTAGTGACAATGTGAGCTCACCTACAAACACAGTGACAGTGCAAAGGACACTCATTTTCCCCCTCTATCCTCCTCCGCCATCCAGAGATGAGCTCTCTTTGCCACAGTGTACATGTACATATTGATTCAACAGCAGGAGATATTGATTTCTGTAGAGGGAGATATTGTATTGAGTCATATAAATAGAGGAAGATATTGACCGCCCTGAGTAATAGGAAGAACACCCCCCCCCCTCCCCATTCTTACAAAAGCCAATTTTACTGCTGGTGAGCAGTGATGGACAACCTGGCTTTAGAAGCTGCAGTGTTTTTTACCACATAATTTCTCCAACCAGCAGTCCCATAGGCAAATGTATTACAGCCTCAGATATACACGTAGAAGCAATAAGTGAAAGAGTAGACGATGGCTTCAGGATTCAGTTCTACTGAGTCAGGGAGTGCAGTTACATGCAGGGAGTACTGTGTTGGGGTTTATCTGTATTCGGTTTAAACCAAGCTCCAGGATATTCGGTTTACATGTCTTAAACAGCTTTCTGCAACTAAAAATGCAACTGTTCTCCAAACACAGCCAAATTTGGAATTAATGAATAGTTTACAGTTTGGATAACTTTATTACACAACTATGTTTTTTGAAGATCACTGTAAGAATGTTGGTGCTCTTGGCTTCTAATTTATGGCAAATCCACACATGAATGCACTATTAATCACCAACTTTCAAAGAGCTATGAAGAATATTACTGAATTTTAGTGGAAAATGTAAAAAGTAGACACAGGTTTGCTGTTTTAAGAGATTTATCGCTAAATCTTGAGGTAATCCAATAATGACATGTCAGATTAGTATTCCTTTAATGGTGGGGTTGCAGGTATGACATCTCGCTGGGGGAACTCCCCCAGGATTCTAAGGTTCTACATAGACTGATGTCATAATAGTACATTTTCTTAAAATGGTTAACCTGCAACCCCACCTTTAATGTTAACCTTTCAATGTGAGCATACAACCATCTAGGTCCCAGTTTTATATGCCTACCTACCATTGGCTTCAAAACCTTTGCTAATCTTGATCCCATCAAACCAGTTCCTTTTTCTTTTGTAGAACCGTCTAAGTCAGACATAGCTTGCTGAATGAGCTACGACTTAACCTTGCTTGTGGAGAGAGACACTGCTTCACTGTCTTTGCTGGTATTTAGTGAGAGAGAGTGAGAGGGAGAAGGTCAGGGGACAAAGAGAGATGGCCATGGGAATCGCTTCCCCTTGAAAACTTTTGGGCTGTAAGAAGGACGTGGGGAACCTTGCAGGGTGAGATGGAGCATTTTCTTGCCTTCAAAGAAGACTGTTGTTCAAGGTTTTGATTATACGTTGAACATGAAATGTCAGCACAGCATGAAATTTTGCATAATTTGCCTCACTCAGTTTCACCCTTACCGCTTCCTATGTCAGTAGTCTGGTGGTGGAGTTGTGGATGATATTCTGGGAGGGTGTTATCAACAGCATTGTAGCTGGACTCATTTGGCAGTAAGGGGTGAAGATGAATTCTGCAAATTATGTGAACAGTGTAGAGACATATTCCATGGCTTGGTTCAATACTAATTTAAAAACCTTGAAGATCAATGCAGGATAATGCGTCATCTCACCCTGCAAGATTCACCACACCTTTCTTATAACCCAAAAGCTTTGGTGGGAAGTGATTTTATGGACTGGCCATCTCAGTCTCCTGACCTTATCTGCATTGAAAAGCACCTAGAGTTAGTGAAGCAGTGGCTCTATTCATGACGGCAATGCAGAAGCAAGGATGAGTTGGAACTTCATTTTGGGCAAGTCATTTCTGATGTAGACAGCTCTACAAATAAAAAATTGAAAGGGTTTGATGGATTCAATGGCAGTTGAGATTGGAGATCTGGAGAGTATACAGGATGTGATTGTGAACAATACTGTTAAGCTCATGTTGAAAGTTAAGCTTTAGAAGAATACTCAACTGACATGTTTGTAATAGTATTATTGATAAATATTTAAAAACTCTCAAAAAAGAACACTTGCATAATATCATTGTCCAGCTTTTTTGCCCCACATAATTTCATATAGATCATAGCTTTTTGAAAATTGGTGTTTATTCGTAATGTATATTCATACTTGGATTTAAGAATTATAATTTGAAAGATATTGGTGGTGTTGGCTCATATCCTGACTGTACATGTCTTGTGCGTAATGAACTAATGTCAAGCGTTTATTTTGTGTGTTTAGAGTGTGGTGCAGTCCTTTGTTGTCGTGTTTGTGTCTTCAAGTGTCCAGTTGACCAGTGTTGTTTTCTTTATTTAGTTCTGTTTGTCTACCGTCCAGTCCTCGTGTCTTGAGTCTCATTTCCTTTCATTAAAACTTCTTTTGAACCTCCTATGTGCTTCGATTTCCTCTATTCTGCCCCCTCTTTCCTCTCTCTCTGTCTCTGTCTTTCTCTCCCTCTTTCTCTCTCCCCCATCCATTTGCCCCCACCCTCTTCCTTCTCTCTCTCTCTCTCTCTCTCTCTCTCTCTCTCTCTCTCTCTCTCTCTCTCTCTCTCTCTCTCTCTCTCTCTCTCTCTCTCTCTCTCTGTCCTTTTCTGTACATCACTGATGTAAACTGGCCTCTGGTTCTCTTTCTCTTTCCTATATGTCTGAACTGTATGAACCTGTTTGTCACACCTTGTGTCCGTCTCTCATATTGGAACTGGGGAAATGTCAAGCACTGATGGACACTGTATAACTTAAATTGTACTTTAAATAGGAATGTACTCTTCAGTGTTGTGTTCCACACACAGGCAATGTGGTTACCTTCTGCAGGCACTAGCAATACCTACCTGTAGACCTGTGAAATCTTGAAATTGGAATGTCTTGGGTGGGTGGGAATGTTATGTCATGTTTTGTTAATTGATGTTTTTACTTTTCTTCTCCATTCAGAAGTAAATATATATATATATATATTTTTTTAAATGCATTTTTTCCCTCCACCTCTGTAGTCCAGTTGAGGAGCCCGTCCCACCACCAGTGGACCTGCTGGACCTTAGCGCCGCACCTCCTCTCACCCCCACCTCCCCTCTGGCCTGCTCGCCGCCCCCCGCTACTCCTTCAGCCACCTCCCCGTCCCCCACCAGCCCTGCTGCTGCCGCTGCCACCTCCTCCTCCTCGGCCACCATGCTGGGCTCCTCTCCGCCCTCCTCTGCCTCCGCCTCCGCCTCCGTGGACGTGCCTGGTGTGGTGGGCCGCCTGGGCCCCAGTGGCAGCTTCAGCGGGGAGCCGGATCCCCCCACCCCCCCTAACTCTCAGAGCTCCTCTCTCGCCTCCGCCACCCCCTCAATGCTCACCGGGGCTGCATCTGCATCTGCCGTGAGTTTTTCACACACACACACACACACACACACACACACACACACACACACACACACACACACACACACACACACACACACACACACACACACAAATACAAACTTTTTGAAAATCGATGACCAATACTCAAATATTATTCTGCCTGGCTGTAAACTGTGTGTATGTGACTTTCGAGTCCCATATCTAATACACATGTACACACACGCACACACACACACACACTGCCTTGGTGTAAATATGCTGGCAGCGCTATGGATGTCTTTGCAATTGTCCTTGTTCAAAGCCTCGTTGGACCAGAGCCACGTGTCACACCGTGACAACAAGATTACTGGAAAGTGACATTAATGGACTGACACAACAGAGGATCAGATTGGCCCCAAGTACTGTTACTGACTCAGGGCGAAGGCGAGAGTGTCTGTGTAGGAGTGTGTGTGTGTGTGTGTGTGTGTGTGTGTGTGTGGTGTATGAGAGGCCTCTCTCTGATCTGTTAGCCCACGCATGTGAGCCAATGGTGCAGTGACTGCAGTGTGTCTGCAACATGACTCACTTTGCCGGTCTTTCTATCTACCTCTCTTCTCTCTGTCTCTCTGTTTTGTTATTCTATGTTTCCTGTTATCACTCTCTTTTTGTGTCTGTCTATCTATCAATCACTCACTCTGTCTCTCCGTCTCCATCTACCTCTCTGTCTCTCTCTCGGTCTCTCTCTCTGTCTCTCTCTCTCTCCTCTCTCTCCTCTCTCTCCTCTGTTGTCCTCGTACCCCTCTGCCTCTACCCTGCCTGCTGTCTAGAATCTGGAGGAGGGCGGGGACTCTCTGTCGGAATCGGCCAATAACCTGCTTCCTCCCCTGCCGCCTCACGGGCTGGGCAACCTGTCATCACTCGACATGACCAATGAGGATGACCTGCCCACAGACCCCAGCAACTCCTCCGACACGCAGGAAGAGAGTGAGTTCCAGACTGATCATGCATGTGTACACATCACTTTTTACCCTCTGACTCTCAGGATGTCCTGATGTTCAAATGTGTAAACCCAGTCATCATTAAAAAAAAAGTTTTTGTCAAAAGTTGTGTCACTAAGTGTGTGATGGCGTGATGTGACATACAATGTTCAGTGTTAAATTTTCCCCCCTTTTTGGTCTTTGGCAAATCATAGTCCTGTGTGACATGGCTTGACATACGGCTGACAGACAAGAAGAGAGTGAGTTAGCAACTGATCTTATAATATGCACATGCCCTTTTTTACCCGTAGTAAATTAGGAAATCTTCCCAACTTGAACATATTTAATGCCACCGTCATCATAGAAGAACCTACACATTTTCTTCAAATTGTATCAAAGTTGGGATGGCATGATGACACAAAATGTGTTAAGGCATGATGTGACATCAGCATATAATGTGCTCTGGATACATATCCTACTATTTTGGGAATTTGAAAAATAGTAGTACTGTGTAGTATTAGTAATAGTGACGTGAGTAAGACTGTGAAAAAGTATGGCCGCATCTTTATTATGTCTCAAAATGGAGTGAGAATAGCTGGCAGGATTTTTTGGTGTGAAAAAGGTTTGGAAAAGCCATATGTAAAGACCACGGACTGTCCTCTGCAGTTTGTATCTGTAATGAATTACAGTAATAGGGAAGATGATGCCAAAAATGTTGTCCTGGAATTTGAGGAGATGCCAGGTCAGATCAGAGACGATTGATGATGAGGAGGAGGAGAGCGTTCGTAAGGACTTTCTTCCGGAGTCAATGTGACATAAGGTTCTAGGCTGCCATGTCTATGAGATGCTGTGCCCCTTTAGGGGGTTCAGTATCAGTGGTGGTCGGGGGGGGAACATTTTGAAAGTCATGCCCAT
Source organism: Engraulis encrasicolus (assembly GCF_034702125.1). Lineage (NCBI taxonomy): Eukaryota > Metazoa > Chordata > Actinopteri > Clupeiformes > Engraulidae > Engraulis > Engraulis encrasicolus. The sequence goes on from NC_085861.1 coordinate 42,948,030, forward strand.
TTAGGAGACCGGACTTGATCTCACTTTGTTGTATTGGTGAGGCGTTGAACGATTTACTTAAATTGTTGGTTACCATCTTGAAAATCTTTGGCCAGATATCTTGTGCCCTAGAATCAGAGAGACTGGTCCCTGCCGTGGCCAATCGGTGGGGCACTCGCCTGGCATGCGACTGACCCGGGTTTGATTTCCGGCCTGGGTCTTTTGCCGAGCCCTCCCCGTCTCTCTCCCAATTTGCGTCCTGTCCACCTCTCACACTGACTGGAGAGGTGAGAGTGATTCAGTGATTAAGTATGACACCCGATCTGCGTATTTGAAGTGTTTTGAAGTGACTTATCTGCACATTTTCACATTATGTTCGATAGGCGACAAAACTTTTGTCTTGTGAAAATCTGCCCTGTCTGTGTTCAAGAAAGGGTCAATCTTTCTTTGGTGCATGAAATTTATTTTTGTGCATACATTTTCATTCGGGAGGGTTGTAGCTTTCATATGAGTGACTTCTGAAGCCAAGTGATTAATTGAAAGTCAGGTTATTAGCTGTTATTCCAAACAGATGGATAGGCGACAACTCTTTCGGAGACGGGTGTAAAGTCGAAAAAGAAAAGAAAAGAAAAAAAGAGAGACTGGATGAGATACTACTTTTAGAATCTCTGCTAGAATTCTGCTTTGATTTCAGCAGCCCCAGTCCTCTACTTTGACTCCATGGTTTGCACTGCTGCGCTGTGCTGCTGCTGTCTCCTGGGTGTGCAGCTCTTGCTGTACCCTTGCCTGACCTCTCTCTGAGATGCGCTGTTCCTTTCTTTCCTTAAGGCTTGTTTTGTTCTTTTCACATCCTCACTCGATGCCCCCCCTAGAGATCAGTAGCAGCGGAGAAGTCCTACACATACAGGACACACATGCACACGCACATGCACATGCACACACATTTTACACAAACCATTTTATACACACACACACATACTCACACATGCTTCAGTCATGTGTTGCTGTGGTTCAAACACCCACAGCTGTCACATGAAGCAGCAGCCGTTGGTGGGCCGGCCAGCTGTCTCCTCATGGGCCCTTCCCTCCCTCCAAGTGGCCTGATGAAGACATGAGGGTCGCAACGTTGCGTTCTTGTTATTAAATTCACCACAGAAGACAAGCAGTGTTGTGGACTTTAGTCACTCTACTTGGATTTATGCTTTTACTGTCCTGCAAAGGGCCCATCGGTGTACACATCTACTCCTTTGAACCCTCCCCTCCCTCCAGCTTATTAACCACAGACACTTCATTTGCGCAACTGACGACTTCTCTTCTCCACTAAAGGGTCACATTCAGTCGGTGTGTTGTACAGGCAGGCAAGGACTGCAGTGGCTGCTTTCAGTTCTCCTGGCTGCAACCAGGCTGCTCTGGTTTACCGTGGCAGTTCCAGCGAGCTTCAAAAAGACAAACCTCCAGGGGCAGGCGTGTCTGGTTGAGAAAGTAAAAGTCCTGCCCCGTATTTAATCCAGGCAATTTGCTGAGCTGAGGTGATTTCGCTAATCACCAGCTCTACCGTAAGATGTAGGTTAATTAGGATCAGGTGATTTGAAGAGTGTGAGCAAAAGGAATATAATGGCAGGACTTCTTACGTTCATAAGCCAGCTTGTGTGCCTCAAACCCACCCCTGGCATTTACGGGCTTTGTGTAAGCCACAAGTTTGCCGACAGTAGCACTAAGCTCACTCACTCTAACCCAGAGGTGGACAAACACAGGCCCGGGTGCGGCATGCGGCCCACTGATCCATTTCATATGGCCCACAGAGCTTTTGCAAGACGTACAACTTTTACATTCAAAGTGAAGTTCACTACTTACCCAACATTCTTAAAATGGTTACCCAGGACAGGGCGCTTGCAGGTTTGACATTTTCCAAGGCTATGATATTCATCTCAATACATGTCATCATTACAATGTGCAGGAATGAATTGGCCAACAAGTAATGTTAGCTTGCATTATCTTTTTATGGCCCTTTGGTCAATTTTCTAAACCCATCATGGGCCTTTTCCCAAAATAGTAGCCCACCCCACTCTAACCCCTCTAAGGCCGATGGTTGTATACTACAGAGGTGTCTGTTTAAAAGGGGTGGTGGTGTTGGAGTTGATGATGTGTTATTACAACACATACTACAGACAATGAATAGACTGACTGTTGTTGGCCATAGTGCCTGAGGGTGGAGAAGCAAATATGGTGGTGTTTGTGTGTGGAAAGGCTGCGTGTGTGCGTGTGTGCGTGCGTGCGTGCGTGTGTGTGCGTGTGCCCGTGTGTGCATGTGCATGCCACTATGAGTGTTGTTGGTGTTGATGTTGTTGGGGCAACAGCGTCAGGTGAGAGAGAGAGAGAGAGAGAGAGGAAATGTAGACATGCCGTCAGGGTGACTGGCCTCTTTGTACTGGTGCCAACTACCAAGCTCTAGCAGGCTGTCAGCATCGCTCTGGTCCTCTGGATGCAGTGAAGTAGCAGCAGCAGCAGCAGCAGCAGCAGCAGCATAGGTGATTTTTGTGCTTGCTGTTAAAAGCACTGAGTGGGTTTTAGTCACAATTCCTTAATATGTTGACTCATAGCAAGTGATACATTGTCTAGTGCAATTAAAAAAAAATTTTTTTTAAATGATTTCAATTTACTAGTGCTTCTCTAGTGCTCCTTATGTGTTAAAATAATGACCCTAAAGCTTGTCCTTACAGCTGACCTAAAATGGCTTTGAATAAGAGCGCTACGTGCTGTTTATTACTGTATTGTACTGTACTTGAGGTGCATTCACTATAGGGAAAACAATTGGTTAATTATTACTAGAAGATAAATTGATAACTTGAATATGAAGATCAAGATTAATGTGCAGTGCGGCTGGCTGCACGTTTAATCATCGAACTGGCCAAAGGCAAACGACCTATGGCCTTGCAATGCAAGAGACAAGGAAACGAGTACAGAGAGCTCGAGTGAAAGGCAGCAAAGCTTTCGAAATTAGACGATCTGGATTTTTGAGGAAAGAATAGCCATGATGATTGGATATCCAGGATCAGAAACAGACCTCAGCGATTGTGCATCAGGTAATATCAGGACCACACAGAGACAAAAATCAGATGGGAAAGACTGTTGTATTCTGTAGCGCGCCATGGCTGACCTCAGGTCTGGGGACATTTCTCTGCAAGAAAAGCTATACAGGACCACAGCGAGAATACTGAGTCGGGCGAGATTGTTTTTTATTATCAGAGGTGGTAAAAGTAATGGTACTTAGAAAGTAGAAAAAGTAGCTCTCTAGACCAAAGTCAGGCCAAGGATTTTTTTCTTCATCAGCATACTATGCATGTAAGATTTCAGTCCTGAAAGTTAAAATCCAACAAGCACGTGGTGCATTCATTTGTTGTTAACAAAGTGGATAGTTATGTAGCTGCAGCATTTGTTATGTTAGCTTTTCTAGCATCTTACAGCCTTGGTGATGGCTTCTAAGCCAGGTGTAGTCGCCCCTTAATGTCTTCTTCATCTGTTGGGCATAACCTGATCTCTTAATTGGTTTCATGCCTGATTTACACCCCCACCTATGCGAAAAAAAACACATACAGTAATAGATGCTGTAAACCAGTGGTGCGCAAACTGTGGTACGCAAGATTTCTCTGGTGGTAAGCTGGGGAATTCATTTTTTTCTGCATTGATTTGAAGGCTGATCGAGCTGCTGCAGTGGAAAATGTCTCTTTGGTCCCACATTTTGTACTATTGGACTGTATGAATCGGAAAACATAATGCAGAATCATACTAGGCTACAGAGATGTGGACTTGTGACTTGTGACTCGGACTGACTTGTGACTTGAGTCACAAATGACTCGACTTGAGACTTGACTTGCCAATATTAGGAGTGACTTGTGACTTGACTCGACTTGTACGCTATTGACTTGAGACTTGACTCGACTTGACAGTTTTAGCTTGCAATGACTTGCAATTGTGCTCCAAGTCAATGAATATATATATTTTTTTGCATTTTGTGTGTGAAAAAAATGCATGAAAGAAAGAAAAAATAAATGATTTACCTTCAACCATAGTCAAAAACCATGCTAAAAAATATATATGATCAAGTGTGGGTTGCATGGTCCCCCAAACAAACATGAAAGCTTGTCTGCAGCTGTGCTGTAATGGTTAGGGAGTTGGGCTGGAGATCACAGAGTTGCAGGTTTGAATCCCACCCTTAAACCCACCTCTTCCTACATCTCCATCCATGACTGAAGTGCCCTTGAGCAAGGCACCTAACCCCATATTGCTCAAAGGACTGTCACCAATATATGCGTTGGATAATTAATGAATAATTATAAACCGTGGTAAAACCATGGTTAGTTTTCAGAGTAAAACCATGGTTCAATTTATAGTTAAACCTAGTAAAACCAAAAACCAATGCCGAACCATGCTCAAAAAACTGAAATCATAGTATACCATGGTCGATTTTCGGGACATGACTGGCGAAGGGGGACATGCAAAGCAGTGTGGAGAGGTAATGAATTTATGACCAAAGGTAATTGTCAATATTGCACATAGAATACAAGGTGACTTGTTAATGACTTGGAAAAAATAAGACTTGGACTTGGACTTGACTTGGCTTTGGCACTACTTGGACTTGGACTTGACTTGACTTGGCTGTGGCACGACTTGGACTTGGACTTGACTTGGTCAAATGTGTCGTAACTTGTGACTTGACTCGGACTTGATTGGAAGGACTTGAGACTTTCTTGCGACTTGCAAATTAGTGACTTGGTCCCATCTCTGCTAGGCGAGCAAGAGATTTAAAAACAAATTGGCTCTGAATGTAACTGTAGCTGTTGATGCTGCGTGCATTTTACTTTCACTTTTTACTTCGGCCTCCGCTGCTCAGTACGCTAATTGAGGTGGTGTGTGAAGTAGAAATATTCAATATACAGTATTTTCACAGGTGGCACAGAACACAAAAAAGTTTGAGAATCACTGCTAAAAACAAAACTAAATTGTTCACTCCGAAACATTGTTTAACACCAGTACATGACGGTACATGTAGGCTGACATCAGTATACTGTACAAAGAATATGTGATATTTGGCATTCGTATAACTCAACTCAGTCAGTCAGTCAGACAGAGGAAGATGATAAGTCTGCAATCTGTTCTGTAGTGTAGGACACACAGTTCTGACAGTTTGGACAGTTGGTCATTCAGCAACCGGCTCGATTTCATCGCCGTCATGCAATTTTCCTCTGTGGTTTCTCATTCACCGGCATCGGGATATGATGAAGCCATTTCCTGTCCGTGACATCAGAGTGACATTTGTCTCTGTGTTGTATGAACCCATTGTGAGGAGAACATATGGTGTGTGCTCGCAATGGGCTCTAAGCTTAGGGGAATTGAGATGATCTAGGCTCTTTTAATGAAAAAGGAAAAAAAACATGACGCTAACAATTTAACTCTAAAAAATGTCTATGTATTGATTTCATTGAACTTACTTATCGTGTAACCAACAGACTTCACCTTACTTAATCAGAAGAAGTCAGGGGAATGCACTGTATGTATTCTAAGATACATTATATGTATGTACAGTAAGTGAAGGTCTTCAGAGAATACTTTGTTTTTAATTTCTCTTGAATGGAAGCTGCGCTGAGAAAACAAACATCATACTGTTTGGAATGTTGTGTATCTAAGTCATAATCTTGATGGACTGCACTGTAGAAAAGGATTTGTTGACACAAGTCAGTCATGTGTTTTGTCCAAGATTAGCTATGTAAACATTCAGAGTTGAGTTTGACTTTTAAAAGCATGCCATATCTCCAACCACTCGTCTCGTATCTCACATTGTTTCCTTTGAGTGAGTGAAAGTTTTAAAAACTTTAAATTGTATTTGAAGATGACTTTAATAGAAGGTTGATGCAATACACATTCTAGGACGAATGATTCAAGAATGGAAAAGTGAGGTTGAGAAATGAAGACGTTCTTTGTAATGCACCATCTACTTTAAGCAGTGTCAGGCTCACTTGACTGAATCATTTTTCCAACTTGTGTGTAATTAATTTGATTGTGGACATGAATAAAGAAGTGAACTGTGTGTGTTTGTGTGTGTGTGTGTGTGTGTGTGTGTGTGTGTGTGTGTGTGTGTGTGTGTGTGTGTGTGTGTGTGTGTGTGTGTGTGTGTGTGTGTGTGTGTGTGTGTGTTCGTGTGCGTGTTCACGCGTGTGTGTGTGTGTGTGTGTTCACGTGTGTGTTTGTGCGTTTGTATGTGTGTGTTCCGCAGGTGAGATTGAGGCATTCTGTGCGGACCTGGCTGGCCGTCGACACATCAACACGGTGGTGCGCATGAGCGTGGACAAGCTGCATGACCTGCTCTTCTCCGCAGACACACACTTCATACAGCACCTCTTCTCACAACGACACTTCACAGGTGACACACACACACACACACACACACACACACACACACACACACACACACACACACACACACACACACACACACACACACACACCATACAGTATCTGTTATCACAACACTTCACTAATGAGGCACACACACATACACATGCACACACACACACACACCATACAGTATCTGTTATCACAACACTTCACAGATGAGGCTGACACGCACATACGCACACACGGTGCATTTACATACAGTAGGTGAGACAGTATGACAAACACACAATTGTGTTCCTGTGTTCAGAGTGAGACACATGCACGCAGACAGTCATGCCACTAAGCTTAAAAAAACAACCTCAAAAACAAGTACTGTCTCATGATTTTGAGTTTGCCCTACAAAGTTGAGTACTTCCCATACTATGCTAAGAAATAGAAGTAGGTTCCTCATATATGGTACCTCTACCACACACACACACACACACACACACACACACACACACACACACACACACACACACACACACACACACACACACACACACACACACACACACACACACACACACACACACACACAATTGGGCACACACACTGTTTTTCATGAAACAGTCAATAGTGTTCGCTTAATTTTTTGCCACATTGTCACCTCACCTGTTTCCACTTCCCTTGGTCACCCTTCAGTGCTAATATTTGCTCTTGCAAGGAATAAGGTTAAAGGCCAAACCCATTGAAAAGTACTACAAGGCTTGTCAAAGACTGGGCTTGGCAGAGAGGAACTAAAGGTATTTGAGCAGGCTTTGGGCCTTTGTTACACACGTATGGAGATATTTTTTAAAAGATTATATTTTTTAAACCGGGTACATATTTTGATCCCGTTTACGCGGACATGCGGATAAAACAAATCTTCATTGTGACAGGTGCGTTTTAGAAATCTCCACTTAAAGCTCTGTTTAAAATTTTTATGGAAGTAGAGTTCGATTTACATGTAAACAAAAGCCCCAAATGTATGCGTTTTCAAAAATACCCGCATACCATCCGTATAAACAGTCTAACTTAGTAGTCTATTAGTCATGATGAGTTCAGATGGGATATGAGATCAAGCATTCCTGACTGCAAACCATTTTAACCTGCTTGCAGAGTACATTAAAGGGGCTCCAGGAAGAGATTAAAAGTTTAATTAATCACGGTACCGAGTCAGGCGATGCTTGTGCGAGTCATTATTAAGTGAACGATGGCTCTCGTGGCCGCTTCCATGGTCCGCTGTCAGAAAACCTCACATGCAACTTTTGACCGCGTCGGACTGAAAGTGTGTCGTTGGAAACACTTTTTATTTGAAACATGGCTTTGCATACCATATTCAGATTTGTATCAACTGCTGGCATTCCGTGATGAAAAACAGTCTCACAGTGAGTTTTTTTAGCAGCATTTTTTCATTACGGTGTAGATTTTGAGACCGGCATGCCATGGCCGCTGCGCAAATGACGTCGTCCTACCTAGTGCCTCTTTAACAGGAATGACGCTTCTCATTGCATGCGGCACATACTTAACCTTTATTTCCAAATAAAAACACAGTAATGCTAAACATACAAATGTTGGCCCCCATGTTGCCATGTATGTAATGCGATGAGGAACCAGTCCAGTTCAGAGAGATTTTTTACTTGTTTTATTTCCTTTAAAAGCGTAGGAGTTTTGTTCCGTTAGTTTGAGAAACTGCAAATTAGTAAATGTCATGTGGCTGGTTCCCCATTTCGGTGGCGAGGTGTACGTACTTCCACCTCTCTCCACCCCGTCTCACAATAGGGGCAGCAGACCAGACCGGTTTGGTGCGTTTGGCCACTAGACTGTTGCTGTGCAGTTCCCTCGTAAGGTGGTAGTGAATGACTCTCACTGACCACAGCAATGGTGATGTCTGATACTTCTCTATACCTCTGCCTCTTGAACCGTTGGGGAGAAGGTGCCACAACATGTATACAGTAGGCAGGGCTGCTGACAGCTTTGGTCGGGCCCAGGACAAAGTCATCTGAAAGCCCCCTTCCCCTTACATACGTACAATGTTATGTCATACAATGTTATGAAACCCAGTTCACGTTCACCTATAGTCTATTTATAGTACCGGTAAATATTATGCACTTGCATCATTCATACCTAAAGTACTGTATTTAGGTTACCCTTTCACTATATTTGGTACAGAAATGTTGCATGAAGGAAGAATTGCACAGCCACATTTTGCACTGTTTCTGTTAGTAGCACTATGTATGCAATATTACACTCATTTAATTGCTTGAAAATGTGTCTGTGTATGATAGAAATGTCACAAAATAAATCTACTCCTCATCCTCCTCGCCCACTCCCCTCCTCTTCCTCTCCCTCTTCATCCTTTTCCTCTCCCTCCTCCTCCACTTCTCCCTCCTCCTCCTCATCCTCCTCTCCCCCCTCCTCCTCCTCCTCCTCCTCCTCCTCCTCCTCCTCCTCCCAGACCTCAGTGTGCGTGACTGGCAGGCGGATGTGGGAAATGGCAACACCACGCGCGTGCTCAGCTACACCATTGCCATCAACAACCCCCTGGGCCCCAAAACCGCTCCTGTGGTGGAGACACAGGTCTGAACTTGCTGTCTTGTCTGTATGTCTGCCTACCTGTCCCACTCTCTGTCTCACTCCCTCTGTCACTCTCTGTCTGTGGATGTCTTGTGTGTTTTGCCTCTCTTTTTCCCCTCTGTTCAGTTCTGTCCAGTTCATTCTGTTACCCACTTTGCTCTGTCTGCCGTCTTGTCTGTTGCTTGCTCTCTCTCCTCTCTCTCTCTCTCTCTCTCTCTTTCTTTCTTTCTTTCTTTCTTTCTTTCTTTCTCTCTCTCTCTCTCTCTCTCTCTCTCTCTCTCTCTCTCTCTCTCTCTCTTTCTTTCTTTCTTTCTTTCTTTCTTTCTTTCTTTCTTTCTTTCTTTCTCTCTCTCTCTCTCCTCCCTCTACATGTGTGTCAGTGTGCATTGGCTCCCCTGTGGGTGGGATGTGGTTGATGAGTCAGCAGTCTGTCCATTTCTCATCTCTGCTCCATCTCTGCTGCAGCAGTAATGAATGCATGTTGTGTTATGGTGGACTTTGTGTCAGTGACCTGGGTGAGTCTTTGATACTGCTGATCTGATAGTTTGAGTGGATGTGCTCTTTTTTTTTTTAACCGATTTCATATTCAGGCAATATTAAGTAACTTTGTTTATGTGTTTTTGTTTGTGGGTGTGTTGGTGTGTCTGGGTGCTGGTATGGTAAACACTATTGACCTCAGTCCTAGAATAAAGTTGACAGGCCGTGGGCGTTTCTAAGCAATAGCCGGAAGTTGGACTCAACAGCACCATCCTACCCCAGTCTATCTCAGCTGTGCACCATTGAAATACATGCATTAACTTTACTCAAAGTTAAGGTTAGGAGAGGGTTTATATTATCTGTATTTTAAAACAGGCGGCCACTCCTGCCAGTCATCTTTCTCAAGATGCTTGTGCTAACCATAGTAACAGCACGAGTCCAGAATGCAGACAGAAAACACCCGTAAGAAATCTCTTAATAAAATAACACCAATTCCTTGCAGATTTCCCCAATATTATAGGCTACAGCAAGACAGTCTGATAAAGTCTGGGGTTAGATGGCGGCCGCAAATCTTGCCTTATCTCCTCTCCTCTCCTCTCCTCCAGACCCTCCATAAGAGCAGTGCGCGGGGCGAGTGCTATGTGGTTGACTCTGAGGTCATCACCTCTGGGATCCCCTACCAGGACTACTTCTACACAGTGCACCGATACTGCCTCACCTCCATCAGCAAGCACAAGAGCCGACTACGGTGAGGAAGGGGCCTCTTCTCTACCCTGCCAGTGATTGTGTGTGTGTGTGTGTGTGTGTGTGTGTGTGTGTGTGTGTGTGTGTGTGTGTGTGTGTGTGTGTGTGTGTGTGTGTGTGTGTGTGTGTGTGTGTGTGTGTGTGTGTGTGTGTGTGTGTACACAGTCTCACCTCTGTCAGCAAGCATAAGAGCCGATAAAAGTTAGAGGCATTTCTTTACCGTACCAGTGAGGGCAGGCCGTGTGTGTGCGTGCGCGTGTGCGTGTGTGCGTGTACCGCCTTTATTTATGGTATTGTCCCACAGGGACGCCACTGGTTGTCTGGGGAGAGGCAGGGTTTCTTTTTAGTTAATGGGTTTGATAAGCTGCGTAGAGGGAGAGGGAGTGTATTGTGAATGGTGCTTGTTTTTAGTGAGGAAGTAATGTTTTTTGTTTATTTGCTTTTTTCCAAGTAGTTGTGGACTTGTCGTTTTTTAGTAGCCTTGCCTCCTGTTACCCTTTTGTCAGCCTGTAAAGCTTATTATGGGCAGTATAATATGCGGCTTGGGAAACCTCCATTACTACCTCAGCCTCATTGCACCCACGGTGCTGCCAATGCTGCTACACAGCCACTGTTGGGTCTGCCAATGCAGGCCAGACTTAGATGCACAGATTGTCGATGCAATGTTTTTTCATTTTAATACTTTTTTATTACATTACACTTAGCTGATGCTTTAATCCAAAGCGACTTACAGTTATTATTTTTCAGGGTATTGGTTACCGTCCCTGAAGCCATGTGGGGTTATGTGCCTTGCTCAAGGTGTAGGGAGATGTCAGGTGGTAATAGGAACATACAAACCCCAGATTGTAAAACCAGCTCCCTCACCACTAGGCCGCGGCTTGGCATGCATTATGCAGATTATATATATATATATATTAGATGTTGCAATAAAGCTAGCTACTTTCTGTTTGATTGTTAAGACATTGTTGCAGATTGAAGATTTGTAGTTGCTATCTTCTGTACCTTCTGTTTGCTGACGCACGCACAGTATCTGATTGTGCTCAGAAAAAGAAAACAGATTGTTTTGGAGATAAGCTGTACATGTAAGCAGTTGCTTGTTTTTTTGTGGCCTTTTCAAAGGTTATGGAGATATTGATGGCAGGACTGTGCGTTTGTTCGTGTGTGTGCGCGTGTGTGTGTGTGTGTGTGTGCGTGCGTGTGTATATGCAGGGTCTCGTCGGACATCTGCTACCGTAAGCAGCCATGGAGCCTGGTGAAGGCCCTCATTGAGAAGAACACGTGGAGCGGCATTGAGGATTACTACAGGCACATGGGTGAGCAGACGCACTGCACTAGTGTTTCTCAACAGGGGCTCTACAGGCCCCCAGGAGCGTTGATAAGGATACCGCTGCGGAGGGTGGGGCTTGGGCTTCTCAGCCGCCAATGGGGTTTGCAACTCTCATGGACTCTGATGAAGATGGTTTATCCATCGAAACGTTAGTCCCTATGTTGTGCACTTGATTAAAAGAAGGAAACAATTGGGTCTGTGCTGCTCCGGTGTTTTCTCTCCAGTTGCGGTTTGCAACTCTAGTTTGTTCAATAAAGGTTGAGAACCACTGGACTAAACAAATGAAATAGACATAACAAAATACTTTATCGTCTTTTAGGTTTTTTTTTAAATATCTGTATTTGAACAAGAAGGGCACAGCCAACCAATCATGAGCCTTGCGCTATCTGCAGGGATACAGCTGGATGATGGACATTTCAAGTCAAGTCAAGTCAAGTCAGCTTTTATTGTCACTTTCTTCATATGCACAAGTCACACAAGGACAATTAAATTACGTTTTCTCTCTATACCATGCCAGGACATAAACATATACAGGACTGACATTTACAGACTGACATAAAGTGCAAGACAGGACAGGTTATTGTGATGGACTGGTAACAATAAGTGGTCAATAATAAATACACTACAATGAACATTCAACATTTAACATTGAACATGTAACAGGAAATAAATATAGAAAGTAGACATTACAATAATAGAAAATAACAGTGACGGTAGCAATATTAACAGTATAATAACAATAGTTATATAAGTAGTAGAAGTTGCATGTTGTATTGTTCTTATGTTCCAGGACTGAAGTAGTGCAGACAAGGTCCCATGGTACTGTGTGTGTGTGTGAGTGTGAGTGTGAGTGTGAGTGTGAGTGTGAGTGTGAGTGTGAGTGTGAGTGTGTGTGTGTGTGTGTGTGTGTGTGTGTGTGTGTGTGTGTGTGTGCGTGTGTGTGCGTGCGTGCGTGTGCGCGTTTGCGCGTGCGCGTGCGTGTGTGTGTGTGTGTGTGTGTGCGTGTGTGTGTGCGCGTGTGTGTGTGTGTGTGCGTGTGCGTGTGCGTGCATTCTTGTGGAGTAGTGCAGGTCCAGTCCAATAGGAATACAAAAAGTCAGGGCTGTGCTGTACTCTACACACTGTGCAGTCCAGCATGGTCCATTGTGGTCCAGTGGTCAAGTAGCAGCATTTAGCAGCATAGTTGGAGGTGCAAGTCTCATAGTGCAAGCTGTTCTAGGAAGTGGAGATCAGAGAGTGCAGGTAAGGTGCAGTCACGTGGAGCAGCTCCATAGGGTGTGTGTGTGTGTGTGTGTGTGTGTGTGTGCGTGTGCGTGTGCGTGTGCGTGTGCGTGTGCGTGTGCGTGTGCGTGTGCGTGTGCGTGTGCGTGTGTGTGAGAAAAAGATGGTCTTAGCTTCCTGTCTGCCTGGTGGCTGGGGCAGACCGTGTAGGGAGGGGGTGGAGGGAGTTCAGCATTCTGATGGCCTGGTGGATGAAGGTATTCGCCAGCCGGGTGGTTCTGGACCGTAGGCTCCCGTACCTCTTTCCGGAGGGCAGGAGACGGATCAGGTTGTGTGCTGGGTGGGTCTCGTCCCTCACAATTGTGAGCGCTTTGCGGGTGAGGCGGCTGGAGAAGATGTCTTGCAGGGAGGGGAGAAGTGCCTTGATGATCCTCCCAGCTGTGTTCACTATACGTTGCAGGGATTTCCTGTAGAGGTGCACCGAAATTAAAATTTGTGGCCGAAACGGAATAATAATGAATCACTTGGCCGGGCAACTCTATCCATCGGATTCCGTTTTCTTTTTTGGGGGCGGTGTTTGCATGCGATTAAGGCTGATGCATAGTCACGCGGTGCCGATTGCGGGGTAAAGCATAGACGTACTGTCAGCGGGGGGTATTGCCTCATAGTCGACCTACATGCGAATGCGTGCGAAAGGGCGTGGTGTTTTTTTTCCCGCCGAAAATTCAAGAGTGGGGCAAGGGGGGAGGGAGGAGGAGATTTTAATGACGTCAATTCACCTCCGTGACAACAGGGGGCGAACTAACTCATTTACTTGAGCCCAGTCCCTAGAATGAATCACAAAGCTAATCAGCTGGCTATGTAAAACGTAATATTCCACTAGTAGCCTACTTCTAAAAGTTGGGGCATAATTAGATGGTACAACATCAGTTTATTTTTGGTCAAGTACTACATGAGATTAAATGCAAGACAAACGCCATTTTAAAAGACAATAGACAGCATGAATGGCCATTCACACCTGGGGCCTAGTAGTAGCTAGCCAGCTAAATCAGTCATTACAAACTCAAAGCTAGTTGACTAGCCACCTGAAACGTAATTCTACCACTAACAAAGAGGCTTCTTGCTATTAATTTAAAAAGTTGTGGCGTAATTAGACATGAATGATAGCATACAAGATTCTCTCTTTATTCATGTTTTACAGTTCAGGTGGTTAAAATGCCAAACAAAAGCCGTTTTAAATACAATACATCTAATGGCCATATTAACAGCTAGCTTAGCAACTGTCAGCCAAACCCATTCAAACTCTACAGGACATTAGCGAACCCTGTTTTAGAAGCTAGCTAGCCACACTACTTGTACTATATACTGTATCAACAAAGAGGCTTCTTGCTATTAATTTAAAAAGTTGTGGCGTAATTAGACATGGATGATAGCATACAAGAGTCTCTCTTTATTCATGTTTTACAGTTGAGGTGGTTAAATGAAACAAAAGCCATTTTTAAATACAATAGATAGCCTATCTAATTAACAGCTAGCTTAGCAACTGTCAGCCAAACCCATTCAAACTCTACAGGACATTAGCGAACCCTTTTTTAATGAGCTAGCTGCCACACTACAAAAGAACAAAGAGGCTTCTTTGCTACTACCACACTACAAACATATCATTTCCATGATGGCCTTTTATGGATATTTCTAATTGATTTTTTGGAAGTTGTACTACTGAAATAAAAAACAGTTTCTCTTCTCCCTGTCAAGTAAACTCCAGTGATTTCCTGCCAAGTCATCTGCATCATGTTTTTCGTTTTCCTTCAAACCTCCGCGGTAGGGTAGAAGAATAGAACACAACTGACCTATCAGGGCTGAGTTCCCCCCGGACTGCCGTAAGCGCATTGACCAATCACCGTCTTCAAGCATAGCTCAGCTCACGGACATTTCAGCCTGGGAGAAACATGCGTGTACTGCAGCCAGGGGTCGTTTTGTCGCTGCACAGGGGGGCGCTGTGGCTCATTCTCTGTGCAGAACCCCCGCGAACGCGCGACTCTAAACCCCCCTTTATTGTCTGTTGACCTTGCTGTGTAAACAGTTTGTAGCCTTTCTAAGAACACTGCCAATAATAAGTTACTTGCATTCGTCGAAAACAATCTATTTTTCGGATTCTGTTACAATGTAGCTGCACCCTGTAATGCAGTGCAGCAAGGTTCAGAACAACATTGTGGCTTGGATATGATTATTGTTGTTGAGTACAGTGTAAGCACATTATAATACAGAGTGTTGGGTTTACCGTAGATGCACTGTAAAAGGAACCATTAAAATAAAATGCTGCCTAAGCTCTTCAAGTGCTTTAGAGGTAACTGTGCCAGTCCTTACGCAGCATTTCTGCATAAAGTATGCCAGGGTATCAGTCCAGTGCATTATGAACTCAGCACTACTGTATCCATTAGAAACATAAGCATAGAGGATCTACTAATGCTCAGACCTTCGATTTTCCTGAAGATATTATTAGTGCATTTTATTTAATTATTTATTTATTTTAGATGTTAGGGCTTTTGCACCTTTGTTATTTTAGACAGGATGAGAGGGACAGGAAACAAATGGGAAGAGAGAAGTGGGGAAGGATTGAGAAAAGTAGAATATCATTTATTAGGCTAGTATCGAACCCAGGTCTCCGGCCTAATGGTATGGCCTTACCCCACTGAGCCATGGTGCCTCCATTTTAGCATTTAATTATTGACAGGGAGGTGTGAGAGAGAGGTATGTAATTAATTGGGGAGAGAGATCGGGAAATGACCATGAGTCAAACTAGAACCCTGGACCCAGGATCCATGGAATGCGGCCAAAGACCATTGCCATTTTGTTAAATTGATAAAAGTATATATAGTTTAAGAGCTGATACGCAGTATGCAGAACACTCTCTCAAACCATCTACCATAATTGTCTGGCACCTGGATTACTGTTTTGTAGGTGTACGTACGCACCCTAACGTCCAGACGCCACAGCCCATTGTCAAGGCATTCAACTTTACACTCATCGCTTCAGCAGAGGCTTATTTCATTTGTGCTTTACTGCAGTTGGAGAAACTACATCTTGGGAGGAAAGCCTTTCTCTTGCTTCAGGACTAAATTTATCTGACTACTACCATTTTTCAGCTTGCTTTTCTTGATGCAAGCATTTTTGTTGTTGTTGTAATATTCAGTTCAAACCAGTAAATGCAGGGTGCAGCTTTCCTTTCACCCTTCTGTTGATACTGCAATTTTGACACCCTTTCCTATTGCAAGTGTTTTTTAGTTTTTTTTAAAAAAAATTGGGGGGCTTTTTTGCCTTTATTTGACAGGACACTGAAGCTTATGATAGGAAGTGAGTGGGGAGAGAGAGAGATAGGGAAGGGTCGGCAAAGGACCCGGGCCAGGAATCAAACCCGGGTCGGCCGCATAGCAAACGAGTGCCCTACCATTTGCGCCACGGTAGGGCCTGCAATCGTATTTAAACATAAAAGGAAATGAAGTTGTGTAATAGTGTAATATGCAGTCCAGATGGCATGTGAGGTGACACTGTCAGCTGTTGGATGCTGATGGGTTATAATCCAGAAAACACACACACACACACACACACACACACACACACACACACACACACACACACACACACACACACACACACACACACACACACCGTTGTCGGTCTGATTTGTGTTTTGTCACGGCCAGAGCGGTTTCTATGGGAACAGAAAGCCCTATCATCATCAAGTGCTCGTTCCCTAGTCCCTAGTGAGTGAGAGTCTTATCGTAGATTCCAACGTGATGAGATTAAGTAATTTGGCGTCGATCTAAACATAGGTATACCGTAAATTCTAAGAGCCATCCAACCAATCATCAAGTAGCCAGTGTCCAACAGAGACAACTGCTCCAAAGAGCAGATGGATACTTGGAGCGTAAGTGCTTTTGGTCTAGCCAGTGCTCCAGGAACATGTTATCTTCAAGGTGTCAATTGCCTCAGGCTATAGGCTCAGGATAAGTAAAGGACAAATCTAGAGCCCAAGTGGAACATGAATGTAATATCATATCCCCCCCTTTCGGTCTGCACTCAAATGTATTGCTGTTGGCCAATGAGTGATGTAAAATCCAGCCAGGGTAAATGCCAGTGTGAGTGTGCTAGTCAAAAGTGAAAGTGAATTTGAATGTAGCTGAATAGGTACTGCTATTGTATTTGAATGAGCATGAAAATGGGTTGTGTCAAAAAAAGCTGTACTCCAGTATGTTAATAAACACTACTAGTAAAGGTATGCATTACTGTACTTTTTGCTTCTGTTGTTATGATCACTACTCTACTCTTTTTAGTGTTTAGTAGTGACTGATGTTTTTAATACTAACGGGGGCGTTGGCAGGCTTATGATGTGTTCAGAGGGGGGCCTTATGATGTGGTCAAGGGCGCTTTTGTTCCAAAAAAGTGGAGAACCACTGTCCTAGATGAAGCTTCTGCTTGAGCTCAAATCCACCTTATTCAAATGTATGGAAATCTGACTAGGTGTCTAATGTGCCACCATCTCCTCTTCGTCTTCTGTCTTTGTAAAAAATATTACGACTTCCACTATTTGATCAAAATTAACATGAGAATTTTTTCAGGGAATCAAAGGTCACTGGAACTAAATCGCCGACCCACCAAACAAAATGAATAAGTACTAGCGGCTGGTCTAACTGTCTACTTTTGCTCAGCCCAACCGTCCGCCTCATAAAAATGAAATGTATGGAGCAATACGATAACACAGTGTACTGTAGAGTGACCTTTATCGTAATGTATTGTGCTCCTCTGCAGACAAATAGTAAATGATGAGTTTAACGTTTTAATTCATTCATCCAAGTTTTATTGCCTTTTATACTTGGCTGTAGTAGACTATACAAATAAATGTTGTTTGTTTGTATCCTTTATCTTATTCTTCTTGTATAGTACTGTATATCATACCACTAAGCTCCAATCTTAATGGCAACCATGTTTTTCTGTCCTCAGAGACGGAGGTGTGTAAGCTGGAGACGCTGCTGCAGTCGGAGGTTACCGTGGTGACGTCGAGCGAGGCGGCAGCGGCCATGGCAGGGGTTGGGGTGGGGGCGGCCCTGGGCGACTCGGCCAAGACTCCGCCCTTGCTGCGGCGCCGCAAGCGCAACCTGTCGCGGCGGGCCGGAGAGCGGGACAGAGACTCGGCGGGGGGCCTGGCGGGCGGAGGAGGAGGTGGAGGGCTGGGGGGAGCAGGAGGAGGAGGCGGAGGAGTGCTGCTGGGCGATCGCTCGGAACGAGGGATGCTGGCGGAGGAGAGGAGGGAGCGGCGGGAGATGGGTGAGTCGCACAGTGGGAACAATCTGGAGACCGGACGTTGCCAAGAGAATTGGCACACACTCACACACACAGACATGCTACTCACAGACACACTGGCCTCGATCTGTCTTCTTAGTCCGCTCTCTCTTTCTCTCTCTTTTTCTGGCCTTCCTCCAGCTTTTTCTCTATCACACACAAGCACAGGCCATCCTCACTATTTTCATACATTGTCCTCTTTTCCTCTGTTTTTCTCTTGGGCAAAATACACTGCTGGCTGTTTAGTTTTTTAAGTAACCTGACATCTAGTGTTCATTTCTGGTAGTGTTAAATAGAAGACCAAGCATGTTTTTTAGTCACATACAAATTACTTTGTAAGACACCTTGTCAGTCAGTTGCTCGAAAACATTTTTGCTTGTTTTGCTCATGGCACAGGAATGTTGACCTTGTCTCCCTAACATCTCTGTCCCTCTCTCTTTCTGTCTTTTCCATCTCTCTCTCTCTCTCTCTCTCTCTCTCTCTCTCTCTCTCTCTCTCTCTCCCCCTCCCTCTCTCTCTCTCCCCCTCCCTCTCTCTCTCTCTCTCTCTCTCTCTCTCTCTCTCTCTCTCTCCGTCTCTCTCTCTCTCTCCCCCTCAGGTGGTGTGTTCCTGAAGCTGGGTGAAAGGTCTCGTGGGGTCAGTGGCAATAATGGAGGCACCATCTCCACTGTGCTGCTCATCGTCAGCTTCATGTGAGTACAGAGTATGTGTGTGTGGGAGAGTTGCACCGTGTTTTGTGCTGATTGCGAAACATTTGGATCTGAGTATCCTGTTGGTGTTTTGATAACCTATCTGCATCTCATGTGTGGTCATGTACGTATGAGACAACATTGATTTACTCTTTCACTATATCTGTCACTACGGGCGTGTGTGTGCGCTCGTGTGTGCGCGCACGGATGTGTGTGCCTGCGTGCGCGTGTGCCTGCGTGCGCGTGTGCCTGCGTGCGTGCGTGCGTGCGTATGTGTGTGTGTGTGTGTGTTTGTGTGTGTGCTCGTGTGTGTGTGTTTGCGCGCGCGTGTGCCTGCGTGCGTGTGTGTGTGTGCACGTGTGTGTGTGTTTGTGCGCGCGTGTGTGTGTGTGTGCGCGTGTGTTGTTTCCATGTGCGTGGCAGCTAGTTTTGTGATCCACATGCTCGTGCTTGTCAGCTGAGCCTAGCAGGCCAGTGAGGCACTAAAACAGCTGTGCCATGTCACCACCAAGACCATAGTCTACCATTCTCTCTCTCTCTCTCTCTCTTCCTCTCTCTCTCACTCTTCCTCTCTCTCTCTCTCTCTCTTCTGCTCTCTCTTCCTCTCTCTCTCTCTCTTCCTCTCTCTCTCTCTCTCTCTCTCTCTCTCTCTCATTCTCTCTCTCATTCTGTCTGTCTCTCTGTCTCTCTCTTTCTCTGTGTCTGTCTGTCTGTCTGTCTCTTTCTCTGTCTCTGTCTCTCTCTCTCTCTCTCTCTCTCTCTCTCTCTCTCTCTCTCTCTCTCTCTCTCTCACACACACACACACACACACACACACACACACACACACACACACACACACACACACACACACACACGCGCGCGCGCGCGCGCCAGCTAACCCTCAGATAGTTCAGATGGCTCCTATGCCTAAGGGGAGTGAGGATCAGGTTTTTGGCCTTGGATGTTGCCCAGGCCGCAGTGAAAACAGGAGATTAATACCATCCTGCTCAGCCTTTCAGCCCTTCAGCTCCAAAGGGACAAATCCTTTCGTTTTTTGTTTGTTTTTTTTCTCTCACACTGTACCTCAGGGACGACAGTGGGTGTTAGCAGTGGCCTCAAAATGGCGTAGCAGAGGCATTATTTTTTTCTCAGTTTTCAGAGTTCTCCCAAATAATGTGTTAGTTAGTACTCCAAAATGCTGTACATTGGGTGATGATAATTTGTTATTGGATGATCATAGGGAAAACATTATATTCCTTTATAGTTTAATACATAATGTAATGTAGTGAGACGTTTTAATGCATTTACATCAGTAACTGTGTGGACGTCTTACTCAAAACATCTCAATCAGCCTCTGTCCTGCACCTTGAGCAGGGATATACGTACAGTACATACTTTTTCTCCTCGACAGAATCTTCACCTGATGTTGACCGTTTTGGGAGAGTTTTAGCAATCTGTTTGTCTGTTGGCTGACTATCAATCTCCTTTACCGTCTTGATGTTTTCTATGACACTTTCACCGTCACCAAAACATCAGTACAAAAATAACAATGACACAAGCTTCAGTGGCTAACTTAAACTTCTGTGTGATAATGGCTGATAAGGCTGTCCGTTGTGAATTTTTGGCCGGCCTTTATTGCTAGCAAGGCTACCAGTAAGTGTCTGAGATTTCTCAGTGCAATGGTTCCAAACACTGGGTCAGCCCACTGACGTACAGTATATTCTACATGGACTGCGGGCTTCTATTGTATTCCATTCAACGGTTTTGATTCTTCCGCCCTAAATTTCCGGAGTCATACCTTAGCAACGCTGAGAACAAGCACTGATAGGATGACAGTTGCATTTGACTGTCAATCTAAAGAATTCTAAAAGAATTCTAACTGTCCATCAATGCTCATTGGTACGGTAATTTAAACAATTTCAAAAGCTCTCTAAAATAAAGGGTCAGCCCGAAAAAAAAATGTGGCTTGTTTGAAACGGACGACAAACTACTGTTTGCACAAAATAGAGTAGACTCAGCAAGAATTGGCAAGGAGATGCATTGTTTCAAGTCTCCCATCGAGATGAATGGGAAATTGCTGTGAATAACTTTGTTAATAATTGCGTGTTATAGCTTTTTAGTGACTTCATGTGAAACACAATCTCCTCTACTTACTAATTGCTTCCTGCTACCTCTCTTTTTTATCCTACTTTCCTCTCCCTCACTCTCTTTTTCTCTCTCTTTCTCTTTCTCTTTCTCTCTCTCTCTCTCTCTCTCTCTCTCTCTCTCTCTCTCTCTCTCTCTCACTCTCTCTCTCTCACTCTCTCTCTTTCTCTCAATCTATCTTTCTCTCTCACACTCTCTTTATCTCTGTCACTCTCTCTTTCTCTCTTCCTCTCACCCCTTTTCATGTTCCTCTTTCTTACTCTCCCTCTTCTTTTTCGTTGTCCCGCTTACTCTCTCTCTCTCTCTCTCTCTCTCTCTCTCTCTCTCTCTCTCTCTCTCTCTCTCTCTCTCTCTCTCTCTCTTTCCCTCTTCCTCTGTCTTGATCTCTCTATCTCTACCTCTCGCCCTCTTCCTCTCTCTCTCTCTCTCTCTCCTGCATTCCTCCTCTTCTTTCTTGCTTCCCTTCTGCTACTTCTCCTACAGGATCTGTGTCAGGTAAAGTATCTCCTCCTCCGACTGTCTGTGTGTTTGTGACCTCTGAAGTGATCACACTACAGTACTTGCGTGTGTGAAGACAAACACACTGAGTTTTATGACCCCCCCCCCCCCAGGGGAGTTCTCCAAGAACCTGGCTCAGGAGTAGGGCTGCACAATTATGGAAAAAAAATCATAATCACGATTATTTTGGTTAAAATCATAATCACGATTATTAATCACGATTATTGATTTTTTGCAGATTTTTTTGAAAATTATAACAACATGAAATATAACCAAGAATGAATTACATACGGGATGAGCAAAATAAAGTGAATTGTAATAATTATGTAAAGGCAATAGCATGAAACTTAGGTGGACAGATTTCTGGCCAGAAACACCAGCCTGTCAGTATGTTCTGGCTTCAAGGACGCTCTCAAAGGTAGGTCACTATTGCCACGATAAATTAGCCTGATAAACCAGACTAAATGTGGATGTCTAATTTAGTCTGGCCTCGATGCATAATACATCCGAAGATTGTTGATGAGAACAACCTTCCCTCAAAACCCTGCCCGCTTTGATTCAAAACACATCTTTGCGTTGTAATTGGTTTGCCAGATTCATGGCATTCTGGCTTCATTGAATCATTATGCGAGGCCAGACCCACCCGTAGACAAAACATTTTGCCGTCCAGCGGGTGGCGCTGGTTCACCAGGCTAACGATAAATCACAATTAGAATTTCGACTTCGATTTCACTAATTTATCACGATTTTCGATTATTTACGATTAATTGTGCAGCCCTACTCAGGAGTAAACCAGGGGAACTTAACCTGAGGAAAGTGGTAAATCATCTAATAGAAGAGCCTGGAGTGCTCATTTTCTCAACTAAATGACACCTCTGGGTTATCTATTAGCAGGTTTGCCAGTCCTTGTAGGTTAACCTAACAAGGATGATGACTTAACCATGTTCTTGGAAATACTCCCGCCCCCTGGTTGTGTGTGCGTGTGCGTGTGTGAAGGTCGGCCAAAAGTTAGGCCCACGTTTAAATTCACACCCTGCACTTAAGAAGCACTCTATTTTCACTCCAGTGTCTCATCTTTGTGCTCTCGCTCTCGCTCTCGCTCTCTCTCTCTCTCTCTCTCTCTCTCTCTCTCTCTCTCTCTCTCTCTCTCTCTCTCTCTCTCTCTCTCTCTCTCTCTCTCTCTCTCTCGCTCTCTCTCTCTCTCTGACACGCACCCTCACCCTCACCCCTAAACCCAACCACTATATTTGTTTGTGCTTGCTGATGTGTCTCCTTCCTGATGTAAATATATTCAAAGTTGTCACCTGCATCCTGTTAATCCAGCCACACACACACACACACACGGGCACATACACTCTCTCTTTCTGACACACACACATACTCTCTCTCTCTCTCTCTCTCTCTCTCTCTCTCTCTCTCTCTCTCTCTCTCTCTCTCTCTCTCTCTCTCTCTCTCTCTCTCTCTCTCTCTCTCTCTCTCTCTCTCTCTAGCACACACACACGCACGCACACACAAACGTTCCTGTCCCTAGTGGTGGAGCCTAGGTGCCAGTGACATGTGGAACCATATCAGATTAATGACCAGAGCTAGACACTGGAATGGCTGCAGCTCCGCGCACCTGTGTCTCCCCAACCGACCTCCCAGTTTGCCTTGTAATGACGGAGATTTGCATTGCGGATAATGGGAGACTCATGTGTCTTCTGTCTCTCTTTCCACCCCCCTCTCTCTTACTTTCTCTTTCTCTCTTTCTCTCTTTCTCTCTCCACCCCTCTTTCTCTCTTTTTTTCCTCTCTCTCCATATATCTTCTCTCCTCCATTTTCTCTGTTATTCTCTCTCTCTCTCTCTCTCTCTCTCTCTCTCTCTCTCTCTCTCTCTCTCTCTCTCTCTCTCTCTCTCTCTCTGTCTCTGTAGTCTGGTGGTGCTGGTAGCCCTGAACATGTTGCTGTTCTACAAGCTGTGGGCGCTGGAGCGGGCGGCCCATACGCTGGAGACCTGGCACTCCTACTCCCTCACAGACAGGTGAGGCGCCCCCTGCTGTCACACTCCAGCACCTGCACCGTCACACACGTTCCTATTCACTGCATTGTGGCGTGCATGTTTGAATACAGAATCAATGCTTAATCATCTTATGAAAATCAAGATGACTGGCAGCATACAGTATATCACGCATATACATTGATATACAGATTTTCACCTCAAGAGAGAAAACACACAGTTCTCTTTCTCTCTCTCGCTCTGAATTACCCACTTGTGGTACTTGTGCAAGCAGAGCTATATGGCAAATTATCTGACTTGTTTCTGTTGCTTTTCTGTGCGTGTGCGCGTGTGTGTGTGCCTGCGTGCCCGTGTGTCTGCAGTCCTCTTCCCCAGTCTGCGGGTGAGTGGGCGCAGGTGCTGCAGCTCCAGAGGCAGTTCCACCAGGCCCAGCTCAGCAAGTGGCAGCACATACTGCAGTCCTCAGTCACACTACTAGACCAGGTACAGTATTACACACACACACACACACACACACACACACACACACACACACACACACACACACACACACACACACACACACACACACACACACACACACACACACACACGCACACCTCAGCAAGCCGATACTGAAGTCCTCAGAGGACTTACACACATGCATACATTGTGTGTTTGTAATGTGTGTGTGTGTGTTTGCTATGGCCATTGTTTTTCCACTGGATTTCTCTAAATATCTTTTCAGAGGTCTGCTTCATCTGGCTACAGTGCAGTATATTTCTGAATTGAGAAGGTGGAGATGAGCTCCAAGGGGGACTCAATTTGAACTCTGGATGAGGCGTACTGTGTGTACTTAGTACATTGAGTTATTCAGCCTTGTATACGTGCTCTCCTCAGCTATTGAATTAGGTTGTTCATTAGGTTGCTCAAGTCACTGAATAAATACTGTCCGTAAACTTCTATAGTTTCTGGCGACAAAAAGTAAGTTTTAAGATGGTTTTGTCCCAAATCCTGCATCTGCCCCAAATGTCCCAAAAGTTAGAATGAAAAGAAATGAATAGAAAAAAACTATTTTGTCTGATAAACCTTTAAAACTGTTTGTGGAGATATTGAGTCCAGTACAGTTATTCTAAATGAAGCCATCTGAATGAGATGGTCATGAGAATAAAAGCAGGCCTGAGTATGCACTGACAAGCTCACTCTTGCGCTGACTGTGAGCTAATTCATTTGATATGGGTGGTGTAGCTTAGAATCTCAACACGCAGCTAATGAGTAGAAATTATTTAGCAATTGGTTATTAATGTGCTTCTTTGATACATTTAAAAAAAAAAATCCATACAATAGGATCGTTGCACCACCCTGACGTGCACGACTACTAAAACCCAATTTACCTAAAAAAAAGTTTGAGGGGGTGCAGCCGCAATGGCGATATGACACTGAGGACATAAACTGCAGGCAGCGCTGCTGTGGGAAAAGTAAGACACAATGTCTTTTAAACAAAATGTCCTTCTGTAATAATAATTCCTTTAGGCTGTTTCCCCCCAAACAAAACATAGCAAATCTCATCTGGTCACCCTGATAGAGATATTTGTCTTCACTTGAAGGACAACACCGGAGCAGCACAGATGTAATTCTTTGTGATTTTTATTCTCTAAGTGCACAACATGACTAACGCTTCGACGGTTAGACCATCTTCATCAGAGTCCAGAAGATGGTCTAACCATCGAAACGTTAGTCATGTTGTGCACTTAAAGAATAAAAATCACAAAGAATTACATCTGTGCTGCTCCGGTGTTGTCCTTCAAGTGAAGATTCCCTGCCTCTCTCCCGTCGATGCACCAGATGATAAAGCAGAAGCGAGAGGAATTACCCTTTTGTTTGAAGAGATACTTGTCTCTTCCGTCACCTCACAAGCTTTGTTTACACCTGGGACATCCTAGACCAGTGTGCTGCCTGTGAGGCAATATCCAGCTGCAGAGTGACACCATTTATCTTCTTACTGTGTGAGTGTCCATGTGTAGTATGTATGTGTGCGTGTTTAAAAGAGAGGAACCCACATACAGGCTAGGTCATCTCATGTTCACGGTCCGTAAGGCTAGCAAAGTGCAGGCACAGATCAGGTTGAGAGAGAGAGAGCGAGAGAGAGCGAGAGCGAGAGAGAGAGATCTCGGCTTACTGTACTTAAGTCTTAACTGTACCACTCTGTGGTAACTGGACCACTCTGTGCCACTGCAGTACACAGCTGTTGACTGCTCATGCATGCTCATGAGCAGTACATACCATTGGTGTGTGAACGAGGACCGTGTGTGTGTGTGTGTGTGTGTTTGTGTGTGTGTGTGTGTGTGTGTGTGTGTGTGTGTGTGTTTAGGGGAGGCATGAAGGTAATGCACATGGCGGGTGTGTGCATGAGTGTATGTAGAAGTGTGTGTGTGTAGGCGTGCATGTACAGTAAAAGAGTGTGTGTGTGTGTGTGTGTGTGTGTGTGTGTGTGTGTGTGTGTGTGTGTGTGTGTGTGTGTGTGTGTGTGTGTGTGTGTGTGTGTGTGTGTGTGTGTGTGTGTGTGTGTGTGTGTGTGTGTGTGTGTGTGTGTGTGTGTGTGTGTGTGTGCTGTTCCACTTGACAGCTGTGTGCTTCTGATTAGCCAGCTGGCTGACAACTGTTCACTCACTCACACACACACACACACACACACACACACACACACACACACACACACACACACACACACACACACACACACACACACACACACACACACACACACACACGTGTCACTACTGTCATAATATTGCAAGCACCTGCAAAGTGTGTGTGTGTGTGTGTGTGTGTGTGTGTGTGTGTGTGTGTGTGTGTGTGTGTGTGTGTGTGTGTGTGTGTGTGTGTGTGTGTGTGTGTGTGTGTGTGTGTGTGTGTGTGTGTGTGTGAGGGGGGTAGAAGGAGAGGGAGTGTGTGTGTTTGAGAGAGAGATCAAAGACAAGTGCTTAAGTGTTTTTTTTTCTCTCTCTGTGTGCGTGTGTGTGTGCGTGTGTGCGTGTGTGGTTGTTATCCTGCAGATGAAGCAGTCGCTGGAGAAGCTCCATCGAGGCATCGTCACCGAAGAACCAGCCCAAGAGGACCTCCCTGATGAAGACCCCCCCTCAGACACGCTTCCTGACCACTGACCCCCCCACACACACACACACATATATGCGTGTGAAACTCCAGAAGACCTCAACCAACCACCTCTCCATCCACCCATCCAGACCCCTCGTCTGCCTCCCTGCCTCCTCCTCAGCCCGCCAAGCCACAGCTCCCCCTGGGGTCAGGGCAACTGGGCGCACAAAGGGGTCAGTTGTCCTGGACCCAGGGAGAGTGGGCTCAGAATTAGGCCCTCAGTACATTGTATGTATTTGGGGTGGGGCTTTCGGATGACTATGTCCTGGGCGCGGCCAAAGCTGTCATCGGCCCTGCCTGGAGTGCTGTTGAACCCTGGGAAACAGCACAGAGGGAGGGAGTCATGGGACATTGCGGGGTGGTGGTTGGCGGCGCCCAACACTATGCGCGTAAACATTGAGGGAACGGGGGTGGGGGGAGATGGTAGTATCGGCAATATATGTATTAACAAACAATATATCATGGAAATCCCTTCCTTATCAAAGCTGAACACAATGGGGGTAAAAAAATGAGAGAGAGACTGTATCCCCCTTCAGAGGGCAACTATGTACAGTACACTTCTTGTTTTTGGTAAGTGTACCTTAAGCGTGTTCTTCAAGAAGTCCTGCATTTCAACCCTACATCATCCCCCCGCCACGTCCACACGTAAGAGGTCACCAAATGCGTACAATTCGCTCTGCTTGATTGACTTACAGCAATAACCCTCCATCTCTGGTGAAGATGAACACCATATCCAACAACCATAATATGAAAACGACATGTAAAACAAAACAAAAAGACAAGCTGGGCTTGATCAGTTTTGAGGGGGTGTGGGGGGGACAAACATTGTGACAAACATTTCTTCCCTTTTGGTTTTCTGCTTTGTTTTTATTTTTGAACTGCAAAGCTTCACCTACCTTGGAACGGTTCCCTCCAGTGACTGTGCTGCACCTTGAGCCACTTGTCTCCTTTTACTAGTGCTACATCCTCCTCTCCCTCCCTCCCTCCCTCCATCTCTCACTCTCTCACTCGCCAGTTCAGTCCCTCCCCCGTCTCAGGTGCTTCCTGGAGGAAGGCTGCACCCTTCTCAGACGTTAAGACTTCAAGCAGACTTAAAAAGATGCAGCAGCACCACCACCACTACCCCCCACTCTCGCCAGTGAACTCCCTCACATCCCCAAAGCCCAACTTAACATGGAAGCAGCAACCTCTGCATCTGCACATCCACTCTTCTTCTCCAATGCCAATTCGTTCCTCTGTGTTGGTACCCCGTGCTCCTTTTCTCAATACAACAAGCAAGCAACCTAGCTAGAGGACTACTTGAAAAGACTGGAGGCAGGGTATTGACTTGGTATGGAGAGGTGACCTTGCACTGCTTCCATGGGAGGGTCATGGTCCTACCTGCCTGCCTGCCGGCTGCATGTTGGGGGGAGGGGAGGGGAGGGTGGTGTGGGCTCGGGTGTGGGGGTGGTGGTCTGTAGATGAACAATAGTGGACCCCATGCTGCGTTTTTGTTTTTTTAAATATTATTATTGGTATGAATTCTCCTTAATTTTTTTGTTGACTCTTTGGTCACCTTAGTACCTCTCTGAGTGTGTGTTTTGACGGGCGTTAAATAATTAGAAGTCATGTCAGACTCATATGAGAACCACGACTGATGCTACTTTTCAAAGTATGTATGTATGTATGTATGCATATTATGCATATGCGTGTGTGTGTGTGTGTGTGACTCAAAACCATATTGAAAGAGCGAGTGTGAAAAAAGTGTTTCTCTTGACCCTCAGTATTTATTGTAAAGGAAAAAAAAGTCACTGTAACTCTTTGTGTCCCTGTGTGTAGTAATGTACTGCACTCTGTATTAGAGCTCTCTACATGGACCAAGGCGGGCTTCAGAGGTCAGGGTTGAGAGGTCAAGGGGGAAGGGGGTGAAAGGTTAAAGGGGTGTGGCTTGTGCTCCCGCTGATGGCAGTCCAAAAGCAATAATGAGGACGGACGGTCGGACAGACGACAGGAACGGAACTAAAACTTGAACGGAGTGCGGAAAGAGGCAACGGACGGACAGAGAATGATCTTAAAGCTAATCGTTGATTTGTTTTGTTTTGTTTTGTTTTTTGTATTGTTTGTTTGTCCATTGTGTCTTGAATTCATCTGGGGGATGGAGGGGGGTTATTCCTGAACCAAGCCAGATAATTTAACTCAAGTGGTTAGCATCCTGACAGTAGAGCTTTGTGGCTCTGTATAGGCGCTGAACAGTAAATCTAGCGATGGAACTGTCCTCCAGCTTTAATGTGATAAAAGAAAGGACTATTGTCTTAGAGACTTATTTTTTGCTCTCTTGACTATTCTGGGTTCATTACAAAACCGTCGTCTTGGAATAACCCCTGAGTGAGTTCTTCACTTATTCCCCATCTTGAAATACCCTTAATTTTGTGCGTGCGTGTGTGAGTGTGGGTAAGTGAGACAAGCTCCCTCCCCAGTGTCGTTGATCCTCTCTCATGGATGACAGAAACATCATCCATCCCTTTGCCTGCTGTTACTGGCCTGAAGTTATCGGGTCATGTGTGGATTCTCTTATCATCCACCAGGGGGGGGTATTCCAAGTACCTTGCTCAGTAGTAAACCAGGTTAAGTTAACCTCGAGGTAGTGGTAAATCATCTAATAGAAGAGCCTGGAGTTCTCTTTGCTTGACTAAATGGCATCTGTGGGATATCTATTAGCAGGTTTACCACATCTCGTGGGTTAACTTTCATCACTTAAACCATGTTCTTGGAACACCTAGAACTTGACTTGAACTCTGAAGGTTTACTGTATTGGACTCTTTACCAGTGGAGCGTATAAAAAAATATTCAGTCTATCTTCAGTTTTTCACCGTAGGTCAGTCAGCTGCACAATAAAAGGACCAACCAGAACTTTCTGAGGCCCGAATGAAAACAAAAAAGGGAACTTGTATAACGCAGTATTTGTGACGAGTGTTAGCGTGTGTGTGTGTGTGTGCGTCCGTGCGTGCGTCCGTGCGTGCGTGCGTGCGTGCGTGCGTGCGTGTGTTATTATGATTATGATTATTTCTGTTTTGGTCTCTTTTTTTTTGTTTGCTTTGTTTTTGTTTTTCAGATGAACATTTCATTGTGTTTTCACGATTTTATATTCTGATGTATTATTATGTTGTGAGTTTTTATTTAGTTGTGTTCACCCGCCAGTGTCTTCTTATTTTGCATTCTGTCTCTTATCTCTCACTCGTTTAATCTCTCCGCGTGTCTTTTGTCACCTTCTTTTCCACGTTGTTCTCTTAGCTTTACCCCCTTAAAAGATATTCTCTCTCTCTCTCTCTCTCTCTCTCTCTCTCTCTCTCTCTCTCTCTATCTATCCCGCTCTCTCTCCGGTCTCCTGTCTCCTCTCTCCTGCCCTTGTCTGTCAGCGGTGTATGCGTGTGGGCTTTGCTGGGCACAGCCCTTGTAATTAATGAAAGGATGCGCTATTTATTTAGGGATGGGGGAGTTGAGGAGGAGGAGGAGGGAGAGGAGGAGATGGAATGGGGGAAAAGAGAGGTGTGTGGGGAGTACTGAGTGTTTGCGATGGAGGGATGTGGGGTTATGAGGGGGAGGGGTGAATGTACTGTAAAAGATTTGATTGTACACGCCAGATGACATGGAGAAATAAGAACTGAAATATGCAACCATGTGCACATCTCATGCCTCGTTTATTTAGTGTGTGTCTGTGTGTGTGTGAGAGAGAGAGATATATACAGTGCCCTCCATAATTATTGGCACCCCTGGTTGAGATGTGTTAAAAGCCTTGAAATAAATTCAGTGTTTATTGCAGAAGAATACTGTCACACTGAAAATTTTAGGAAAATGTAGCCTTCAACTCAAATGAATTGTAAGAAAATAAAAAAATCCCTGACTAAAAAATAATTATTTTTCATTAAATCACCTGTTCCACAATTATTGGCACCCATAACAATTCCCAGGAAATAAATATAATTGAAGCATTTCTGTCATTTCTACAGTAGTTTACAAAGTTTACCAGAGTATGTAGGAACATTTAATTAGTAATTCATCACTTCCTGTTTCCCTGGGGTATAAATATGACGTGACACCGAGGCCATTTCTCTTATCCACTCTTAAACATGGGAAAGACAAAGGAACACAGCATACAAGTGAGGCAGATGTGCGTCGACCTTCACAGGTCAGGCAGAGGCTACAAGAAGATTGCCACTCAACTGCAGCTGCCCATATCCACAGTGAGAGGAATGATTAAGAAGTTCAAAACAACTGGAACAGTGGTAAACAAGCCTGGACGAGGACCCAAGTTTATTTTGCCACCACGCACAGTGAGGAGGATGGCAAGAGAAATCAAAAGATCTCCAAAGCTCACTGTTACAGAATTACAACAAATGGTAGCATCCTGGGGTCACAAAGTCTCCAAATCAACCATCAGGCGCTGTCTACACGCCAACAAGCTGTTTGGGAGGCATGCACGGAGAAAACCTTTCCTCACTCACAATCATAAACGCAAGCGTCTGGAGTTGGCCAAGCGGTATTGGGGCTTCAACTGGGACCGTGTGCTTTGGTCAGATGAGACCAAGATTGAGCTTTTGGCAACAAACACTCTAAGTGGGTCTGGCGTACCACGAAAGATGCGCATGCTGAAAAGCACCTCATACCCACTGTGAAGTATGGGGGTGGGTCAGTGATGCTGTGGGGCTGTTTCGCTTCCAAAGGCCCTGGGAACCTTGTTAGGGTGCATGGCATCATGAATGCTTTGAAATACCAGGACATTTTAAATCAAAATCTGTTGCCCTCTGCCCGAAAGCTGAAGCTGGGTCGTCACTGGGTCTTTCAGCAAGACAATGACCCTAAACATATGGCCAAATCTACACAGAAATGGTTCACCAGACACAAAATCAAGCTCCTCCCATGGCCATCTCAGTCCCCTGACCTCAACCCCATTGAGAACCTGTGGGGTGAGTACAGAGGAGAGGACCCAGGTCTCTGGATGATTTAGAGAGATTCTGCAAAGAGGAATGGCTGAAGATCCCTCTTTCTGTCTTTTCCCATCTTGTGAAACATTATAGGAGAAGATTAGGTGCTGTTTTGTTGGCAAAAGGGGGTTGTACAAAATATTAACACCAGGGGTGCTAATAATTGTGACACACATTATTTGATGTCAAATAATTATTTCTTTATGTGGGATTTTTTCCCCACTGAATAAATGCACTTGTATTGAAGGTTGGATTTTTCTCTTTTTTTCCATTAAGGTCCCATATTATTTAGAAAAATAAATAAATAATTGGAAGCTAAAAAACACATCTCAACCAGGGGTGCCAATAATTGCGGAGGGCACTGTAGATACTGTTTTCTGCCAATGTTTAAAAGCACAGCATGGTAGGTAGGGCCTCTGTTTATCTCAATTTACGTGTACCTTGTAAAGGCAGACACTGTGTTCATACGTATTGTTGAAGTCTGACTGCACTTAGGAAGAACAAGGTCCAGTGAATGAATTACATTTATTTGCTTGACAAACAGTGTTGCTTTTGTCAAGTCGTGATGGGAAGTCCCCTCTTTTGTTCGAAGCATAGGCTGAATATAGTGGTGAATCAGGAAAAAGGTCATTGCTTTCATTAGGACTGTACACTGCCCAAAGCCACCACAGGTGCCAGCTCTCAATTGGTATTTGCAGTGTAAAGGGAAATGGTACACTGGGCAAGTTTTGGAGCAATGTTGCTGGGCAACAACTAGCCAGGCCGCGCCCTCCTAGTGACGCAACACCTTAGGAGTTGCTGCTAGTCAGGTCAAGAGCAATGCAAGTACTTTCTGAGCTCCGGAGAACTCGGGAACTCCACCCACTTTGTCAGGGAGCAATCAACTTTGAGCAGCTCCAACAGCCCTGGGTAGAGCCGTGTTCAAAGCAGTGACGTTCTATTGGGACTAAGAAAATGTTTGATTTAAACTAAAACACAGCCTTTTCTGGCCTCGACCAGCAGCAAACCAAGGGAGGTGGGTTAACCATGCCGTTTGGGACACGTTAATTGTTATGCTCTAGGTCAGACCAAGTCTCGAAGAGATTTGAGCGTCGATGATAATCAGGCTAGGAAACAATATAATTGACTCCTCATTATCTGATGGATCCGCTGCAGAGAACCTTTTGATCTTTCCATATTCTCTTGATGAAAGCGTTAGTGATAAACAGTCCAAACAAGCTCTTACCGTGTTCTTGCCTGGAAATATTGCTCATACATTGCCTTTATACGCAAGATAAACCTGGTGTCTTTTGTTTTATTCCTTTTAATATGCAGCTGTAGTTGGTACAGGATATCTTAATATCTAAATATAAATATATTTTTGCCTTTATTTTTGACAGGACAGTGAGGAGAGACAGGAAATGAGTGGGGGGAGAGAGAGACGGGGAATTATGTTCAAATGACTCGAACCCAGGTCACAGACATGGTAACCCAGTGCCTTACCGTCAGGCCACGGCAGGGCCAGTAAATAAGATTCTAACCTGACATCATATTGGTGTAATAAACCACTATTACAGGGCCGGTGTGTGTTTCTTTAGAGATTAGTTACAAATATTACGCTGCCCATTCAAATATATCCTTTTCATGAATACTATCATCCCTTCATTTGTATTCAATTTTCTGTAAACAATTCTCATACACGAACAGGTGAATTCTCTCTCTGTGTAAATCCATTTTGAATTACAGGTTATAAACATCTTTGGCTGCAAAACCTACACTGGCCAGACCAGTAATTAACTACCTACACAAGTCAGATCAGTTAATTTGCAGTAAATATTCATGAAAAAATATGCAATTTGCGACTGGGCAGCCTACATTTCGAGCTATTATTTCTTCACAGGTAAAAACAAACAAACAAATGTTCAGTACAGAACACAAAAAACACATTTTTGTAAGATTTTTAATCATACCAAATCACATCCTTTTCATACTTCATTTGGCAAGCAACATCTTCACATACACATGAAATGCATACTTTGTAGCTTTTGCCCCCTTCAGAGTTTATGTGGACAGACTCTGTGTTATCTGTCATGGTGGGAGAGACATGACCTAGTCAAATAAACTGAACATTCAGTCAAAAACAGAACCAGAAAAAGGAGAGTTTTGGAATGGCTAGATGCCGAAAAGACACAATAACTCTAAGTGGTGAAAAGAGCAGGGGATAGTGACCATACCAGAGAAGACTACTGATATGCAACAAATGTGTCACTACTGAGGTTACCAAGTGCGGTGGAGCCGTAGGTTTTTAATACTTTTTTAGTAACTGTAGCTAACATGGAGGTGCACAGACACTGCACCACTGATGTTCTTAAAGTGTTAAAATTCGGCCACAGGGCCACAGGCCCCCAGCCAGATCAAGTTCAACCTCCCAAGTTTCAAGTGAACAAGCTAACCACTAACCCTAAGTCATCTTACATTTGCAAAGGCATGCAGTAAAAATCTTTTACCCAATGTTATTCCAAGGTGCAATATGTCAAACAATGTAACAAAAGTTGTGCCCATAGGTACTTTGAGAATAAAAGTTTTCTTTTAAAAAGTCGCCTCCTGAAAAAGGAGTCATAGGCCTAATCATGGCAGGGTGGCTTGGCAGTGTTAAGCTGCCTCCAATTGGCAAGACGAGTGAAGTGTTCGTTGCCGGCCGGGGGCGCTAAAATGGAGGCGAAGAGAGAGGAACAACTTAAATGCCACAGACTTCGTCACCTTGGTCTTACCAGTAAATGAAATGTATAGTCTGGGCTCACACCATAGGCAAAATAACCGCTAAGCCCATCCCAATGGATTGCTACACAGAGTACAGAGCCGGGCAAGATTAATGGCCCAGCTTTGATTATCCCCAATGGTGCAAGGCCAGACCAGTTGAAAAAGGTAGGTCTGCACACTGCCGATCACTGATGAAGATCCAGCTTGATCGAAACGTTGCTTTTTGAATAATAAAGTTTATTTTTTGAGTTGATTGGCAGTGTGCAGACCTACCTTTTTCAAACTGTCTGACTTTTTGTCTGGCACCTGCAACAAGTGTCTTTGGATGTGCGCACCCTACCCAAAACTAGCAAGGCCAGACCAACCCACCAGGCAAAAATCATACTCTACATGTAGGGTTTGGACTATTTCACCAGGCTAATGTCCTCATACCAACTGGAGGGGAATGTGAATTGACCGGAAATGTATGTATGGCAAGGCAAGGCCGCACTACCTCAGTGCACCCTGTCAGGGCCGCTGACAGCTTTCAGTGGGCCCAGGACAAACTCCTCTAAAAAATCCCCCCCAATGCATACTGAGGACCCACATTTGGGCCCTCCCCTTCCTGGGCCCGAGACAGCGGAGTTTGGGGTATTCTTTTCTCTGTGCATTAGGTCTGCATGCCCCAAAGGCCCTATATTTCATTTTTATTGGAGGCTGTGGAAAAAACAGGTTCCTCATCAGGCACATGTGAGTCATTTCTTTTCTTTCTTTTTTTTAACATGCCATCCCGAACGTGGAGATTGCTCTGCTCACCAAAGCCGAATGATAGAAAAACTGCATGTAGCCCTTTTAGTCGAAAGAAGGAAAAAGGCGAATTCATTTTAAAAAAGCCCAATTTCTTTCTTTAACTTTAGGGTTCAAGGCAGAGAGAAAACATTTTCAAGGAATAAACAAGACAGTTTTTAGATGTGGGCACTGGGCAGGCACCTGGCAAGGAAAATTGACATCCGGAAACACTGCTGCTAAGACATCAACTTGTACGTTTTTAACAACAGCAACACACCCACATCATGGTGTGCCTCATATGCCTTTGCTTTCACATCATGCCTTTAACACTTGATTTCACAGCATCGCTGAGAAGACCCTATGTTACGTTTTGGATTTCTTTTTAAGTAGAATCTAGAGAGAAAGAAATGCTACAAAGTTTTAAAATCTTAAAATGCATGCTCAGTTCACATGGGGATAACCTTTCTTGAAGATTACAGTGTTAGTGTAACGAGAGTTAGAGACATTTTTTTTTTAAACAAAAAGTAAAATCAAATAAAACCATATCAAAACCGCCCAGTTGCCATGTGTGCTTCAATTGCATTGATTAATAATAATACATTATATGTATATACAAGTGAGGAATGTTACATGGATAAGAATGCTGTGAGTAGGCCTACAGATGAGCAGTAACTACTGTATGTGTTCACGGCTACCTGGCAATGGTGTGCTTTTAGACAGTTATACAAATGAGGAATGTATATTTTGTATAGGATTGGAAACAGGGAGGCTATAAGCATGTACAATTTATGTCACTGCATAAAAAACATGCATGCTTTCAGACGGAAGCTCTGTTTTTCTCAACACAATTCAAAAAGAAATCTCTCATCATCAGTTCATCAACCACAACCAGCATCAGCTGCCTGCTGTGATAAAGCACTATCTCGTCAGCTGAAAAGTTCATGCTTACTTCTATGGGGTGTCCTCAGTTTGCCCCATAGAAAAACAACTCAAACATTTTTAGTTTCACTTTTTTCCCTTCTTATCAACGTGCCACCTTTGTATGTACAACACACTGTGCATCTCTATCAAGTAGATCTGATGTTTAAAATTAATGTATTAATGTATTTATAGAATGTAGATTCATGTTGTTGATATTTCTTCATAAATCTGATTTCTAGTTGTGCCTGTAGACAGGCGTTTCAATACTCTGTTGTACAGTAGCCTATACATGTCTAGGGTGACTAGTCTATGGAGCTCATACAAAGAGCTCTTAGTGTATACATCAGCCCACTTTATTATCATATTCACATAGATATAATAATTACTCCATTTCTCTCATTGTCAACAAAAACAGTAACAGCAATGTCATTCATTCAATCCGTTGCGACACCATGCAACTTTCCGTTGCTTTTCTTTCCAGGGTGTTGCCCTAAAACAGTCCACTTTTCCCTCCCCCAATGCATTTCACTGGGGCTGTCTATGGACCATTCATCCATCCCGTTAAAGAGTCCCTCCTCACTTTCATGCTCCGCGAAAATGCTGCATAGTGTCGCTTTAAGTTCCTCACTAAAAATCCATTTTAGTCCATTTGTAGCGCATCGCCTTATCGTCCGACCTATCTAGAAGTGGAAAGCACGGCTGCATCTTCCTGACGTTGGTGTAAAGTGACAAGAGAGAGCGCTGTGATGGCCGTCCTGTGATTGCCAGGGAGCATAATGAGGTTAGCTTAGCTCCTGAAGTGGTCTTCTGTCCTGTTAGCTTAGCTCCTGATTAAAGTGGTCTTCTGTCCTGACGGAGTAGGGTGGGGGGTGGGCTGGTTGGCTGGCTGAGGAGAAGAACGGTGTGTACTGTGTAAAGAGCTGCTTCTGATCCAGGCAGTAGAAACTGTTGTTCTTGTAAACGGTGGCAGTGGGGATCTGGACACTTAGACCTGATGCTGGAGGGGCTTTTTTAACCTGTAATCATGAGAAGTGGACAGTTAGCGCAGAACACAGATCAGAACTTGTAATATACAGTATTATTTCCTTTTGAAAACATTTTTGCCGCTCTATGCCATCTGAAATATGTTATATTCTTTAATACTACATTTTATAGTATATATAATAACAACAACAACAACAACAACAACAACAACAACAAATAATTGTATGGATAAACACGTGTACTGTATGTCCTGATGGTATAGAACATTTCAAGCTAAATTTGCTCTATGAACACATCAGTGATCAAGCTAAGATGTACTAAGATAGCAAGATAAGCTCGAGAAGCGAGGACAGAGACAGAACAGGAGAGCTAGCTCAGACAGAAGACCTGTTCTGTTTTGTTTTTTTCACTGTGAGCCTGTGAGGGTAGAGGAGGCAGAGTCAAACCTTACCTGTGGGTTACTCTGCCACCTGAACCCCTGCACAGCTATCCTTACTCTCCGAAGCTATGGCTACATACTCCGCCCTGAAAGAGAGAGGGATGGAGTAGGGGGAAAGGAGGAGAGGGCAGAGGAGAGGGCAGAAATGTTGAAAGACAGAAAAGTAAAAGATCGGGAGTGGAAGGAGAAGGAGTAGAATTAGAAAATTAGGCAGAAAGAGTACACACAGCGCCAGAGTACACTCACTCTACAGTGCTGTTTAAACGTATCCGGGTAGGCTTTTTTTTTCCATCTGTTTTCATGTAAACGCAACATGTGGCTAAAAATAAAAACGGCATTGTAACAGGTCCGTTTTAGCCCCCTAAATGGAATATTTTTCAAAGCTGGATTTTTGACATGCAGATTTTAAAACTCTGTTTACGTGTAAAAACGGAAGCCCAAAACCAATGCGTTTTCAAAAAGATCCATATACGGTACGTGTAAACAGACTCTAAAAGGATGCCGGAAGGGAAGCAAGGTGGCACGAAGAGACAGAATACAGTAAGGAAGTCATGCACTGTAGTAGGAAATGGAACCATCCGGATTTTCGCCACTTACAGATAACAAACTTCGAACGGGATGAAATACCACTACAGAGCAGATAAAAGCTCGGGCCCTTCAGAATTACCTAATGATGCATGATGACACTAAGGGTCAATAGCTTAATGGAGACTTCCACTCCATTACTTGAGTTGGTGGAAAGTGCATTTGGTGAGAAGCAGGCATGGCGTGTGTGTGTGTGTGTGTGTGTGTGTGTGTGTGTGTGTGTGTGTGTGTGTGTGTGTGTGTGTGTGTGTGTGTGTGTGTGTGTGTGTGTGTGTGTGTGTGTGTGTGTGTGTGTGTGTGTGTGTGTGTGTGTGATGGAGGAGATACAGAGGAGCCAAGAGAAGGGCTACTTACGCGCTCTCTCTCAGTGCTTCCTCTCCGGCCGCCGCTATCTTCCGGTAACAGTACACCATCTCCACCACCAGCCACAGCTGCAGGCCAATGATCGATACGTACATCATTATCTCCGACAAGATGGACGCCAAGCCACGGGTGGCTGAAACCAAGACCAAGATGGAGAGAGGAGAGCAGAGGAGAGGGAGTCACAAAGTTATGCAGGTGTGTGTCTGTGTGTGTGTGTGTGTGTGTGTGTGTGTGTGTGTGTGTGTGTGTGTGTGTGTGTGTGTGTGTGTGTGTGTGTGTGTGTGTGTGTGTGTGTGTGTGTGTGTGTGTGTGCGTGTGCGTGTGTCTGTGGTGGGGGGTAATTGGAGAAAATGGAGACATAAATAGGGGGCGAATTACAAAGTAATGCAGGTGTGTGTGGTGTGTGTGTGTGTGCACATGCACGTTTTGTGTTTTTTGAGGCAGCAAATGGACACAAATGGTTGGTGAGTTACGTTTTGCAATTGTGTGTGTGTGTGTGTGTGTGTGTGTGTGTGTGTGTGTGTGTGTGTGTGTGTGTGTGTGTGTGTGTGTGTGTGTGTGTGTGTGTGTGTGTGTGTGTGTGTGTGTGTGTGTGTGTGTGGTGAGGGAGCAGTACATGGCGATATAAATAGGTACTCTGCGAGGAATCGTACGGCCAGCTTCCAAACAGCGATGCACTTCTGTTAAGCTTAGTAATTCAACACTGACATCGGGTCAATCCATGTCACTCTTGTGAGATTGGAAATCACATGCAATGCATACAAATGACCACATGAGGGTACTGTTTAAAAAGCAACTTCACAACAAAACCAAAAACACACACACACACACACACACACATGCACACAAAAACAAATGTTTCCTTCTAATGCTGTCATATGACGTTACATCAGTGGGATAACTAGTATAAACCATGTGAAATCGTGCACTAGTGTTGTAAATACATCACTAAGATCTCATCTACTTCTATGTTATAAACCTCTGACCAGAATTCTATTGGTATGGGAGAGACATTTCTTCTCGCACAGACAGTGTGACTGTTTGGTTCCATGACCATGTGAAGCATGTGATTTCCATCCCCAAAACATTCATGAGCTAACAATGATTCACCTGCCAGGGCACCAGCACCCAGATGAATGCCTACTTGATACTGTGGCCTTGGCTACACAAATCACTTCAATTGTGAGTCGCTCTCGATAGCAGCGAGTGTCCTTGATTCTAACATCTTCAATCAGACACATGTAATAGGGCCATTCAGTGTGCAACTACATGATCTATTAAGATCAGAGGGCAGTGAGCAAACGTGTGTGTGTGTGTGTGTGTAACCTTTGGAGGTCTGTCCATCTGACATCTGCTTTCCTTGCACAGAATAAGTCTGTCTTTGTCTTTTTCTCCGATCTAATAGACTATATTACACAAATCATCTGAGGAAACCAGAAGGCTTGGTAAAATAAAACGTTTGGTGTCTAATTCATGCACTTCAAACTTCCTTAAACACACTTCAAACACTTCAAACTTAATTATTATTCATGCCACATTTTCTGCCTCTCTCAATAAGTACACACTTAGTCACTACATGGTATACAGCAAATACTGTACTGTATCTACTAGTATGTCAAAAATTAATTGACTTTATCGGCGGGAGACCCATGTGAAATGGGCATGACGGAGTGCGTGTGAAGTAGGCTAGTGACAATGGCCTCAAAATTTGGAGACACCCCAACCGGAGGTAGAACAAAACCCAATAATGTTTTTCCTCATCTCTAAGGTGTCCCATACATGAAAATGATTCTTGGCCAAAGTGATTTTAATGCTAAGCCTAAAAATTTTACACATTTCCATATGCACCTCCAAACAAAAAAAGCACCCAAAATGTGACTTCTCCGTATGGGAGTAGATATACAAAAAATCATGCAGAAAATTACCAGAAGCTCTGAGAGCTTTGAGAATTGGTATGCTTGTGCCCAGGGGCTACCTGCACCAGATAGAAGTGGTTGAATTTGACCATCTTGATGTATGAAGGAGATATAGGCATTTAATCACACACCTAAAATAGGCGGAAAATGAAAAAAGTGATATTTATACAGAATGTCATCATTTACATTGTAATTGCTTTGTCAGGGAATGTCATATGCACACATATGATATCTCGATGGAAAGGTGAGATCGTTCTGAATCCAGCAATATCTCATATGTATATATTTTCTGAATATTAAAGATGGCATATTGTTCAATGTATGAGGTGTCCAGAATGAAAAAAATCGAAAGGGAGTTACAGGACCTATTTCAATGCACTTAAGTGGTGACAGGAATGCTCACAATTGTATTACAGTAGGCTATATTACTTCAAATAAGCTTATTAATAGTGTGTGGTGCTAGAGATTATGCTTGAATGAAGAATCAGATTAGGGTGGAAATATATTTATCACTAGTGTATATATATATATATATATATATATATATATATATATATATATATATACAGTAGTATATATATATCATTTCTTGCACATCTGTAGGTATTGTTAAGCTGGAAAATGCAGTGACTCCACCTACTTCCAATGCCTTGCAACTAGCTCATCAGAATATTGCATCACTCCTTTCAGGTAGATATGATAGAGGAAGGGGAAATAGAGTGGATGTTATTCAATTTGTTCAGAGATCTTTTATCTTCCACGAAGTGAAGCTCTCCAGTTCTTCTCCCATGAAAGAGCCAGCTATATATATATTTATATACTTCTTGCATCTGTAGGCAATTGTAAAGCTGGGAAAGATGAGATTGTGCTGAATCTAACATTACCTAATATATATTCTCAACATTGATGATGGTACACCATTCAATACTTATTGAGTCCAAAAAAGAAAGAAAATGAACCAGTCCATTCCATAGATATAAAAGTTCAAAGGCTGGTTCATTAATTAACCGTAGTGGTGCTCTGAAGCCTAGTATATATTTAAGTATAATATTATTAACCAACACAACACAGTGAGGGAACTATATGGTATAAGGATATTTGTTCTTAAAACTTCCTTACAATAATATAGTGTACCAGATACACTGCACCAACATACCACTGATGTATACAGGTATCGTAATGGCATTGATAAACCTAAATCAATAAAATCGATCAATCAATCAAAGTACATCATGATACAAAATTGCCATTCAATGTCCTAACGATTAGAGAAAGAGAAAAGAGAAGAAAGAATGCATTGTGTACTGTACTGTATCACTTAAGGCAGATGAGAATAAACCTTTTCACATTTCTTTTTAAAATAAGATACTATCGGGGCAGTTCTAATTTGGACAGGAAGCTGGTTCCAGCATTTTGCATAATGACTAAATGCCATCTCACCCTGTCTAGATCTGGTCAGTATAGGGAATTTAAGTTCATTACATTTCCCTGACTCTTTTATCCAATGGCTACATTCAGTGTGTGTGGAAAATACAGAGTGCAGGCTTATACTGTATATAGGGTTATAAGAGTTGAGCATGAAGATAAATACTCCTAGAAGATATGTGTATGATATGTGTGATATGTGTGTTTTCAGCTTCTTAAAAGTTGAGGGGGATGACCAAACTCTTGTATCAGCTGGTAACTTGTCAGACCATTGGGATTACCTTGTCAGAGGCCAAGGCCAGACTGTTGGTGTTACAGTATTGCGAAGCAACATTACGTTTTAGTACAGCCTCAGATAAAATGAAACAGCTCCTTCCAGGAGAGAATTGCACTCAAGGTACAGAACCTGAGTGGCATATTGGGTCAGGTACAGTCTGATTTTCTGTATATTGAACAGTGCAAAAAGAGCATCAGTAATTTAAGTGGTGTTTTCAGAAATGATGGGCAGTCATAAATAATAACACCCAGGTTTATGTAGCGTTTTCTGGGGTAACAGTGGTTGACCTCATGTCTTGCTTGATATAATGGCAGATGATGGTGGTGTTGCTTCATCCATGTGGCCAGGTCTGAGAGACAGGCAGATAGATACATAGACATTGCAAAAAGGCGAAACCAAGACAATGCATTAGAGCATTATAACACCTTAATTTTCCCAGCTATTTATTGTAATTCAAGTTGTAGACATTGAATGCATAGCTTGAAATGGTACAAAGGTAATTATACATCTAGAGGTGAAAGAAATGTTCTGAAACGTTTGTAGTGTACATGCAGAAACTATGCGGAGTTATCTCACTGGACAGACAGGTGTTTATCCTCAACATAGCAGGGAGCAGGGTGAGTGGACAACATTGCCCAGTGAGATGAGATAAAGATGGCAAAGACAGGGGGGCCTAGCACAGAACCTTGGTACCCCTGAGAGGATTTGAGTTCAGGGGTCTTGACCATGGCACATTAAAGGAATGCCCAGTGTGATCTACCTCCGATGCCTTGTTCCCAATTAATTGTATTAAGCCTACATTTAGCAAATGGACCAGGATAGATAACGTCATTACTCTTCTGACTTGCACTTTGGTTGGCCCTTTCTTCCAGGTCCAGCCAAACAATTTACTTAGCTGTAGAATATGATGTGGTTGCTGGATTGAAGTCTAGTGTATTTGACACACTGTTATTTCCCTTAGTTTAACGAACCTTACCTTTCCGCCTATTTGCCAAAAATGATTTGCCAAAATGATATTGTAAAAATAAAACGATCTGCTACCGAATGAAGAAAAGTGTGAGACAACATAGTTCTTTACTTGGTCAATCCAGCCATATAGTCATCAGATGACATGGATAAGTTAAGTGAAATGTCAA
Organism: Engraulis encrasicolus; assembly: GCF_034702125.1. NCBI lineage: Eukaryota > Metazoa > Chordata > Actinopteri > Clupeiformes > Engraulidae > Engraulis > Engraulis encrasicolus. The sequence goes on from NC_085861.1 coordinate 42,991,068, forward strand.
CAGTAGTCTACAGATATGGTGCTTTATGACTTCACTAACATTTAATGGCAGAAAGTGGGTTAATCAATTTAAAATAAAAGCTATGAAACAAATAATTCACTGAATTCAATTCACTAACATGTGACATGATGGTATTAAGAGTGTAGTGGAAAGCGCGCACATCCAGCAGAAAAGCATCAGCAGGTGCCAAATCAAAAAACTTCTTTAGATCTATGTTCGAAACGTTGCTCCAAATAAATGAAGTCTTTTGCAAGCAGTGTGCAGATCCTTTCCCGCTCCTACATGATGGTATTAAGCCACACCTGAGTTATTTCAGGTAATGCCTGAGTGAACCTAATGAAGAAGCTGTGCATGGATCTATGAACTTTTGAATTCACTGAATATGTTTGCTATTCCCCTCCCTGTTTATTTCAGTAGGCTCATGAAATAAAAGGCCTTTGCTTCCTGCTGTCAGGCTTTGGTAATACACATACCATTTGTATGTAAACATAAAGCATTGCTCCTTCCAGGAGCAGTCTTTATTTATCACACTACCACCACCCAGCACCTCCTCCCTCCCTCCTCTCTATAATCACAGCAGACCTGGTTAAAGCCCATTAACTGGATAGGACATCACCAAGACTGCTAAAGACCTGTGGTGCTGAAGTGGCTGAGCTGCTGGAATATTTATTCAGCCGAGTGTACATCTTAGTAAGGCACCAACTCTGAACACATTATGCCTTATCCTGGTCCCCAAAAAGCCACATCCAAAAGAGATAAACGACTTAAACCGAGAGGCCCTCCCTTCACACAGCATGAACTCAGCCGTGGGGCAACCGTGGCCTAGTGGTTAGAGAGTTGGTCTTTAAATCTGAGGGTTGCAGGTTCAAATCCCAGCTGACCTCTCCCTACATCTCCATGGCAGAAGTGACCTTGAGCAAGGCACCTAACCCTACATTGCTCCAGGGACTGTAACCAATACCCTGACAAATAATAAATGTAAGTCGCTTTGAATAAAATGAAAGCGTCAGCTAAGTGTAATATAATGTAATGTAATGAAGACAATGCTGTTACATACACTCAGACTGCAGTAAGTCGTGCACTGGATCTAGTACAGTTTTCATACCAGGAGAAGGTTGGAGTGGATGATGCCATCACATACCTATTGCACAGGACATATAGTCATGTTCCTTTACAAGTACTTTTCCAGCGCTTTCTACAACATCCAACCCTCCATTGGGAGAGAGGCTCCTGGGTTTGGATGCCCTCCTTGTGCACTTGATCAGGGACTACCTAACAGAGTAGCCACAGTTTGTCAAACTGGAAGATTGCCTCTTGGACACTGTAGTATGTGGTACTAAAGCAGCCTGGGGAACTGTGCTCCCTCCTCTCCTGTTCACTTTGTACACATCGGACTTAACATATTTTCAACACAGGCACATACCACATGCAGACATTCTTGGATGATAATACAATTGTAGGCTGTATTAAGGCAGGAGGGAATACAGGAGTACAGGGCTTTGCAGTGGTGTAATGCACCTAAACTCAACACTAAGACCAAGCAGATGAAGGTGGACTTTTGGAGGTCTAAGCCCGCTCTGCAACCAATCTCCATTGAGGTTGATGAAGTGGAGATTGTAAGCACATCTAAGTATTTCAGCGTATAACAAGACAACAAACTGGACTGGTCAGCCAAAGATGCATTTTAGAAAAAAATACAGTATTGGCTATACTTGTCTGCTATAAACTCCTTAATATGTTCTATGAGACTGTTGAAGCCAGTATGTGTCCTTTTCTATGCAGTGGTGTGCTGGGGAGGGAGCACAATGAAGAGGGGGTATTGGGTGTCTTGAAAGACTGATAAGGAAAGCTAGCTCTTTCATGGAAGAACTGGAGACCTCCACTTCGTGGAAGATAAAAGATTTCTGAACAAACTGAATAACATATTTCCCCTTCCTCTATCATATCTACCTGAAAGGAGTGATGCAATATTCGGATGAGCTAGTTGCAAGGCATTGGAAGTAGGTTGAGTCACTGCATTTTAGCTTAACAATACCTACAGATGTGCAAGAAATGATATATATACTACTGTATATATATATACACTAGTGATAAATATATTTTGATCCTAATTTGATTCTTCATTTCTTCATTCAAGCATAATCTATAGCACCGCACAACAATAATACGTTTATTTGAAGTAATATACTGTAATACAATTGTGAGCATTCCTGTCACCACTAAAGTGTATTGAAATAGGTCCTGTAACTCCTTTTCGATTTTTTTCATTCTGGGCACCTCATACATTGAACGATATGCCATCTTTAATATTCAGAAAATATATACATATGAGGTATTGCTGGATTCAGAACAATCTCACCTTTCCATCAAGATATCATATGTGTGCATATGACATACCCTGGCAAAGCAATTACAATGTAAGTGATGACATTCTGTATAAATATCTTTTTTTGTCATTTTCCGCCTATTTTAGATGTGTGATTAAATGCTTATATCTCCTTCATACATCAAGATGGTCAAATTCAACCACTTCTATCTGGTGCAGGTAGCCCCTGGGCACAAGCATACCAATTCTCAAAGCTCTCAGAGCTTCTGGTAATTTTCTGCATGATTTTTTGTATATCTACTCCCATACGGAGAAGTCACATTTTGGGTGCTTTTTTTGTTTGGAGGTGCATATGGAAATGTGTAAAATTTTTAGGCTTAGCATTAAAATCACTTTGGCCAAGAATCATTTTCATGTATGGGACACCTTAGAGATGAGGAAAAACATTATTGGGTTTTGTTCTACCTCCGGTTGGGGTATCTCGAAAACGAAGGCCTTTTTGGGCCCATTGTCACTAGCCTAAAGAGGGGTGTGAAGAATGGGATCATTTCAATCACATTTGGATTGAAATAAATGTGCATTTAGCATTTTATCTCTTTTTTAATTATTTAATGTTTTTTTCTGAGGGGGGGGGGGGTGGGTTATTGTAAGTCGATCGATAAGGTCAATCAACTAACAATTAAAGAATTAATCTATAATTTGCATCCCTACTATATATGGGCAGTCCTACTACTACATGGGCAGTCATGGGTGAGCGGTTAGGGCGTCAGACTTGCATCCCAAAGGTTGTCGGTTCGACTCCCGACCCGCCAGGTTGGTGGGGGGAGTAATCAACCAGTGCTCTCCCCCATCCTCCTCCATGACTGAGGTACCCTGAGCATGGTACCGTCCCACCGCACTGCTCCCCATGGGGCGCCACTGAGGGCTGCCCCCTTGCATGGGTGAGGCATAAATGCAATTTCGTTGTGTGCAGTGTGCAGTGTTCACTTGTGTGCTGTTTCCCAATGGCCTTTAATTTAATATTATATATTATATTATATATATACTATATATGAATTCCCCTCTAGCCAATTATGAATCATGTTTGCTTAGAGGAGCACATGTCTATTGTGTTTGTGCCGTATTATCTTCACTGAGAGCACAGTTTGAGTCTGCCAAGGGTGTGTCATGACATTAGTTCCCTATTTCTTGCTGTGGCTTTGTTATGCACGCACTTCAGATGAGCACTTAACTTGTACGTCGTTATGAAAATGAACATTCAAATTATACATGTGACGGTGATGGCAAAATCCCCTTCTCATAATCCCTTCTTGGCTAGGTCCACCGTAGTGCATCTCCATTCTTCTAATAATAGTTTCTGTGTAGCACTAGCACCCATTTTGCCAAGCGAAATACAGGTAGGTACTGTATGATTGAAATGACAATAAATACCCACTTGGCCAATAGAAACCCACTAGCTACCTCTGTTGTATTTTAAAGTGCTTAATAAATACAATTGACTTGATTTGACTTGACATGACTGGGCTTTTGGGAGGGAGTTTTTTTGTCCCTCTTCATGGTCGAAACGTTTACTGAATAAAAACACAGGGAGCACAAGCAGCAGCCAGTGTGCATGCTTTTTCTGTATTATCCGTGGGACTTTTTACCCTGCATCTGTAAAGTGCTGGATGTGCGCATACTCTCAATCACAGTTGTTGTCCCCTTATTACCTTTGGACACCACTTTGATGGTGATTGGAATATTATATTATAACTAAATTATATAGTTAGTCAGGACAAAGAGCCCAGGACAAAGTCATCAGAAAGGGTCCCCTTCCCAATACATGCAGTGCAATGATGACCCAATTCTGGGCCTCTTGTCTCCCTGGGCCCAAGACAACTGACCCTTTGTGCCCCCACCCAGTCAGCTTAATGAAAAGGCAATAAAACCCGGCTGGTTATACAGGACTGGGCTGAGGTCTGCCATGCTTGACTATAACCGACTGGGCTTTGGGAAGGGAGTCTTTGTCTTTGTCTTTGTCTGGGCACCAGTTTGGCGGTGATGTCTTTGGAGTATAGTTGGCTCAAAATGTATTAGTCCGGCGGATTAGACACACAAAAGGGCCTAATCGTGCACTTTTGAGTAAAAGCATGAAAATTGGTACACATATCCTTCTCCATATGCTGATTAATATTAGCGTTGGAGGCGTCGCGAAAAATGAAGAATTTTCAAGATGGCCGCCAAATCCAATATGGCCAACCCAAATTAATGAAACTACCTGACACGTTGATGTAAAAGCATGAAAATTGGTACATATATCCTTCTTGATATGCTGATTAATGTTAGCATTGCAGGCGCTGTGAAAACTTTTGAATTTTCAAGATGGCCGCCAAATCCAATATGGCCAACCCATATTAATGAAACTACCAGACACTTTGTAGTAAAGGCCTGAAAATTGGGACACATGTCCTTCTTAATATGCTGATCAATGTTATTGTTGGAGGCGCCACGAAAAATGCTGTATTTTCAAGATGGCCGCCACATCCAATATGGCCAACCCATATTAATGAAGCTACTGTACCTGAAACTTTTTTGTAAAGCCATGAAAATGGATGCACAGTTACTTCTTTATATTCTGATTAATAAAAGAAATAGAGGCATTGCAAGAAAGTTGAATTTTCAAAATGGCCGCCAAATCAAATCTAGCCAACCCATATTAATGAAACCATTGATGAATTTAACACCCACTTTGTAGTAAAAGCATGAAAAATGGTACACATTTACCTCTTGATATGCTGATTAATATTTGAAATGGAGGCATAGCAAATAAATGGAGCCTAAGATCTGGTACCTTTGCTGAGGGATGGAATCCATGCTGTCTTTCAGATCAGAACGATTGTGCAAAGCAGCATGGGATTCCCCAGGTCGTGGTATATCCTATGGCCAACATTAATCAAACTGCCAACAAAGCCTAATTAAAAGATGCACAAACTTTGAATAAATGGTGAATGGCACAGTTGGTGCAAAGTCAACTCTGGGTATGTACATTTGAGAAACCGTGAGTGAATGTTTACTTGTACAGTATTAGGATTCATTATAATAATAGTGTGCAAGATTTGGCTTATGGTGAACCCCCATTTCTGTATTTGTAGTTCAAGGTATGCAAACTATGCATCATATGCAAGGTGAAGTTGATTTGATTTAACCACCATGTTGAGGGGGGACAAGATTTTGTTTTGTTACCTACTGTACAGTACTTGAATGAAGGTTGTGCACATTTATTGCTCAAATCCATTGAAAAAGTGACTAAGATATTTATTGACTCATCAAAGACTACAAATATGTTTCTACTACAAGTACAGAGAAATTTATACTGAGATAAATATAGGATATTTTATGCCCATTTATACATCTATGGGTTGGCCATATTTGATGTGGGGCCCTCTTGAACATTCTTTTGATTTTTTGAAGATGCATGTGTTTTCATGCTTTCGCAGCAAATTGTGCCCTGTAACACAATATGTAACACACTACATATTTATATTTAACATTAGTAGGGTAGGGTTTGATGTTTCGAAATTAGGCTATGTTAGGATCACTTCTAGAGTAATCTTTTTTACGACTATTACTTGTGTGTGTGTGTGTCTGTGTGTGTGCACGCACTTCTCACGTGAACCCTTCTACATTACTATACATATCAATAAGTAGCCTAGAAATCTAGACGCCCCTAGCGACCGCAAATTGAATTTGCTCCCGGGGGCAGTCTAGCGGACCCCGGTCGTTTTGCGAGGCTGAAAGTTATCCGATGACAGGGCCAATCAAATCGCGAGGGGGGCCGGGCTACTTAGTAAACAGGAAACTTTCTAAGAAGAAGCATGGTGTCCGTCCGTGCTACGTACAGCACGAAAGTGCACTTAATTTAAAAAGCCTGGATGATAATACATTTCGTGTCTGACATGGACTGATGTAATAATACACCATGAACTTATCGGACACAAATAGATCACAATACCATTTGATCATTCGATGTTTTAAACTAGCTCGGTAAGCTAAGTTGAGCATTTTACAGGACCAGATAGTCACACGCTATTATCAGACCACTACTGTAGGTGTAGAATGAAATTGCTGCCCCAATTTCTAATAAGACACATGCCATTAAAAACGAGACATTTGGGAGCTTTGAAAGTCTTTGAGTAGCTTACTAAATAGATGGGAATGGCATAGTCTACCAAGCTAGTGGCTAGCTAACCTGTCGTCAATAACACAGAGCTAGGTATCCAGTCTTAATATAACCATTTAACAAGCCCCAAATGGCTCAACATTTCGCTGGTTGATCAAGGAGGGCCATGTGGTTGAAAACGAGGCATTTTTGAACTGTATAAGTGAAAACACGATTTATTAGGACACTTGTTTGTGGCTGTGGTCATCACATGCATTCACTGCTACGACGGCTCGAATTTGCCGCTCCACCTAAAGGGGCCCTCGCTGGCTAGCTAACCTGTCGCCAATAACACAGAGCTAGGTATCCAGCCTTGTATTATATGCCTGCCCCAAATTCTAATAAGATCCATGTCATTAAAAACGAGACATTTGGGAGCTTTGAAAGTCTGTAAGTCGCTTACTAAATAGATGGGAATGACACCTAGAGTCTACCGAGCTAGCGGCTAGCCAATCTGTCGTCAATTACACAGAGCTAATATCCAGCCGTGTATTAGTTATGGGTATACAGCTAGCTAGCTAGCTAACACCGAACATGCCATGTTGACAACAATCATAAATATAACCATTTAACAAGCCCCAAATTGCTCAACATTTCGCTGGATGATCAAGAAGGGCCGTGTGGTTGAAAACGAGGCATTTTTGAACTATGTAAGTGAAAACACGATTTATTAGGAAACTTGTTTGTGGCTGTGGTGATCACACGCATTCACTGCTACGACGGCTCGGAATTGCCGCTTCACTAGACAGCTGTGACGTTACACAGAAGTGTGTGGGGATTGGTTGTTTGCCATCCAATTGCGTGGCGTTGAGTGCTGAAGCAACCGTTTATCCCGCCCACACTGCTGCCCAGCCCTCCTAGACCCTGGTACAGCTTTTTGCTGTACGGGTCTGGCTCGCTAGGCTAATCAATAAGTATATGTGTGCTGATTGCATGCTCCTGCTACAAAGTGCATGGTGGTTTCACTAATATGGGTCAAACATGTTTGATTTTTCTGGAAAATTCAGATTTTTTTCATACCTCCATTCCTAATATTAATCTGCACATAAAGATGTAACTGTGTAGGCTACCAATTATCATGCTTTTACCACAAAGTGCCCGGTAGTTAATATGGGTTGGCCATATTGGATTTGGCGGCCATTTTGAAAATTCTGTGTTTTTCACATCTAATAATCAGCTGAAAAAGAAGGAAATGCTTTCACTACGTGCATAATGGATTCACTCATCTACTATACAATTCCTGTTATATGGGTCGGTCATATTTCATTTGGTGGCCATTTTGAACATTTCAATTTTGGTTTTACGCAACAATTCCATTTCTAACATTAATAGTTACATCATAGAGTATGTATTTACCAAATTTCAGGCATTTATGACGCAGTGCATGATGGTTTCTCACTAATATGGGTTGGCCATATTGGATTTGGCGGCCATCTTGAAAATACAGCATTTTTCGCGGCGCCTCCAACAATAACATTGATCAGCATATTAAGAAGGACATGTGTACCCATTTTCATGCTTTTATAACAACGTGTCAGGTAGTTTCATTAATTTGGGTTGGCCATATTGGATTTGGCGGCCATCTTGAAAATTCTTCGTTTTTCGCGACGCCTCCAACGCTTATATTAATAAGCATAGGAAGAGGTATATGTGTACCAATTTTCATGCTTTTACTCAAAAGTGCATGATCAATTCACCAATCCGCTGGACTATATGTATATCTCAACAAAATAAAATGACAATTAATATTAAAAAAAAGAATGACAATACTGGACGTGACTATACTGAAAGCCACCTCACTGTGCCAGGTCTATGTGAGCAGTGAGCACCCAACCATAGAACAACAGGGCCCTTTCTCATTTTTTTTTGCCAAGAAACATGTCTCGACTCAAAAGCGTTGGAGATTTGTTACTGTTTGCGTCGTGAAACATTCTATAAACTGGTCTGAGGTTTCTCCTGCTTGATAGTAATTGTCTCGTGTTTTTGGGAGTGAGTGTTTTTCTCCTTACCCCGGGGCAATGTTCTATCAACAGCTTCCTTGGCGGAGCTCTCTGAGTGCATTTCTGTGTTGTCTGTGTTCTTGGGAGTGTTTTTTCTCCTTACCCCTGGGCACCACTTTGAGGTTGATGTCCTTGGTGGCGTTGGTCTGGAACTCATAGTTGGGATAGGTGAGCCAGCGGTCGAAGTAGCAGCGGAAAGTTCCGGTGTCGTTGAAGGTGACGTTGAGGATGTAGATGGAACCGTCCTGCACGTCCACCGTGTTCTTGCTGCCGTTCCAGTCCAGGCGATCCACGAAGCGCTCGTCCAGGATGCTGGGGGGCTGCTGCTGACTCGGGTCGTACACGTAGATCTGGACGGGGGCAAGCAGAAAATATTTTCGATTTTTTTTAGGGCTTTTTTGCCTTTATTTCTGACAGGACTGTAGAGGAGAGACAGTAAATGAGTGGGGAGAGAGAGACGGGTAAGGATCAGCAAATGACGCGGGCCTGAATCGAACCCGGGACGCCGGCGTAGTAGCCCAGTGCCCTACGGTAGGGCCAAGCAGATTTTTTTTAAATATATATATATATTTTTTTTTTATTTGACAGGACAGTCGAAGATGGTGACAGGAAGCGAATGGGACAGAGAGACAGGGGAGGATCGGGAAATGACCCCGGCCGGACTCGAACCAGGGTCCCCGTGGGTGGGCATGCAAGCCCAAATGTGGGGGGCTTAGCGCGGTGCGCCACAGCGCCCCCCAGCAGAAAATATTTTAGATATAGTAAGTGGGAGTGCCATGGATCAGTGGGCTAAGGCACTGTACCATGAACCTGGGTGTGGCTCAAGGTCATTTCACGGTCCTTCCCCATCTCTCTCGTCCACTCATTCTCTGACTGTCCTGTCCGAATAAAGGCATAAAAACCCCAAAGGCATAATAAAAACAAAGATATGATCTATGTTTTTTTGTCTTTGTTTCTTTTTTCAGTGTCTTTCCCCTTTATGTCGATGTCTGTCTGTATGTAACGGGGGTGTTCTTCCAAAAAATGCATAGGTCAATTAACCATCACAAGCTTGCTGCACCCTCTTGTAAACCTTTTGCAAAAACATTTGTCAGTCGAATGCTGTTCAGCTGTTCACACAAGCAGTGACCCTTGGTGTTCAGACGCCAAGGCTGAAAATGGAGTTGATCCAGGACAGCATGTCGCGTCAGGCCATCCGCAAAACTGTGTGACCCCTGCCCTGCCCTGACTAGACTCAGAATAGGCAAATGGGGTTCAAAGGTTAAACCCTTGTCTATGTACTCCATTACCTGAGCATGTGGCCTTCACATTCCCTTGAGCAGAATCAAATTACAAAACGAATGTTGGCCGCAGAACTCAAGTAGAAAGGTAGGTAACTACACAGTCATGTACATATAATTCTACATTAGTTTTTATACTTCTATATTAGTTTCCATTGAGCACATGTTTATGTATGTTTATGTATGAGTGCACTTCATGGTGAAGTCTTGAATCTCATTATCCTTGTACAGTATAATGAAAATGAAGGCATTCTATTCCATTCTGAACTATTGTCTTCTTCTATACATCATACGGGGGGGGGGGGGGGGGGGGGTCGACCTTCCTGTATCCTCACCATGCAGATGGGCCTAGTCTCAAAAACTCAACTACATCCTAACACCATTGCTATGAGAATACAGAGAGTCTTCAGTTAAGATAGTGTTTCTCAACGGGGGAGCTACAGCCCGCCAGAGGGCGTTGGGCAGCCCCAGGTGGGCGTTGAGAAGGATACAGCTGAGTGGGGGCGGGGATTAGTTCCCATTAGTCTATTTTATTTTACTTTATAATACTATGGGGGGCGTTGGCTGGCTTATGATGAGGTCAAGGGGGCGTTGTAAGGCTTATGATGAGGGCAAGGGGGCGTTTGTTCAAAAAAGGTTGAGAACCACTGGGTTAAGACATTGTCTTAACCTTTTCTTGTGACAGTAGGCTAATGTTATAACAGAGGCTCCGCACAAATGGGGCTTTGACAGAGTAACCCTGTGTTAGAATACAAAATGTCAGAGAGGTGACATTCAAGGATCTTGAACCCATCTACCATTTGTGTGTATTAATTAATTCCACATGTGACATACCGTGTGTCTGCTATGGCAGAGACAAATAAGGGAGCTACTACACAACATCCTTGGAACAGCACAAGCTTGTCAACTAAGACCTTGGATGGTGATGGAGCATTATCACAAGTTATGTCACCGTTAGATGTTAAGCAATTCTCCTTGACCCAAACCAATGACCTTAAACTGGCAATGGGGTATCATTGTTGCATACCCTGACACGGGTCATCCATTTCATGCAATGTGATCTAAGCTAGACGACAGACAGAGATCCTTGACACAGTGAAAAAAACACAGTGAAAAAAAAGTCTGTCGATAAAACTTTGAGATTGCAAAAGCCTAGCTATTTACTTAACACAGAGTCCCGGCATTGTCCTAATGGCCTCAAGCCATTATGGCGGTGCAATGTCAGCCAAGAGTCAAGACAGAGGAAAAAAAAGCTTGTCATCATAAAAAATGCATGCGCCTGCTCTTTTGTGAGAGATGTATTGCACTAATGTGGCTGCTGACCGGGAGGCTTAATGGACTCTCAACTCACACACTCAAGGGCTCATGCTCTGGGCTCGGGCCGGCACAGAGATAGACAGACTCACTGATCATTATTACAGACATACTGTATGGGCGGTGGTTTCATTACACTGTTCGGATCACACCATTCGATGCATAAAAATGTGCTTAGTAACTCGATCCTTTCTCGGGAGTGCAATAGGAGAAAACATTACGACAGAAAATAGCAGATGCATCCAAAACATAGGTCCAAAACATGAAGTAAGTTGGTGATGTGAGGGGGGGTCCTTTAACGTGCACTGTGTAATATTTTAGTAGTTTCTTTCCAGAATTCATGCTGCGCGTTCACAAATGTTACCTTTTTTACATATACGTCAAATTCTAAGTATGCATTATGACTGGGAAAATTGCACTTTTTATACATGCAAAAGGGGGAACTTCATGTCCACCATTTTGATTTTTCAGAAATAGGCCTTTTTAGCTACAAAACTTGCTGTACTTTGGTCATACTAGTAAATATTATCTTATTACTTGGTAAATATTCATGAAATGATCAAATTTGGCAATTGGCCGCACAGTTTCAATGAGCAGCATAGTTGCAATACCTACTCTGGCCACAATCCTATACATTACACCTTTAAGAATAAGGTTGGGGACCACTGGTGTAGCCTACTCACCGGCGAGAACTCACTCTCCCCCTTGGGCACGAAGTACCAGCTGACGGTGGCGCGGGCCTCCACCTCTCCCCTCATCTTGCAGGAGATGCAGCCCAGCTTGAAGCCCGAGCCCGCCACCGCCTCCGTGTCCGAGTCCACCTCCACGCACGCCGACTTCCCCAGGGGAGCTGAGGGAGAGAGGGGGAAGACCATAGACCCGTACAGAGTGGTTACTACCGACACTCAATGCCCTCCGCGGGCTGCTCATTTAGGGCAGGGCCCAGTCTCCTGCAGTGGACTTCTGGACTAGTTCGGGACTAAAGTGTGACAGCGTGTGACCGTTTCTCTCTTCTCTGCAGTCAAAAGTTAGTCCGAGACTAGTCTGCATTCCAGTATAGAAAACTTGACCCTTTTTTAGCATCACACACCATCGTTGTCTCATTATTTTCAACTTACCAGGGTTATCTACCATTGTGGTCATATACTATGGGGTTATTTTAGTTTTTCTGCATGTGACTGGCTTACTGTAAAAGGTTTGTTTGTTTGAAAGAGGTTTGACCTTATTTTGCTGCAAGCACTTCACATCTACTGTATATTCAATGTTCGCAATGGGGCCATGAGACAAAACAGAAACTTCAGACGTTAGTCTTCTGCTGCTCATTTGCGTGCGCATTCCCATCGCTTACATTCGCATGCTCTTTACGTGTTTGTGTTCTCTTTTTTGGCTGCTTTTAGTCGTGGTTCTGGGAGCTCATATCAAGCCATGTTTTAGTCTGGCATAGTTTATTTCCACTCATATACAGAAGGCGACATCTCTTTTTAGTTCCCAATCAAACTGTGCTGTGCGTCAACACAACCAGTGATGATTTGCTTTGAAATACTGCCAATTATTTAGCAATGAAAGCCACGTTTCCTTCTTGAGGGGAAATAAATATAGCTGGCCAATGCTTGATTTGTATAGTCTCTTGCAGTCTCTTAGCCTGGATGTGTAACTTATCTACAATCATATATAGACGCCTGGGTCTATATATGCCATTAAGAAGACACACACATCATCGGCAGAGTGTAACACACCTGTGCGTCCAGGTGCCTCTCACAACGCACTCTGCAGTTTCGACTGGTGGCCCCTGCATTGCTGCAAACATATTTAACAGGAACACTAAACTACTAAATGTCCTCTTACTGTAGTTTAACTCAGAGTCTTAGTGTATGAACATCTGTGATTGCTGATGTGTTGTCACTTGTCAGGATCACAATAGAAGCACACAAATTGCATCTCTGTTACACAATCACACTGCTGACACAATCATCCATAGCCTTCATCTCTTTGCACTGAACTGAACAACCAATGGAATTCACGGGAACTGAATAACATGTAAGTATTTCTGAATTCTACACAACATTCAGGGGAAGGGATGAAAGAGGGGCGGGATTAAACAAGAGTTAAAGTTGTTGCGCAACTCTTCTGAGGCAGTTTGGGAGAGTAGAAGGAGAGAAACAGAGGGACACAGGGGGAAAGGAAAGCACAAAAACGGATAGTTATTTAGAATTGGAATGACCATGTAGCACTTCTCACTAACAGTTGCATAATACCAAGCTGAATAGATGCAGGGAAACTCAAGACAAAAAAAGAGTAAATATTGTCTCAATTGAGGTGCTCCAATCAGAGACAAAGAAGGTAGGCAGGGGTGGGGAGAGAAAAGGAGAGAAAAGGGGGGAAAGGAAAGGAAGACAGGAAAAGAGTTACAAACAAAACTACAACATCGTCTAGCTCACAGTCACAGAATGCTGGAAAAAAGAAGGAGAGAGCCTGCATGAATTCAGAGGGAAAAGAGACAGAGAGAGAGAGACAGGAGCATACACGGTGAGTGCACACAGAAAACCACAACTGGAACCTCTGATATTAGAGATGTCGTATGAACAAAACACACACAGGACACAGAAACACGTAAAAGACAACAGCAACAGCAGAGGACAGGGCACATACGTAGAACATTGTACAGTGAAGTTAACACTGAAAACACACAGAGAACAAGGACAGTGAAAATAAACAGCATTGTAGACAGAGGACCATATTGTTTAGAGTCAGCCATGTGAAGAGATGACAAAGAGGATGGACAGACAGAGACACATCATGAGACGACAAAATAAGGAAGGAAGAAAATAGTGCCTACTACAGAATACTGTACAACATGTTGCTCCATTCTTTTACCTTACACCATTCTGTCAATTTCGCTTTGCATAGGCCTACCGGTATACAACACTGCGGTCAACAGTGGTAGCCCATTTTTAGAATTGTGCCTTGAGATGAATTAAATAGTTTACTTTGAAAAGGTCTGCACAACTGAAGAGTTTCCCGAGTAACTTGAACCCAGTTTTCCATATTGGCCTGCCCGAGATTTTTGACTTGATGTTTGCATGCTATTGATACTTTCTTAATTTCAGAATAGGCCATAAAAATGGTAACACTTTGACGTGATCTACAAAAGGGTGTCATCATGTAACCGAATGACACGACATGTGAGGAACATTAATGGCACATTAGTGATGTTAATGACTGTTGTCAAAATATGTCATTCGATTTTCGGAATGTCATGATATCCAAACAACGTGAATTTGATATTCCAAAAAAACGGAATGACACATTGTGATATAACACTCATAAATATATCAATAATGTGTCCTCAATTAATGTTCCTGACAGGTGTCATGTTGTTCTTATGCTGGTTACACTACACCCGTATGTAGACCATGCCAGTAAACGTGTTTCCAAAAAACATGAGGCATCCCAAATGCATGCGAAGGCCTGATGTCACCCACCACCAGCCTTCTCTTTGGCCTCTGTGGTACAGTAAGTGAACAATCACACACGACACACTCATCCCCTAATGCGAGCGGGGACAGATTACGTTATCATCACAACACATCTGTCCCAAAAGGACCAGATTATGTGGCAGAGGCAGAAACTCGTAATCTGGTGACCTTTAATCCATGACATCGGGTTGACGCGGCAGCACCCGTTTAACACACCAAAAAATGGCCTCAAGTTTGGCTGCCTACATGCTTGCCTGCCTGCCTGAAAAGAGGTCCAGTAATCAACTACCCTCACTGACAAGGCTGTTTGTGTTGGAAACAATGGTCTGTACAATGCATCACTACCCAAGCAGCAGTACATTTCATCAAGAGGCTTGAAGCCTGACGTGAACTAAGGTGGTATTTTAAAAAACAAGCATGGTTACCAACCTACAGTTTTTTTCCATGTGAGCTGAAAGTTTGTTATAGCTGGTGTTACCTAACCTGAGTCCTGCTAGATGAATGGGGTCCGCCTTGCTCCACGTACATTCATCTGGAGCTACGCCATATGCATAGGTCTGTCTACTAAGGTGGCTTTATTAAAAGAAAAGGTAACACTTTATTTTAGGAATACATCTATTAGCACTAATACATACAATGTGCCTGTATAAGTAATTTATAAGGCATGTACATAGCAAAATCAAACATTTGTTAGGCATGTATTCGCAAATGTCTTGTTCATGCACAATAAGGGATTTATTACCAATTTAACCTAAGGACCTAGTATGCCTTAGCGTTTGCTTAGTACATGCCTTACAAGGTACTTCTGCTGGCATTAACATTGTATGTACAGTATTAGTGCTAATAGATGTATCCCTAAAATAAAGTGTTGTCAAAAAATCCTTGCACGTGATTGGGGAAACACTTTCTGACATTTTTAATGAGGTGCTACTTTCGACTACTCACAGATTAAAAAAAATATGTATGTATAATGTGTCAGGACTGGGTTTGGCTGAAGTGATATTCAGTTTAAAAAACTTGATATCTGTAACACATACTGTATCTGTTGTTGGATTACACACAATCGACCATAACCAAAACCCCTTCAAATTCATAGGATGAAGAAGCAACAGGACTGGTCTGATTAGACGTAGACGAAGATGCACTGTGATAGTTATTCTGAACCAATGTACAGTAGGACCCACTGACTCTGTACTTGTGTTTTCTTGACTGCATAATGTAAAGCCCTTGCATGGCCTGGGCAATGTCCATTAACCCCTTAATGCACGCTGTACGTCCAGTGGTGCGCTGTAATAGTCATTGAATTGTAACTACCATAGCACTACAATACTATGACACAACACAGGCCCATCAGTAATGCAACACGACTTGGTCATTACCATACTGGTAACAACAAATGTATAA
The DNA here is from genome assembly GCF_034702125.1 of Engraulis encrasicolus. NCBI lineage: Eukaryota > Metazoa > Chordata > Actinopteri > Clupeiformes > Engraulidae > Engraulis > Engraulis encrasicolus. Next base: position 43,007,066 of record NC_085861.1, read on the forward strand.
AGATACGTTTTAAGGGGTTATCATCCACACATCAACACCTCGGGAGTCTCATGGCAACCTCCTGGTATTCGCAGAGAATGGCTCCGGAAAAGTAACAAAATCCTATAATAAGAGCCACATATTTTATCCCATTCTATGTGTACACTGTGTGACTTCCATGAGCCTAGTATATACCATACTGTAGTGGGTTAGTCACTACCATAAAACGCCCTTCCTGCAATACCTCCCTCAGGACCACAGCAGACGACACAGCAACCACATGGCAACAGCACAAGGCAGGCCAGCCGACGTATGTATGGCTCCCATGGCCAACCTTTCTTTCTTTTCTTTTTCCGCTCGTCACCTGACAGATGTACAGAGAGACCAGAGCAGTATCCAGGGGAAATGCCAAGCCTCCGTGACACGCCCTCTAGGGAAGCACTGTATTTTCCATGCAAGTGCAATGCCTCCTATTTTGCTCAAGATAAACATCAACGACAAAAGTCATGCACGCACACGCGCACGCACGCACGCACGCACGCACGCAGAGTCAAATGCCAAAGCCGAAGACACAGCCTCAGGGCACCTAGGTATCTTCTCGGATCGGTGTATAAATTGGATTGTTGGCGCTGGTAGTTGAGTGATATTCAAACTCTAACAGATTTACATATTTCAGAGATAGAAGTCTGAAAAAGGAAAGAGAGAGGGAGAGAGGGAGAGAGAGAGAGAGAGAGTATGTGTGTTATTCACATCCCGTCATCCTTTATCCGCGTCCCATCATCTCTCTTTTTGTTTCACATCTGCTTCAGTCCTTCAGTCAAATGAATATTTCATAATACGTCCAGAATGCAGAAATGATATTATCTACTGATTAAATGTTCTCTCGTTTTCTCTCTCTCTCTCTCTCTCTCTCTCTCTCTCTCTCTCTCTCTCTCTCTCTCTCTCTCTCTCTCTCTCATCTGTCATGATGTTTTACTGTAAAAAAACAAACAAAAAACAAATCACCAGAAATCACCACATGTGCAACAACAAACACAGATGTCTACAACCATCCAGGGGTATTGCACAGCGGACCATACCAAACCTCAATTCACATAACATCACCGCAGCCATATGAGTACACTGGAGTGATATTTCTAGCTGGAGATAAAAAGAAATACATTAGGAGTCGTTGTGATCTTATTGGCTATGCATGTCTCCAAGTGGTTGACTCTCCTTCTCCATCCTTTTCTCTCTCTCGCTCTCGCTCTCTCTTGCTCTCTCTCTTTCCCTCACTCTCTCTCACTCTCTTTCCCCGCTCTCTGTTACACATGTCCTTTCTTTTAGCTTTACCCTCCCTACTCTTAAATGATTCATGGACACATTTCCTCTGTGTCTCGACGAATGGACACACGGCTCAGTTTCAAAAACAGCCTTCTATGTCTTTCGCTCCACATCTACACATGTATTTATTTATCTATCCATTCATTTGTTTGTTTGTTTTTTTGTGTTTGTGTGTTGGCTATTTTGGGTTAACACTCCAGCTGTGGCACTAAGGCTTAGCCTGTCTCAAAACACAAGGGGTGGTGAGTGGCAAACAATCATTGATGCCTTAGACCAGTGGTTCTCAAGCTTTTTTGAACAAACACCCCCTGGGCCTCATCACAAGCCTCCTAACACCTCCTTGACCTCATCATAAGCCTGCCAATGCCCCCCTTAGTATTGAAAAATAAAAAATAGGTATGGGTATTTAGGTGGATGAAAGTTGGTGGGTGTGGATATATGGTTGGATGGATGAATGTGTGCTGATGTGAGTGGGGGAGTGAATGTGGGGTTTGTGAGGATGGATGGATGTAGACCTGCAGATGGGAGCAAAAAGAAGGGTTAAAAGGGTGGGTGGGGTGGAGTACATGAAACAGTGTGTGTGTGGTTTTTATTTATTTAAATTTTTTTTAATTAATCAATTTATTTATTTATTTTTTCTATGTACCGTTTTCTTATGTCTGTTTTGAAATAATCACAAGTGGGGAAAAAAAAAAAGAAAAACTGAAAATGTGTTTATAAATGAATGATTGTTCTGAACTTGAATGAACTTGAATGAACTTTGAATGAACACAATAAAGTATTTAAAAAAAAATAAAAATAAAAAATAGACTAATGCCCCCCTGTGGGAACTAAGACCTGCCCCCACTCAGCTGCATCCTTCTCAACGCCCCCCTGGGGCTCCCAAACGCCCCCTGGGGGTCTGTACCGCCCCCGTTAAGAAACACTACCTTAGCCGGTACAACAAAACAATGCCAAATATAGCTGCAAGCAGCAATGCGGGGCCAAGCAGTAAACTTGCCAAAGTCGCCACGGCAACAGAAGGAACTGCAGCGCCCCCTTTGGTCCAAATCTCGCCAATGTTGGTGTGCATTCCTTGGAGGGGAGTGTGCTCACATGAACCAAGTTTATGTGAATGCAAAAAATAGCTAAAAGAATCTGACAAACGTTTGCTGAGATATGACCTCACTTCCTGTTTTGCCACTTTTACGACAATTTTGATTGGCTGTCACCTCCAAATGATAAGAGGTATCAACAAATCTTTGACAAAAATTGTGTGACAAGTAGCATTTTATTGAATTTTACAAAATTCAAAATGGCGGAATTTCCCTTCTGCGTTGACATAACTTCATATAGTGCGTTGAATTCGGCTTGGCCCAAGGATTCTAGTGATAATAATATATTGTACATCGTGCATATGGTTTAAAAGCTACAGGCAAAAATGTAGCTAAAATTTTGACCTGCTGGTGGCGCTACAGAGTTTGAGCTGGGGTTCTGATTTTTTTTTGTGGTAGGTCATGGGATGGAGTACTATGTGTGCACAAAATCCCAACCTAATTCAACAAACAGTTGCTGAGATATGACCTCACTTCCTGTTTCACCACTTTTACGACAATTTTGATTGGCTGTCACGGCAAAACGATAAAAGATATCTAATATTCCTTGAGACCCCGTGTGTAGCTCAGTCCAGAGATACTATATACCAAGTTTCATGTGAATTGGTCAAAAATTGCGGGAAAAATTGCATTTTTATTGAATTTTACAAAATTCAAAATGGCGGGAAATGGATCATTGCGTTGGATTCGTCTTGGCTCAAGGATTCCAGGGATACCAAGTTTATGAAAATTGGCCCAGCGGTTCAAAAGTTACAAGCAGAAATGTACCTGCAACTTTGACCTGTTGGTGGCGCTAGAGCGTTGGGGCTGGGGACCTATAAATTGCTGTGGGTAATGCTGAGCCGGGCCCGAATGTGTGTGCCGATTTACAGCATTTTCCTACGTACGGTTCTATGGGCTGCCATAGACTTGCTAAGGAGAGGAAAGGTGACATAATAAGAATACCAGCTAAAACAGTAGGGGCCTTCGCCAGCTTCGCTGCTTGGCCCCTAAAAAATTGCAGCTGTGCTGTGCCCCCTAATCCCTCTAAAATGAAGGCTGAGATTTCTTTGCAAAAGTCTCTTTTTTTAGATGCTTTCTCAAATTGCAGTGCAAGAAACAGACTGCTTGCATTGTTGCTGTTTGTCCTTTGTCCTCTGCTCTATACTAGGCACACTCTCCATTTGTACACCTATACCCTTTTACTCCTTCACTGTCTTTTTACTCGCTGTCTCTAATGTACACTGACAATATTAAAGAGATGCGTTGGGATTTCTGTCTATCATTATCATGCAGAGTCGTATGAAAAGACGGGTACAGGCAATCACTTCCGGAACTTATTTGAGTGAATTTCTGGTAGGAATTTCTGTGGAATAAGCTCCAAAGAAATAAACTTAACTGAGTTTTTGTAAAACAGTACACGCACAAGCACACGCACACACACACACAAACCTACAGAGAAAAAAACACTGTACGGTCCTTCCTCAAATACCTTTAACACCTCCCCCCCCCACACACACACACCACAGCAAACAGACAGCTGCTTCAGAAATGCTGAGCAGCAGCGGATGTCAACTACACTCAATGGACAGCGATACATCCTCATAAAACATATAAGTGCACACACACACACACACACACACACACACACACGCACACACGCACGCACACACACACACACACACACACACACACGCACACACGCACGCACACACACCCCAAAATAAGGCATGCACACACAAAGGCACACACATGCATGAAATTAAGATAACAAACCCAAACAAACAACTGAATAAACTCACAAGTCATAAGGCCTACATTTTCCATCATGAAGCCTATGTGTTCATAAGGGGAGAAATAATAACACATTATACAGTTAGGGTTAGTGGAAAAACTCTATGTGTGTGTGTGTGTGTGTGTGTGTGTGTGTGTGTGTGTGTGTGTGTGTGTGTGTGTGTGTGTGTGTGTGCGTGCGTTTGTGTTTTCCATGCTGTGCAAGCCCAGTGGGAGCTGGTGTGTGAAAACGCCATGACATCATTGGGCAGTCATTCACACTGAGAACCCCTCAAAGCACACACACACACACACACGCACGCACGCACGCGTGCGCACACACGCACACGCGCACGCACGCACACACACAGATGCACGCTGATTGATGAGTGATGTGTGCTGACTGGTGATTTCCACTGTGTAACAGTACTGTATGGACAGACAACAGGACAAGATGACTTCATCATTTTGACCCAGACAATGAAATGAATAAAAAATATACATAAAAGAACAAGACAACACAAAACAGACCAAAATAAGAATTCTGGTATAATAACCATTAACAAACACACGCTTCCATACATGTATATAATTAAAAGGATTTTCTGGATACACAGGTCTGCCTCTCATACTTAACATGCAACACCAACAGGCATATTGCAGAAAGACTGGATCAGCAAGGTATATTATCTTTAGGCACCACCCCCCCCACCCCAACACACACACACACACACACACACACACACACACACACACACACACACACACACACACACACACACACACACACACACACAAACAGGCACTGAGGCATGCACAGACGCACGGACGGACACATGCACACACACACACACACACACACACACACACACACACACACACACACACACACACACACACACACACACACACACACACACACACACACACACACACATACATACATACGACCCATCTGCCAGGCAGTCTTTTGTGAAGCACACCTCCGCAATCACATCCACAAACATCCATGTGAATAGCTATTGGATATATGACCTTGACAAAGGGGCAGGGCAGTAGAGGAAAGAGGAGAGGAGAAGAGAGGAGAGGAGAGGAGAGGAGAGGAGGAAAGAGGAGAGGAGGAGACTTGAGAGGAGAAGACATGAGTGTGGAGGGAAGGAAGGGAGGGGAGGGGAGGGGAGGGGAGGAAAAGAGAGAAGAGAAGGTAACTTACATGAGAGGAGAGGAGAGGAGAGGATGAAAGTGGGGAGGATAGGAGAGGGCAGAGAGGAGAGGAGAGGACCTGAGAGCTCAGAGATTATCTGTCCGCCCCTGCTGGAAATATCCTGTTTGATATCCAGGTTGTTTTGTTTTTAATCCAACAGCCATTAAAAAAATTACATGAGATAATTCTCAGAGAACAGCACACGGAGCTCAACAGGGGGGGGTCCAACCAGATATCCCTGTCAGGTTGACTTAAACATGTTTGTCCTATTACATATCGCACAGCAAAATGTGCAGTGTTTAATCAACACTTAGCCTATATTATTACGCCATGGACACATGGCGATGAGCAAAGCAAAACAAGTCAAAATTCAATGTTTCATTCTGACCACTCAACAAGTCAAAGCAGCGAGTAAATCAAATCAATTGAAACATTCATGTTGTGGATTTGATTGGTCGTCACTGGCAAAATGTTCTCCTCATTTGCATTAAATTGAACTTGTTTCAATATCAGAAATAAAATCTGAATATTCCGCTCCTCGGCATGGAACTGTGCTTAGTAACACCTGTCATTTTCAAGGTCTTGGGACATGGACATGGACTTGCACTTACGTAAACAACAACGCAATACAGTTAGGGACACATATTGAACGAAATGTCACTGGAAGGTCTTCCTTCATTAGGTTGAAAGTGTCCCCCGTCCCTGTGAGCTGATCTCAGGTCAGGGCTGGCCACTGATCCTCCCCCTTGCCATCGATCAAGCGCCCAATCTCATTACTCGTGTTCAAAAAGGCACATGGTGATAAAAAAACACTTAGGAAGAATTGCTACATCAATTTCAATGCATCCATCCAGACACTCTTACAGCTATAGAGAGCTACAATAGCAATCACTGTCTGTGCCCTGCACACAGACAAATATGGGCACACATATACTATACCTCCAACTGTACTGTACTGTACTGTACTGTAAAATGGGGTGATGGGGAAGTTTGTTGCACAGCGGCCATGTCTGTTCCAGCCAAGACTAAACTCAATTCATCCTTAAAGCACAGGCCTACAGGCCATGAAAAGAACTATACAAAACAGAAGTATTATTATTATTATTACAACAATTCTCTACAAAGGCAAAGGGCAGTAAGAATGTTAATTTAGAAATGGATGTAAATTGTCAACTTCACAATTGAGGAAAGTTTTCACACTGCTCAGTCAACCACATTGCAGTGACAATGTTTTTGGGTATTTTATTGGTAGGAAAAAAACCTGTTCTCACAAGATAACCTCACAATCTCATAGACCAAAGAAGGCAAAGACAACTCGACCAATTACAAAATAATGCAATGAATGCCTTGCAGGACCGTTCTATATTATGCAATCCATTTTTATTACAGAGCTTTTCTCACACTCTTGCCAAAAATTGCCAGTGTGACATCTCAAACACTCTCTACATTTCTATCTGTATCCCCCGGCGTAACCTGACAAAAGCAGGAGACTTTTGGGTCTATCTGCAGCAGCCTTTGGGATTTGGCACGGATCCAGTCCAGTGAAGATTCACAAGGAGAAGGGATCACAAGTGCAGTAGTAGGGATGACAGAAACGTTCCCTCAGAGGTCCTCTTTTAAAAGGCTTTTGAGCCTTTCTTTTTCGAGATAGGAGAGGGGAGGAGAGACAAAAAGCAAGTTGGGGAAAGAGAGATGGAAAAGGATCGGCATATGACCCGGACCGGAATCGAACCCGGATCCCTGTCTGACATAGCAGTCCAGTCCCTTAGAGTCTCTCTGCGAGACGTCGTCCTCATTCCCTCCTCTCACTGCTCGTCTCATCTTGATGACAAATGACATGTCCATTACATCATTTATCAGTGCCAGCAAGATGGGCAGGCGTATGGCAACACTGTATAATACAATGGTCCCTTAGGGTCTGTGGTCAGCAAAACATTAGGCCTTCAAAGAAAGTGCCCATAACCTGCCTTTCTTGAAGAGGAAACAAAGGTTCTCCTTATGTCTTATGTTAAGAAAGTCACCTAGGTGTTCTTCCCAAAAGATTGCATTCTGATGCTGACAGTGTAGCTTTCAAAGTGAGGAACGGTTTACAGTTTACTCCCACTCAAAACCAAATACATGTACTTGTGAAAACAACCCACATACCATCTCTGAAAACAAGAACATCACTGTACAGACAACACGACTCAAAGTAACACTCAATTTTCCTCGTTGTAGAAAACATGGTTGGTTGATTGTTCCCCTTTGGCTTCCAGCTCCTAATTGTACCTAAATGAGAGCAGATATAGTGTTTGACAGTTGTCACTCACACATTCCCCCGTGTTTACCCTCACACATGTTGTCAACAAGCTGTCATTGACATATTTCTTTCATGACGCAAGACTTGAGGGGGAATCATGAAGGCATGTGTAGTGGGAGAGTTGCCATAAATTTGTTTGTGTGTGTGTATGTGTGTGTCTATGTGTGTGTGTGTGTGTGTGTGTGTGTGTGTGTGTGTGTGTGTGTGTGTGTGTGTGTGTGTGTGTGTGTGTGTGTGTGTGTGTGCGCGTGCGTGCGTGCGTGCGTGCCTGTGTGTGTGTGTGTGTCTGCATGTTTGGCCATTCTGCCAATGGCACAGTCTACCGTACGTGTCCCCCATTTTGCCAACATCTTGTGATTGGACCTAATCACTGGCTTATTGCATTACGTCCCTTTAGACTGGGCCATCTGGGAAGGTGGGCGACAGTGACACGCAAAACACACACACGCACGCACACACACACCATAAATAGATGGATCGCTGACTTGGTATATCACCACATCTCCATGAGACGCAATATGCACACGAATGTTCCTCATAAACATCAAACAATTCTTCCTTTCAAAGATATACTTCATCTCCGGCATGGACAACCCAGAGAAATTTCAACACATTTCAAACATCTCCAATACACACAATGGTAACACCTCAGTCATCAACACCTCATGTGGCTTCCTGTCAAATACTGTATATACGTTTCTACTGTACTGTATATAAAGAAACACACACACACACACACACACACACACACACACACACACACACACACACACACACACACACACACACACACACACACACACACACACACAAAAGGCTCGTTTTAAAACTGTTTTACCACCATCAAATGTTCAGTCAACTTCATGAAAACGTTTTGCAGCTGTCAAAAACACTTACAGAGACAGAGAGACTTTATGAACACTTCACAACACAGATGGGAGGAGAAACAGAGGCAGGGTGAGAGAGCGTGAGAGCGTGAGAGAGAGAGCGAGCGAGAGAGCGAGAGAGAGAGAAAAAGAGAGAGAGAGAGAGAGAGAGAGAGAGAGAGAGAGAGAGAGAGAGAGAGAGAGAGAGAAAGCAGAGGTGTCAGAAGGTATAAGTAAAACTAAAAGTCATAGTGTAAGTACACTGGCACATGATATTACATAGATGTGACACCATTTACTCCATTATACTCAGGTACACAAAGTACACAGGTCTACTGGTTACTCAGATAAGTTACCTGTACTGGAAGGAAACTGTGATGTTTCATTTAAAAAAAAAAAATCATACTACTTTTGACACCTCTTACAGAGAGAGAGAGAGAGAGAGAGAGAGAGAGAGAGAGAGAGAGAGAGAGAGAGAGAGAGAGAGAGAGGTGGCCCATGCATGCCACAGCAGTGGTGATAAACATAAGGAGTCTACTCACCGTGGAGCGCATAGAGAACGAGGGGGATCAGCAGCAGCCGCAGAGACGACATCATCATTACGGAGAAGAGGAAAAGATGTCTCTCTCTTTCTCTCTGTCTGTCTCTCTTTCACTCTCAGACACACACTCTTCCACTCCCTCTAACACACTCTTTCGTGTTCTCCCTCCTTTTTCCCACACTCCCAGACTTCTTCACACACACACTCTCTTTTCACACACAGACTATCTCACAGGCGCAAACACATATGAACACACACACTCTTTCACGCTTTCATACGCACACACACACACGTGTAAGCGTGTGAGTGGTCAAACACTCCAGGTAAGGCCCGTCTTGAGGGCCTCTGACCCGCTCCAAATGTGCTGAGAACAAACAAACAAACAAACAAACAAACACAACAACACAAAGAAAGGGAAAAGGAGAGGAAGAGGAGAGGAAGAGGAAAGGAAGAGGAGACAAGTGGATCCCGACGGGACCCCTGATTGCCGGCGAAAGGAGGAGTTGAGAGTGGGGGAAGATGGAGTCTGTCTCTGTGTGTGGGGAAAGAAAGGGAGGGAGGGAGGGAGGGAGTGTCTCAGCCTCTTCCTATTCCCTTCTTCACACTCTCGTCCTCCCTGATGCCAAGTGATGTGGGGCCGGGGGGGGTGCCGTGAGTTGGTGTGGGTTGCAGGGTTGGAGGGTTGAGGAGTTGCGCTGTGGGATGACACTGCCAAGATGCCTGCGCTTTTAGTCCACTGGACAATTTCTTTGTTTTTTTTTTACACCTTTGTCGCTTTTCTCTTGTCTGTTCTTGGTTCCGTATTTAAGTTGTTACTGTTCAGGCGTCAGTGTTTTACTTCCGATAAAAGTTCTTTTTGTACACCTTCGAGGTTTTGGTCACAAACACAGTCCTAAGTTCTTGGTTCCGACTGACAGTTGTTACTTTTCAAATGTCAGTGCTTAGTTCCGATAAAAAGTCTGTACATCTGTGTTGTTTTGGTCACAGATACAGTTCTCAGTTCTTGGTCATTCTTAGTTCCAGTTCAAGGTCCGTACATATGCACCTGTGATGTTTTGGTTTCAGAGACAGTTCCCAGTTCTGGATCTCAGTTATCAGCACTGGAACTCAGTTCTTAGTTCTGGACCTCGGCTCTCAGTTCTCAGTTCCGTATGTCTCGTTCTGTCTTGGCAATGGTTGTGCTTCTAGGTTGTCCCTTTGGTGTCTGATTGCTCCGTGAACACACAAAAAAGGAGTGGTAGGCAGGCGTGCGGTCCTCGGGTTTCAGCCAACCTGCTCTCTAAGCCTTTGTTCATCTATTTATAATCACAGACGACAGTGATGGGCCAGAACCCTCCAGACTCTTTGTTTAGTTTGTCTATTTTTTAAAAATGTCTGTTTTCAATGCCTCACCTCTCACATGATCGCACCAACATAACGCACAGGAAGACTACTTTATGAGGCTTATGGTTCAAAAATAAATTATTTAAATGTGCTATCAATGTCCAATGGAGTTTGTGCAAAGTGAGGAAGACAATGGTGTTGTAATTTCCAGAGATGGGCGATGGGTTTGAAATATATATAGGCCTCTGAAATATATATTATTCTATTATATCTCTTGTGGATTCTATTCCAATTTGTAGCTTTGATAATGTGACTGACCTGAGTGTAAAGCTTGGGCGAGTAAGAAATTCACAGTGAGTGAGTTGTGACTAAATGGAAGCATGAAATTAGTGTCTTTGGATAAGGACGTGCATTACAGATCCCAAACTATTGCTGCTGTCTGGTCATATTGCTCTTTACTATGTACATCGATTAACTACGCCTGTATCGAATAATAGTCAGGTTATACAATAATAATAATAAAAGAGCTAATGCATGCAACACATGTCAATATCAGTCTTCTTTGAGCATATACACAAAAGAGAAAAGGAAAGCAAATCTGCTGGTGTTAAGTCCCAGCTACAGTGTACCTGTCTCTCGTGGAATGGGAACTGGCCAGTTGCACATCCAAGTGTGAATTTCCGCTTTTAATCCACATTTATCCACACACGGCGACGCACCACATGCGCTGTCGAAGCTATTCGATGCTAGAACGCTTCAATCTTATTGCGCGGAGCTCTGACATTCACGGGTGCCGAGGACAGATGTTAACGGCTATTTAGGCTATTTACTTACACCACGCAGTGGCATTTAGCCAGTATATAGCCTACATTTACCAATACGATGTATAGGCATAAAGGGTGGTGTTTACTCCACTGCTCTGTCGACAACTACGTGATGCTCAGAGTCTGTGCCACTGTTTTCAAAATGCACAGACTTCCAAGTTATCGGTGTCAGATGGTTTAAACGTAGGTGTGATAGGCCTAAATAACCTAATATACACAATTTCAACACCATCGACCTAAACCCTTACCCGTCACATTATCTTTTGGTCACCGAAAGGACCGCATTCCGCCACCGAAACCTCTCCATATTAATCATTTCACATTTTCCTCGTTATTCCATCCGATTCTCGACCGGAACTGCCGTAGACTGGGCTATAACCTCTCCGATAGGACAGTCAAATCATTCCGTTAGTCACTCTGCACAACACCCTCGGAGCAGCACGATATCAGGGAAACGAGGGCCTATCACATTAGCACAGGAGAAGTAAATTCCGGAGCCGTAGTTCACCCTCGACAGACGGAAGAAATCTCTCAGAAGGCGCAAGCCGTTCCTTTGGCATGTGACGGATGCGCGCAGCTCGGGGAAAAACGGGTGCGTCGGTGAACGCGAATGGTGTGCAGGGGATGCTGCTAATCTAATCAGCCTTTGGGATACGGAGAGGAGAGGGCGTGGGGGAGGAGTACAGAGAGTGATGCATTGCGGTAGCAGGATGGAGGGGGCTTGGGGTAGGGGATGTTAGATGGGTGTTGTTATAGTAACGTCCAGTCTATCCAGTGGTCCACCTGCAGAATAAGTGTCGCCATGAAGTAGCCATATAATAGTAGCCCATATAGCCTACTAATGTATGGAATAGTAGTTGGAATCCTCTGCTTCTATTCTTATAATGGAACCTTCGTAGGCCTAATTATAACCAGTGGTAGTCGTAAATGTCACCCACCTGCCTATTAGGATGCTTGGACGAGGTGGGTAGGGGCAGAAGATGTAAAGCCAAAATCCTAGTCCCTAGGCTACAGTTTGCAGGCCGGAGTGTCATAATTATCAGCTAGGAAGAAAGGACAGCATGTCTACCAACTGTACTAAACTTGACCAATGCAATTTTCAGTAGGCCTAATAAATCTTGTCACAATTCTGCGATTTTTCACTTTTGGCCAATCAAGGACCCCCTGCCATATCTAGCATGTGCATTAATCCGGCCCTGCAAGCAGCAAGCAGGAGATTTGTAGGGAAATTGTGGTTGTTGTTGGGACAGTAATCTGAATCATGCTCCATGAAATGTTAAATACTTTACCTCAGCCTCAACATAAGCCAATAATCGCTTCAAAGCTTTGGTTGAGGAAAACAATAGAAAACAATAAGGCAAGAGAAGGCACTGCTTGTCTGTGATTTACAAAGGTCTGAAGAGGGACGAATATTCGATTTATTTTCATCATGTGTATTGATTTTATAAAAAGCATTTTAATCTGAAAGACAACAGCCGTTGTTTTTTTCCAAGTGATTTTGTAGGGCTATATTTGTATACACAGTAGAAGATGCAGTGTTAATTCAACACTTAATGTCAATTTTAGTATCTTCTTGTCTAGGGCCTATATATACAGTAGTTATACAGTATATCACGAAAGTGAATACACCCCTCACAGTTTTGCAGATTTTTGAGTATATCTTTTCATAGGAAAGCATTACAGAAATGTAACTTTGACACAATGATTAGTGACCTTTTAACAACATATTTAACCGCTTAAATTTCTTGTTCACTCAGAAAAAAACTAAATACAGCCATTAATGTTTGAACATGTACTCACAAAAGTGAGTACACCCCAGATTAAAATCCGGTAGAGAAGGGGCTATGTTGGCTCGAATCGTCTCGAAATGAAACGAAATGAAAAGGGATGACAAGGGAGGTCATCAGTGTGCGTTTCAACCTTTCTTTGCATTGAACTTTTACATTTTGAGTCTGCATCTGGCTTAAATAGATTGGTGTGAGAGTTGAATGCAATCCTATGGAGAATATCATGATCTGCTTCAGTAGTCACAGTGCATGTTGACATGTATGTTTCTTTTAGGTGTATTTCAGATTGCCAATGTTGACAGCATTCATGCATCCCCAAACCATGTCAGTCCCACTACCATGCTTGGCTTATGAGAGGATACACCTTTTTTGTAAAACTCACTTGTTTACCACCACACATGCTTGACAATATCTGAAGTCATTTTTTTTTATCTTGGTCTCTTCAGATCACACAACATGGTTCCAGTGATCCATATCCTTGGTCTGTTCATCTCTCTTGAGACCAAGATAAACAAATTTGCTTTAGATGGTGTCAAGCATGTGTGGTGGTAAACAAGTGAGTTTTACAAAAAAGTTGTATCCTCTCATAAGCCAAGCATGGTAGTGGGACTGACATGGTTTGGGGATGCATGAATGCTGTCAACATTGGCAATCTAAAATACACCTAAAAGAAACATACATGTCAACATGCACTGTGACTACTGAAGCAGATCATGATATTCTCCATAGGATTGCATTCAAATCTCACACCAATCTATTTAAGCCAGATGCAGACTCAAAATGTAAAGGTTCAATGCAAAGAAAGGTTGAAACGCACACTGATGACCTCCCTTGTCATCCCTTTTCATTTCGTTTCATTTCGAGACGATTCGAGCCAACATAGCCCCTTCTCTACCGGATTTTAATCTGGGGTGTACTCACTTTTGTGAGTACATGTTCAAACATTAATGGCTGTATTTAGTTTTTTTCTGAGTGAACAAGAAATTTAAGCGGTTAAATATGTTGTTAAAAGGTCACTAATCATTGTGTCAAAGTTACATTTCTGTAATGCTTTCCTATGAAAAGATATACTCAAAAATCTGCAAAACTGTGAGGGGTGTATTCACTTTCGTGATATACTGTATATAATATAATTAACACTGCATTTCTTTGAACTGTTTATCAGGTGATGACCATTGCAATAAAGGTATGGCATTGATTTGGAGTAAGTCAACAATGTTTTCCCAATTTCACTGTTGTTTCAACTGACAGCTTTGTGACAGACTGACATCCTGTGACCTAATCCAGGCTGAAGCATTCAGGACCGTATAACAAGGGTCGCCTGAAAGGTGAAAGCGTATGTTAGAGTGTTTTGAAGTAAAGGGTGATTAAGTCTATCATCTGTACGGCCATTCCATGTGTGGAAAATTGCAAGTGGGCCGATGCTCCTTGCACTACAGCTATTTATTACCAGGACACATGGAAGGGTTTGGGCCAGGTATTGCCATGACTCCCCTGTCTGTCTGTCTGTCTGTATTTCTGTCAGCAAAGTTTTAAGACACCTGGGGTCGCCCACACACACACACACACACACACACACACACACACACACACATACACACATGTCACACAAAGTGTGGGGTTCGGACACCAGCATAAATTAGTTACCACTGTTGGAAGAATGGAAGAGCCAAGATAAAATTCGGTTTACAAATTTATTGCTATAACAAAAGACTAAAATGCCCGGGCAATAACATATAAAAAACACACAAATAAATACCCCACAGAACCACCCCCCCGAAGTTCAGTCGGCTTTGTCCATAAAAGAATGCAAGAGCGGCAACAGTTCAAAGTGTCCAAAATCGCACAAGTCTCTAATGTACTTGAGCCAGAGGGAGCGCGCACAGTCCACGAAACGATAGCCCAGCAACCAGCTGAGCGTCGGATGAAGCTGATCGAGCCTACTACCGCTCCCGCAAGCCGCCTTCAGTTCCAGAGAGGCGGGTCCGCTGGTGCGCGTTGGGCCGCTTCTGCAGCAGCGTGTGACTCTGGCAGGAAGGCTCCCACTACGGCAGAAAACAGCCCTTGATCAGTGATATATCGGCAGCAGACACACACAAGCACAGTAATGGCAAGGCAGGCAGGCAAGGCCGGGTACTTAACTTGGGTTGGTGCGTTAGTTGACTCCACCAACCACTTCAGTCCAGAACGTCTCGACCGGCCAGCTGCCTCGGCGTTTCTGTAGTTGCTGGAGTCGGTCCTTTCCACCCGCACCTCGCTGCCTTCTGCTTCGTCTGCCGGCCTCCCTCTCTTCCGCACCTGCACACCTATTTGTTAATTCAGTCAATCAGTTGTTTCAGCGCCGCGTCGCTCATTAGAGGGGAGAGTCAGCTGTGATGATAATCAGCTGATGGTGGTAATCAGCTGGTTGCACGCAATTGTAGACCCACAACTAAAAAAAGCAATGTCCTATAAATTATAATTTTCACGGCAAACAAGGCACAGCAAGTCATAAACAAAATACAGAAAACACAGCAAAAGGAATTCCCACTGCAAACCAAAACACACCATATAAATAAGGATGAAAACACAGCACACACTAAGGGTCAACAATTACATAAAACCATGCTTAGGGGAGCTTACTTTTGACATTACCCCCCCCTCTTTAATGGAGGTCGTCCCGACCATCTATTGGCAGCGGTACCTGGCAGGTGGTAGGCCTAAGTTTGTTCTTTGGGAACGCCGCACACCGGGGTCGTCTAAGTCATTGGGCAGGGGGGCCTGTACCCTGGGGGAATCAGGTGGAGGAGTCAATGCTGGTACCCTGGCATTCTCGGCTGGCTGTGGGTGGGTAACAGTTAGTCTTGGCAGCCACCATGTGGGAGGGGGTATGGTATGAGGCTGATCAACAGTCCTGGGCTCTGGATCATCTGGTACCTGGTGGTCCTGCAACAAATTCAAGGGGCAAGGTCGAAGGTTATTGCGGTGTACAGTGCGGGTAGGACCATCTTTACCTTCAGGGCGGAGGACATAAACTGGATGGTGTTCTCGCAGCTGGCTGACCACCACATATGGTTCAGGGGACCACTTGTAGTTCAGCTTTCCTCTGTCCCTTCTGCGGAAGTTACGAATGAGTACTCGCTCCCCGGGCAACAAGGTTGCTGGTTTGGCCCGCCTGTTGTATCTCGTTTGATCTAGCTCTTGTCTATGCTGGGTTCGGGTCTGGACCGTTTGATACGCATGGCTGAGTGCTTCTTGGTGTTTCTTTACCCACCCAGTCAAGGTGTGGGAACCTGCCACCGGCTGCAACCCAGTCGCCCAGTCAACAGGGAGTCTGGCATGTCGCCCAAAGACCACGTAATGGGGAGTCACCCCAGTGGTGCTGTGAGTGGTGCTATTGTATGCTTGGACTAGGGCAGGTAGCTGGTTGGGCCACTGGGAATGTTCAGTTTCGGTCAGAGAGTTAAGCAGTCCTAGCAGAGTCTGATTGAATCTCTCACATGCACCATTACCCTGGGGATGGTAAGGGGTAGTGCGACTCTTTTGACAGCCATATAGTTGGCAAAGCTCCTTCACAAGGGACGACTCAAAGGCTGCACCCCGGTCGGTGAGGATTCGCTCGGGACAGCCGAAGACTTGAATCAGGTGCCTATATATGGCTTGGGCAGTCGTACTGGCTGACTGGTCTCTGGTGGGTACTGCAACAGCATATTTGGAAAATAGGTCAGTCATGACTAAAATGTATGGGTACCTGTCCTCTTGTCGCCCCAGTGAAAGGTAGTCCATGCCAACGACCTCAAACGGGTAGGTAGTTGTGATTGAGACCAAGGGGGCTCTTACTTCGGGGCCAGTTTTGGTCAGGACACAGTGGGGGCAGGTTGCAGTCCATTCCTTCACATCTTGGGTCATCCCTGGCCAGTAGCAGCGCAGTTGTAGGGTTTTCAGGGTCCTGTCCGCACTAGGATGGCCCATGCTCTGATGGTAGGCCTCCCAGATCTCCTTGGCAGCCTTCTCCGGGATGATGACTTGGAAGCTCTCCACAACACCGGCCTCCTGATGCAGCCTTCCGAGGACCCCATCTCGGACTACCATCTGGTCCCATTCTCTACACAGCTGCTTTGCATATGGGGATAACGGGTCGCTTGACTCTGCTGGTGGGACCTGTTGCTCCTTCCATCGCCGCATCTGTTTCAGCACTGGGTCTTGTTCCTGTCGTTCTGCCCATGTCCGGTGGTCGTCTGCAGCTACTTGGTTGACGTGGGTAGGTGT
The DNA here is from genome assembly GCF_034702125.1 of Engraulis encrasicolus. NCBI lineage: Eukaryota > Metazoa > Chordata > Actinopteri > Clupeiformes > Engraulidae > Engraulis > Engraulis encrasicolus. Next base: position 43,024,306 of record NC_085861.1, read on the forward strand.
GGCGTTGTCACCATGTTCCCGGCGGGACAAGCCATCCGCATTTCCGTTGTGGGCCCCTGGGCGGTATTTCAAAGTGTACTTGAAGTTGGCCAGCTGCGCCACCCAACGTTGCTCAACTGCGCCCAGGCGAGCAGTGTCCAGGTGCACCAAGGGATTGTTGTCTGTAAACACAGTAAATTCAGCGCCATACAGATAATCTTTGAATTTTTCAGTGACTGCCCATTTCAGGCCAAGTAACTCCAACTTAAATGAACTGTAATTCTGATCATTACGCTCAGTTGGTTGCAGACTCCTACTGGCATATGCAATTACTCTTTCTTGGCCACCTTGCACTTGGGCCAGCACGGCTCCAAGACCCTCAAAACTGGCATCAGTGTACAGTCTGAATGGTTGAGTGAAGTCTGCATAAGCCAGTATAGGCGCACTAAGCAAGGCTTCTTTAAGCTGTTCAAAAGCTTGCTGGCAGGACGGTGACCATTCAATGGAGGCCGTCTTGTTGTGAGTGGCAGTGCCACGGGTGAGGGCATGCAAAGGGGCAGCTATTTTTGAGAATGCAGGTATGAACCGGCGGTAATAGCCAGCAAAGCCAAGGAAAGATCTCACCTGCTTCATATTCTGAGGGATTGGCCAGTCTCTCACTGCTTCAGTTTTAGCTGGATCAGTGGCTACCCCTTCCTCACTGATGACATGTCCAAGGTAGGTTACCTGGCGCTGGAAGAGGTGGCACTTGGTGGGCTGCAGTTTCAGGCCATGCTGGTGGAGGCGCTGGAAGACCTCTTCTAGGTGCTGTAGATGGCTATTGAAGTCAGGAGAGAATATTACCACATCAGCCACTTGCTAAATCCAGCGTGGAGTACCATTTTGCAGCTTTAAGGCCAGTCAATGACTCCTCGATACGGGGCAATGGGTAAGCGTCTTTGTGGGTGAGTGAGTTTAACTTTCTATAATCTACACAAAATCGCCAGCTTCCATCTTTCTTTTTCACAAGCACAATAGGGGCGGCCCAAGGGCTTGCACTCTCACTCACCACACCGCTGTCCAGCATGTTCTGCAGTAGGGCTCTCAGCTCTGTATAAAGGCTTGGTGGAACTGGACGATACCTCTCCCGGCTTGGGGCTGCAGAGCCGGTTGGTATTTGGTGTTTAACGATGCCAGTGCAACCAAAGTCTTCATCATGGCGGGCGAACACTTGCGCCCATTTCCGTAGTAGGCCAGTCATCTCTCCTTGTTGTGTAGCGGTCAACCCCTCTCCCTGCAAGGACAACACAGGATGTGAAGCAGTGACATCATTTTCCCCAGTGATCCCAATTTGCCTCACCTCTACCTCCACAACGTCAGTCGCTACACTGTGGATGATCAGCTCCCGCTCTCCTTGGATATCGGATGGTTCCACTTCAGTCACTTCTGCCAAAGGCTGCCGCTGTGGGACCTCCACCGGGTAGGGGTTGGGATTGCATACACGACAGGCCACTTGGCCGCCCTGTAGAGTGGTCACAGTGCGGGCCACACACCAATCCAAGCCATTGTCAGGGAGGGGTTCTACAATCACACTACAGGACTGATTAAGGGGGTAGTCAGGTACCTGTGTCCACATGATCATTTCAGACTGGGGTGGGATGACCACTGGTGGTTGTTTGGGCAACTTTGCTATGCCCTGGAAGTGGGGAGCTGGGGGCTTGGTGGTAATCCTGTGGCACTCTGTGAATGCCTTGGACCAGGCTTGGCCTTCGAGTAGTGGTATGGTGGTCTTGAAGGCAGACAGTCCAGGGTGGCTTCCCTGCGCAAGAGCAGACCACACAGGTTTAATAATGTTCATCCCCAGTATCCCCTGTTCTGGCCCCAGGCAATCATCATTCACTATAATTACCCCCATACTGGGGACATGGATAATTCCCACCATACAGTCAACCAGCACATAGCCCACATAGGGGATCTTCAGGCCATTGGCTGCGCGAAGCGTCAACCAGGGGGTCTCATCAACATTTGTCAGGCAGGTGTTTTCAAGATATTTCTTAAACAGTCGTTGGCTCAACAGGGTTACCTGCGAACCAGTGTCAAGCACAAAAGGTATACACTGTCCATTCATTTTTATGTTAACATATGGGCACTCACCGATCAACGCAGACTTGTGTTGCACTATGGGCTCTGTGTCCTGGGTGACTACCCCCACTACTTGGCCCTCAGCCGTAGGGGAACTTAAAAATCCCGCCTTCCTGATGGTCGGTGGGGACAATGGCGCTGCACATGTCCTGCTTCGCCACACGCTCGACAGATGGGGCGGCCCTGCGCATCCCACTGGTAGGAGGGTGCAGCTGTCTGCCGCTCTCGAATCTGCCCTGCTGGTGCTCGAGCCGTGCGATCTCTGGGAGGGGCCCGAGGTGCTGGGGGCACTTCCCTAGTGGCCAACTGTGCTTTCATTTCCTCCATGAGGTCAGCTGACAATGCCTTCATCTGTTCCTTCATTTCACCTATTAGCCCCTGTCGCAGATCCTCACGAATCTGGTCCTTCCATGACTCTAGGTCTGCTTTAGTGTCTCTGTTTGTGGGGGCGGTGACTCTATGAGAGAAGGTGCCATCTTCTTCCTCCTGTAAATCGCGTTCTAGGGCCCGTGCTTCACTGCAGACGGTGGCGAAGGTCATGGTTGCATCTCTCCGGATCTGCCGGCTCAGTTCTTGTTTAATAGGCCCTGTGCGCAGGCCCACCATTAGCTGATCTAGTAAGAAGTCATCCCTCTGTTCCGTGCCGGCTGTGTCTTGTTCTCGCCATCTAGAGAAAAGTTCTCGCAATCTTAGTATAAATGCATTTACATTTTCATCACTTCGTTGTTTACAATTAAAAAAATTTGCCCTCAACTTTGCCTTAGTAGTTGGTTTGGAATAAAGTTTTTTTAGTGCTTCAAGAACTTTCTGTCCAGTATTCTTATTTTCGGATTCAACAAGATGTAGCTCTCGCTTTGCCTCTCCTTCCAGGGCACCTAGCAGGAAGTCTGCTTGCTGTTCTGGATTTAGTCCTTGGGCCCTTAGCATCACCTCCACCTGACCCCGCCATTCTTCAAATTTAGATTTATCCCCATCAAATTTTGGAATCCAAGCGGCTCCCATAAACCATGGCATAATAAACTGTGCCGTAATTGGTTGGTTGCTAGTACCACCTTGTGGAGCAGATTGGTTACTACTACTTTCTCGTGGCTCGCTCATTTTCCAACAGTGGGCTGGTTTCCTGCACGACTACGCCAGTAAAATATGTCACACAAAGTGTGGGGTTCGGACACCAGCATAAATTAGTTACCACTGTTGGAAGAATGGAAGAGCCAAGATAAAATTCGGTTTACAAATTTATTGCTATAACAAAAGACTAAAATGCCCGGGCAATAACATATTGTAATAAACCTTGAGTGTGAGTCGGAGAACAGAGTACTAGGCAGACAACAATTTGGAGAGGAAAAACAGCAATTTTATTTATTACAAAAATTCATTTAAAAGGGCCTGTGACGAAGCGGGGTCAGAGCCCGCGGGCGAATCAACACATGGAACAGCGGCTGTACACACCACTACAAAGTCCCACACGGCCAAACCATGGCAGGCTAGTCTATTAAATACACACCTCCACACAGTACACAATTTGACGGGCAACACACATCTAACCCCAATACATTAACCCCAAGGCACGGCACACTTGGATTCACACCACACAACTACGGTACTAAATTCGAATGCTGGCACACATCAAACTTTAGCAGGTTTAAGGCACACACGAGACATGCAAAATCCCCACTACAGTACTGGAGCTAAACATGCGTACCCATCAAACCCCATACCTTTCCCACAAGGGTATTGCACACCATAAACCATGCAAAATAGTACACACAATAGGCTAGGGCTATAACATGACATTGGTTTTCCCCGCGACTCTCCCCGCCCGCACACATGGCCATAATTAAAACACACGCTCACACACACACACACACACACACACACACACACACACACACACACTCGATATCGTTTTAAAACTTAGCTGTCCCGTGGAGCAACGAGACCCTCCCCCGGGGTCTGGGTATGACGCTGAGAAGCGAGTGGAGGCTCTGGTGGTGAATGGGAGGCCAGAATACTCCTGGCTGGGAAGTCGCACCGTTGAGTCCACACTCCTACAATTCCCGGCCCTACTCACCTCGCACCCCAATAACTGTCTTCACCGTCGGCAGCCCTAACCGGCTACGAACGGCCCCCGCCCCCCAACCTCGAGTGTAGCTCAGCGTGAGGCACACGCTAGCTTCCACTCCTAGCAGCCCGGCCCTCTCTCACGCTGCCCGCTGTCTATCTTCGCCGCCGGTAGCCCTAAGCGACTACGAACGGCAACCACCCCCCAACAGCGAGTGCGACTCGACGTGGAAAGCGTTCTGCTCCTTCCCAGCACAACTACCGTGTGCTTCCCACTTCTATTTCTCTCCTTTCCACTCCCAAACGCCACCATCACCTCTAATGATCCACAGCGCGTCCCCAATTAGCCCACAGGTGCACGACATTAAGTCACCCACTGCTATCCCTGCTCCCTCCCCGCTCCACAACCAATCACCCCACCCATAAGCACAACATAAACAATCATTACACTCCCCCCACCCATCAGGTAGACTCGCCCCGAGTCGAAATCACATTTCATAGTCCATAGACCATACAGGAGGCCTTCTCAGTCGCCCTGGGCATGAGTCCCGGGGTAGCGATGCCCCTTGTTGCGCCTCCCCGGCTCTGGCTGAGTGGCTCATTGTCTCTGCCTGCATAGGTCTAGCGCGTAATGGCTCCTGACCACCTCTGTGCTCCCTGGCTGGCACAGGCCAGCCTGGCCTGCGGGATTTCGGTGCGGCACCACAGTGTCCTGGCACACCGTTTTCTCCCGCCAAACGTGTAACTGGGGGCACCCCAGCCCCAGCTCCCAACAACTCAGGTGTCTGTTGCCGGGTCACCTCAGACCGAATGCCCGTGGCCCCTCGCATGGCTGCAGGGGTCTGCGGATGGGCCTCCCTGGGCCGAACACCCCCTGGCATGGCTGCAGAGGTCTGCAGCTCGTCCACGCTGGGCCGCACACCCCCTGGCGTGGCGGCAGGAGTCGGTGGCTGGGTCCCCTCAGGTCCGGCACCCTCTGGCCTGGCTACAGAGGTCTGCGGCTGGTCCCCCTCAGGCCGGATACCCTCTGGCGTGGCTGCAGAGGCATGCGGCTGGGTCCCCTCAGGCCGGATACCCTCTGGCGTGGCTGCAGAGGCATGTGGCTGGGTCCCCTCAGGCCGGATACCCTCTGGCGTGGCTGCAGAGGCATGTGGCTGGGTCCCCTCAGGCCTGCTACCCGTGGCCCCTCGGGTGTCTGCATCACTGTGGTTAGAAGCTTCTGGGGCAGAAGAAAGACAGGGTTTGAGTCTATTGAAATGAACAACCATTTCTGCCCCCCCTTCCACGGGCATCACCCGATACAACACTTCTGTTATCCTCTCCAGGACCTTAAATGGCCCCACAAATCTTCGTTGCAATTTTGGGCAAAGTCCCCTTTTCTTAGCTTTACCCCGAACCCATACCAATTCCCCAGCTGAATAGTACTGGAAGTGGGCTCTGAAATCATAAGCCTCCTTCTGTCTCCCGGAGGCTCTAGACTGATGACCTTTAACCGCCTCTACCACCGTAGACAATGTCTGCAGTAATCTGGCCACATATTCAGAAGCAGAAGAAAATTGTGCCCCATCCCCCAGATTAAGCATTACATCCACAGGTAGGACAATCTCCTGCCCGAAGACAACTTTGTACGGTGTGAAACCAGTACTGGAGTGAACGCTGCTCCTGTATGCCATCATCACATAAGGTAACAGTAGGTCCCAATTGGTTTGGTTATCATCTACAAAAAGGGACAGCATAGATGCCAGTGTTCTGTTAAACCTTTCGATCATTCCATCTGATTGAGGGTGATACGCTGATGTTCGGGTCTTATGAATATTGAGCAGCTCGCATACCTCCTTAAATAGCCTTGATTCAAAATTACGACCCTGGTCCGTATGTATTACCCTTGGTGTTCCAAACCGGCACACCCACTGTTCCACCAACAATTTGGCCACCGTTTCAGCTTCCTGGTTAGGCAAGGGAAAGGCCTCAGTCCATTTTGAAAAGTAATCACCTATAACTACAATGTATTTGCTGTTCCTGGAGGTTTCAGGGAGAGGCCCCAAGATATCTAATGCCACTCTTTCATATGGCCTTGAGGCTACCACAGATTGGAGGGGTGCCCGCCATTGTTTCCCAACAGCTTTGCGGGATCCACAATCCACACACTCACGACACCATTGCTTCACATCCCCAAACCAACCCAACCAATAGAAGCGATCTTTTACTTTGGCCTGCAACTTCTCTATACCCAAATGACCACCCGTAGCATCATTGTGTAGCTGCTTTAAGATTTTTGACACCATTGCAGCGGGGACCACCACCTGTACCTGGTTTGCAGCATCAGAGTTGGGTGGAGGGACTCTCACCAACCGGGAGCCCTGCATTCTTAATTGAGACCACACCAGCGCATACTTTTGCAGTTCGTCTGGAGGCTGCAAACCACCATCCCCCCCAGTCTTGAGAGAAATGATCGCCTGGAGCTCACCATCTGCTCTCTGAGCCAGAGTCAATTCATCCCCCTCCCCTCCCAACATTACCTTGGCGGGCACACTTTGTACAGCAGCTATGACTGACACTCCCTGGGTCAAGGAGGATGGTTCAGGGTCCTGGGGTGGGGACAAGTATGCAGGCAGTCTCGAAAGGGGGTCCGCGTTACTGTGATTTCGTCCTGGGCGATGCACAATTTTATATTGAAAGCTAGCCAACTGCTCCACCCATCTGGCTAACTGCCCCTCCAGCCCTTGAAAATTATGCAACCACCTCAGGGAGGCATGATCTGTACGCAGGATAAACTCCTTACCCAACAAATAATGCTTAAAATGTTTTATAAAAGTAACCATCGCCAACAGCTCCTTTTTAGTGGTGGCATACTTTCTTTCTGGCTTAGACAATGCTCTGCTAGCATAGGCTATCACATGTTCACCTTCACCCCCCTCCTGTGACAACACCGCCCCAATTCCTGCATCACTTGCGTCAGTGTCCAAGATGAATGTTTTGGAGGGGTCAGGGTACCCTAGGATAGGGGCTGACATTAAGCTACGTTTCAAGTGCTCAAAGGCTGCCTGACATGCCTCCGTCCACTTGAAACGCCTGCCTTTTTCTGTGAGCTGGTGAAGGGGGCGAGCAATTTCAGCAAACCCCCGCACGAATCTTCGATAATAGGATGCCAAGCCTACAAAACTCCTGACCTCGGTCTGCGTTTTTGGCACTGGCCACTGGCGTACAGCCTCCACCTTAGCAGGATCAGCTTTAACCCCTTCTGAGGAAATGATGTGGCCCAAATACTGCACCTCTGTGGCAAACAAATTACATTTTGCAGGTTTGACTTTGAGATTGGCTTGGCGTAATTTTGTCAACACTTCATCAAGACGGCCTAAATGTTCCTGGAACGTGCGCCCAAATGTAATAATATCGTCCAAATAAACGAGGCAAGTGGTCCACTGAAGATCTGCTAGCACCAGATCCATCAGTCGTTGAAACGTACTAGGGCTGTTACAAAGACCAAAACTGAGGACATTAAATTCAAACAGCCCCTGACGAGTAATAAAAGCAGTTTTATGTTTATCCCTAGGGTCCAGCTCTACTTGCCAGTAGCCACTGGCTAAATCAAGAGTAGAGAACCAACAGGCTTTATTTAAACTGTCAAGGGCATCGTCAATCCGGGGCAACGGATACGCATCTTTTCTGGTGACATCATTTAATTTGCGATAATCAACACAAAATCTGAGGCCACCATCACGTTTGCGCACCAAAACTACAGGCGCAGCCCAGGGACTGTAGGACGGCTGGATGATGTCATTTTCTAGCATGAGTTTTAAATGGTCAGACACTTCCTGTTGTAAATGAAGTGGGACACGGCGGGGTGGTAATTTTATGGGCATCGCATCTCCTGTGTCAATCTGATGTAAGGTTAAGTGGGTCCTCCCCAGATCGCCCTCACCTTCACTGAACACGGACACATTTTTCTCCAACAAAGCACGAATGGATGAGAGTTCGGATGGAGAAAAATTCTTATCCCCCAACCCAAACTGCGCCATAAGCGAATCGACAGTCCATTGTTGGCTTGAGCCATCCTCCTCATCTAACGGCTCCGCCCCACACCCCACCTCAATATCCGTATGTAAAGTGCCCAACCTCATGCCCTCCTGCAAGGTAAGCGTATCCTCGGTCACATTAATTACTCGAATTGGTAGTGTTCCCTTATTCACTCTACAAACAACCCGAGCAATCATTACATCACACTGGTTGGATAAAGTGTCTACAGGTTCCAACATACCCTCACGACCGGGCCCCAGCAGGTTATCCACTTTGCCTGCAATGATCACCTCACTATGGGGGGGAATTACAGTGTCTTCCGGGACAGTCACAGGGCGGGGCTTATCCATTTCTGCTGGAACAATTAGGGGAAACATTTTACCCATTATGCGACATTCATTCTTTCCAAAATCTACCATGACTCCATGTTTATTTAGAAAATCGAATCCCAAAAGAATATCTTGTGAGGGCACGTCAGCTACTAGAAATTCTGTGATCAACGCCAATGAGTCAAACTGGCAGATAGTTTGCCACTTTCCCAAAATTCCCATAAGCCCACCATTGGCAGCAGAAACCTCCCCATGATGCCCAGTCAGTTCGGATCCCCCCTTAGTGATGTCAAGCCATATTTGTTTTGGTATTACTGACAGAGTAGCTCCACTATCGATCAAAAGAAGAGACTCGGACCCACCTATTTTGGCCTCAATGTATCCTGAGCCACCCTGGTAACTTGAAGAGGCCGCATAAGCACCAACTCTCATGGGGGCAGGCAGTGGGCCTATGGTACCTGCCCCCTGTAGTTTCCCTGCAAGTATGGACAGTCACGTTTAATATGTCGGGTACACCCACATTCCCAACAACCATCCCCAGCCTCTCTGGCTTTATTTGCAGGCCCTGGCACAGGAGCACCACTTCGAGGGTTCTGCCCAGGCACCCTAAAAAGCTGGCCAGCTGATGTAGTATTCCGCATAGACTGTTGCATGTTACCCACTGTGGTGCTAAGGGACTTCACTTCTTGCCTCAACTCCTCCACCATCCCCAACACCATTGTCATTGGTTCATCACTTTTTGGTTTATTCTCTACTCCCCTTACTTTGGCATCAACCGTCAGGTGGGTTTGTTCCAAATTTTTAAGCAGCTCAATTTCAGCAGCCAAATCAATGGCATCTTCTAAGGTCTTAGGCTTGGCTCGTCGCAGTGTAATACGAAAATCACCAGTTGCAAAGTGTGTGAGAAATTGGTCTCTAGCTAACATATCACGAGTGGAATTGTCAGCAGCGGGGTAAGCTTTTAAGGCAAGGCGGCGAAGGGCATTTCCAAATTCACGAGCAGTTTCATTATGCATACGACGGCGATCAGTAAAAGCAGCCCGACTCCAGTCTGTACTGTCACAGGGCTCAAAACATCTAGCCATAGCTGCTTTTAACAAGCCATAATTTCCTTTTGCGTCACCAGACAGGCCACTATAAATATCCCTAGCGCGACCTGAGAGTAAAAGGGACATGAATTTTAATTTTAAGTCGTCATCCCAACCATTAACCTCTGCAGCCAAGTCAAATTGTTCGGACCAATCAGACCACTCACGGCCAACACCAGTGAAGGTCTCGGGCATAAACACTGGTCGTGCAGTAGCATTAGGCCGCCCCACAGCGCCCGACCCGGCAGGTCTAACCTCATTAGGCCTATCCTCCGTCACCGACATATTTACCACACTCACTAGGTTTTATGAAAAAAAAAGAAACACTTCCGTAAGGGAAGAGTCCCACCGCTGCCACCAGTGTAATAAACCTTGAGTGTGAGTCGGAGAACAGAGTACTAGGCAGACAACAATTTGGAGAGGAAAAACAGCAATTTTATTTATTACAAAAATTCATTTAAAAGGGCCTGTGACGAAGCGGGGTCAGAGCCCGCGGGCGAATCAACACATGGAACAGCGGCTGTACACACCACTACAAAGTCCCACACGGCCAAACCATGGCAGGCTAGTCTATTAAATACACACCTCCACACAGTACACAATTTGACGGGCAACACACATCTAACCCCAATACATTAACCCCAAGGCACGGCACACTTGGATTCACACCACACAACTACGGTACTAAATTCGAATGCTGGCACACATCAAACTTTAGCAGGTTTAAGGCACACACGAGACATGCAAAATCCCCACTACAGTACTGGAGCTAAACATGCGTACCCATCAAACCCCATACCTTTCCCACAAGGGTATTGCACACCATAAACCATGCAAAATAGTACACACAATAGGCTAGGGCTATAACATGACATTGGTTTCCCCGCGACTCTCCCCGCCCGCACACATGGCCATAATTAAAACACACGCTCACACACACACACACACACACACACACACACACACACACACTCGATATCGTTTTAAAACTTAGCTGTCCCGTGGAGCAACGAGACCCTCCCCCGGGGTCTGGGTATGACGCTGAGAAGCGAGTGGAGGCTCTGGTGGTGAATGGGAGGCCAGAATACTCCTGGCTGGGAAGTCGCACCGTTGAGTCCACACTCCTACAATTCCCGGCCCTACTCACCTCGCACCCCGATAACTGTCTTCACCGTCGGCAGCCCTAACCGGCTACGAACGGCACCCACCCCCAACCTCGAGCGTAGCTCGGCGTGGGGCACACGCTAGCTTCCACTCCTAGCAGCTCGGCCCTCTCTCACGCTGCCCGCTGTCTATCTTCGCCGCCGGTAGCCCTAAGCGACTACGAACGGCAACCACCCCCCAACAGCGAGTGCGACTCGACGTGGAAAGCGTTCTGCTCCTTCCCAGCACAACTACCGTGTGCTTCCCACTTCTATTTCTCTCCTTTCCACTCCCAAACGCCACCATCACCTCTAATGATCCACAGCGCGTCCCCAATTAGCCCACAGGTGCACGACATTAAGTCACCCACTGCTATCCCTGCTCCCTCCCCGCTCCACAACCAATCACCCCACCCATAAGCACAACATAAACAATCATTACAATATAAAAAAAAGCACAAATAAATACCACACAGAACCACCCCCCAAAGTTCAGTCGGCTTTGTCCATAAAAGAATGCAAGAGCGGCAACAGTTCAAAGTGTCCAAAATCGCACGAGTCTCTATTGTACTTGAGCCAGAGGGAGCGCGCACAGTCCACGAAACGATAGCCCAGCAACCAGCTGAGCGTCGGATGAAGCTGATCGAGCCTACTACCGCTCCCGCAAGCCGCCTTCAGTTCCAGAGAGGCGGGTCCGCTGGTGCGCGTTGGGCCGCTTCTGCAGCAGCGTGTGACTCTGGCAGGAAGGCTCCCACTACGGCAGAAAACAGCCCTTGATCAGTGATATATCGGCAGCAGACACACACAAGCACAGTAATGGCAAGGCAGGCAGGCAAGGCCGGGTACTTAACTTGGGTTGGTGCGTTAGTTGACTCCACCAACCACTTCAGTCCAGAACGTCTCGACCGGCCAGCTGCCTCGGCGTTTCTGTAGTTGCTGGAGTCGGTCCTTTCCACCCGCACCTCGCTGCCTTCTGCTTCGTCTGCCGGCCTCCCTCTCTTCCGCACCTGCACACCTATTTGTTAATTCAGTCAATCAGTTGTTTCAGCGCCGCATCGCTCATTAGAGGGGAGAGTCAGCTGGTGATGATAATCAGCTGATGGTGGTAATCAGCTGGTTGCACGCAATTGTAGACCCACAACTAAAAAATGCAATGTCCTATAAATTATAATTTTCACGGCAAACAAGGCACAGCAAGTCATAAACAAAATACAGAAAACACAGCAAAAGGAATTCCCACTGCAAACCAAAACACACCATATAAATAAGGATGAAAACACAGCACACACTAAGGGTCAACAATTACATAAAACCATGCTTAGGGGAGCTTACTTTTGACACACACACACACAATTCTTTTTGAAACGGAATTCAGGAGAAATTCGGGAGACATGTGTGATTGCGCTGTGCGCCAATTAGAGCAGAGAGAGAGAGACAGACAGACAGACAGACAGAGAGAGAGAGAGAGAGAGAGAGAGAGAGAGAGAGAGAGAGAGAGAGAGAGAGAGAGAGAGAGAGAGAGAGAGAGAGAGAGAGAGAACAAGAACGAGAATGAGGGGAATTAATCATTTCTCTCTAAACATCACATCTGATTCAGTTAAGGGTTAACCAATAAGCCATAATGTTGTTAGGCTTGTCCAAGCCATCTCCTCAAATGGCTACATTTCTCAGCCCATTTTATTAGGAGGCTCGGTTTAGGATTACAGACAATTACACAGAACTTATTAATCAACTTCAATGGAGGCAAATGGTGATCTTTATAGTAATTATGATGTATGTGTACAGCTAGATAAAAGACAGGTGGAAAAGAGAGATAAAAATCAATAGGACTTGTAATAAGTCCCTGGTTCTTTGAATGAGATGAACGAGTCATCTCTATGGAAGTCACTCATTGGCTGACGACCTAGACGAAGACTTAGTAAAATCACTCCTGAAAAGTGGAAATTTCGCCCCAAGGGCAGGGCCTGCCCACTGCCTATATTATGCTTAGCCGCAGGCGCGAACATCATTCTTAATGTCGCACTCTCTTCGGCTGTGTAGAGAAGGGTACAGTAGAACTCACTCAGGGTACAGTTCTTGCTCAAACAACCGGGGAGTTATTACAAGTCCTATTGTTCTTTTCTGTTCGATTCACTAGTCATCTCTATGGGAGCATACAATCACTCCCGGATGGTAACTGACCGACCAATGAGAAGGACCTCCATAGGAGTCCTCTTAAAGGAAGGTGCCCCCATTACCAAGGCCAGTGGTGGCCAACACCCTATGTATGCACGGCTGTAGAAACAGAAAACACAGTGCTCGAAGGCAGAGGACGTTTAGAAGCTAAACGCGGAGACCGACGTTTAGAGAGAATGAAAGTTTTCTTAGACACCATAACCAACTCACCCACTCGAGGGGGAGAAAGGGAAGCGTGAGACAAAACGCGGAGGAGCTTGACTCTACCGAGCACATTGACTGAAGTACACACGAAGCACCAGCCGTGTCGGGTACTGTGATAAGGCCCGAAACACTGTGTGGACCACTGGGGTTCGTTCCGGGGAAATAGGGTAGTAGGTGTGTATTATCAAAATTATCTGAACGCCTTGAATGGGGTGCACTACAAACACATGTGCTCAGTGCGGGATTCGATCTCGAAACCACGGGGGTAGGAGACTGGTGTGTGTAAGAGACATTACGTTCTCTAACGGTTAAACTTGAAGCCGTGCAAACGCTTCGCTCGAAATCTGGGTAGACATTACGTTCTCTAACGGTTAAACTTGAAGCCGTGCAAACGCTTCGCTCGAAATCTGGGTAGACAGGGATATGGCTACAGATAGACGTACTATCGTACTAGCCGCCTTATTACTCCTTCTTCTGGGGCTTTGTGAAAGCAAGGCGTCCGGTGTGTTGCAAGTGTTGCTTGTCACTGACGTGTGAAGACATTGTGAAAATGGCACAAGTTTAATACACCAGACGGGGGATTAACAGTCAGAACATTTACAGAGAACGCCTGTCTTTTAACACTTTCCAATACAACATTAGCATTAGGCCGTACTGCTCGGTGCAACAAGCTGGCTACATGCATAACTCCACCATCCAAGTCAAGTCAAGTGAAGTCAAGTCAGCTTTTATTGTCACTTTCTACATATGCACAAGACATACAAGGAAAAATTAAATTATGTTTTCTCTCTATACCATGCCAGGACAAGACATATACAAAACTGACATTTTACAGACTGACATAAAGTGCAAGACAGACAGGTAACAGTGATGGACTGGTACAATAGTGGTTATCAATAATAAATACAGTACAAATTAACATTTAATATTTAAACAGATGTAGCAAAGTGGGCTTTGACGTTCCTTTTTCATTTGCGGTGCGTGCGTCATCACGTCACACCGACCTATCAGCTGATCTCACAGCTGATTTCGCTCCAGCTGAGACGCCGGATTTTCGCAAGCTAGGAGGAATAGCTGTCGGTCAACGTGCTTTCCTTTGTCCATCCAAACGTGCATTCTGGTCTACTCTTTGCACTCCGATCTGTTGCCAAATTCAACTTGGCGTGACACGCTCTCCGCCTCGTACAAGTGTATCTACCGGTGCCATCAGCTGTTTGTTGGCTACCCTGTTCATCTACCAAAGCTCCGAGAGCTCTCTCCTTCTGGCTCAGGTAGGCCACCCAAATGACGCCACACGTTCGCTAAAGTTTTGATTTGTTTGACTCGGGTCTAACCGATGATGTATTTTGTTGTAGCGTGGGTTTGAGTTTCCTCTGACTCGTCGGCCTTTATTGTCTTCCTCCTCTCCTCCTCTGCTGTTGTGGAACGTGAGTATACCGCTTCAACTTTTCATCACGTTGTAAAATTGGTACAATAGCCCAGTTACATCGCATTATCCTCTGTATTTGTAGGCGCCTGGGTGTAGCTGCAGACTCCCGGTTCGCTCTGAATTGCTGCTGTTTTGTCCCCCCTCGATACGTGCTTCGGACTGACGCGTCGCAGTGTCCGGTCATCCGAGGGCTATCACTCCGAAAGCATTCAGCAGCCCAGCATAAGTTAACTTGCGCAGGTGGCGCATGTGGCCGAGTTCAGTGTGTGCGTGCATGTAGTCTGTGTGAGTGAGTGTCCTGTTATGTCGTGGTGAGAGCACGATTAATTTGTTTATTTTGTACATTTTCTTTGAGGGATGTTTCTTTCTTTTGTTTGATTATTTTCGTTTGACTTGAGTTGAGAACTTCAATTTGAATTATTTTGTTTTTGTTTCTATAATTACTGAATGTGCACGGCTTGTAGCCTAAACCAATGCCCCTGGCCTGAGTGTCGTTACTAATTCTCATCTGTCCTGCTCTCGCCTGTAGCAACCTCTTTCTGTGGCGAGTTAGATTTTGCTGGTGGGCCCTGCAATTCAGTTTATTTCATTTTGTTTGTCTTTATTTGCAGGGCAAGTGGCAGGCCCTTGATTACCCCCTTATTTACCCTTTTCTTTTCTGTTAACAGGTGCAGGTAATCCCAGAGGGAGGTCCTCTTCCCCCCTGGTGGTGGGTCCGGTCACGTGGTGTGCAGTGAATTGCAGTGCAGTGCAGTGTTACCTGTGTGTGAGTGCAATAATTCACCTCCACTTAGTGTGTGCATGGGCACGAGTGTTTGTGTGTACTTATCCAAGACCTAGACAGGGGGCTTAGTATAATTCCCCCCTCTTGGGTGCACCTGCCCTGTATTTGAGAACCCTCCCTTTTGTACCGATTTGTGTGAGTGTGTATGTGAGTGTGAGTGTGTGTGTGCAATGTGGTGGGAAATATTTTAAACTGTCCGGATTTTTATATTTATATGTGAAATTGTTAATAAAGAGATTATTTTGTTACGGAATCCACGTTTCCTCGTTAATGCAACAGAACTTGTGTGGGGGTCAAATCTAAGGTTTTCATACAGTCCCTGGGCTGTAGTTCCCATTCTTATCCCAGGGGTGGCGTAGTCTATTTAGTAAGAAAAACTGTGAAATTTAGAGTTTAAAACTCTCCTGTCCTTACCACTTGGTTACACAGAGATAAGATAAATATAGAATGTAAACATTACAATAATAGAAATAATAACAGTGAAAGTAACATAATGACAATACTGCCGTGCAAAACAAGAACGCAGTAACTCAAAATGGTCGAAAACATTTTTATATCGGAAATGGGTTTTAAACTACCTCATTTGTCTTGTGTCAAAAAATGGTGTTCCAACACCGTCCCGTTTTGGAGAAAACTCATTTTGAAAGTGCAAAAATGACCAAAAAAAGTTACTGCCTGTTGTATTGAAAGGTTATGTCGTACAAAACAAAAACGCAGTAAGTCGGCGAGTTACTGCTGCACGTTCCAATGGGACTGGTTTGGGAGTAGACAGTAATACTAGCCAAGAACGCAGTAACTCCTGCAGTAACTCCATTTCGTGGCAGTAATACCAGCCAAGAACGCAGTAACTCTGTTTTTTGTGGCAAAAAGACACATAAATGTTGTTTTTTTGTTTTTTTTTGTGTGCATTAAATTTCTATCCTAAACAAGCATTACCAGGAAGTGTCACCACCAATTTACCGACAACACAGTTGTCGCGCCATATGGGAAACTTTGAAGCCTTTTTTCTCAGTTTGCCGTTTTCAGAGTTACTGCGTTCTAAGATTGTAGGGCAGAATACAAGTGGTAGATGGGGTAGCAGCATTGTAGCAGCATGTTGTATTGTCTTCATGTTCCAGGACTGAGGTAGTGCAGGTAAGGTGCAGTCCCTGGTACAGTGTGTGTGTGTGTGTGTGTGTGTGTGTGTGTGTGTGTGTGTGTGTGTGTGTGTGTGTGTGTGTGTGTGTTCTTTTGGGGTAGTGCAGGTCCAGGTTCACTCCGCTTGTCGCTTGCCACCACGTGGGATCGATTCCCCAGACAGTCAGTGAGCTTTGAATGAAGGTTCTCCCGACGATTACAAGTCCACAACTGTAAAGTTGTACGGAACTCCAATCTCACCCGTCAAATCAAACTTAGCTTCTTCTACGCGACAGTAGAGTCAGTTCTCCTTTATGGCAGTGAATGCTGGACCCTTAAGCCAATCCCAGAGAAGTCCCTTGATGGGTGCTGCTACACCAGGATGCTTTGTGCAGTGCTTGACATTAGCAATAGTGCACATGTAACCAACAACACCCTGTATGAGGGAATACCAAGGGTGAGCGAGAAGATTGCTGTAAGGAGAATGAGACTTGCAGGACATTGCCAAAGGCACCAAGAACTGCCAGCCAGCAAACTGGTGCCGTGGGCACCATCACAAGGTTGCCGGTTAAGAGGACGTCCCACACGAACATATGTGGACATACTCAAGAAAGACGCGGGAGCCCAGAGTACCAGCGAGCTGAAAAGATGTATGGAGAATGGGGATGACTGGAAGCAATGATGGAAGGCTCGTCTGAGCACGACCTAGAGAGAGCACCCTTCACCCTACCCTATCTCATTCACTGCCATTCATTTGAGGCTGCTTGTCTTCTCCTATGAGTGCGCCACCCACTCATTTTGGGTAGGCGGAGCAGAGGAGCCAACTGCATGGATCCTGGTTAGAATTTCTGTCCAGGACGCGGCATACGGGCAAAGAGGTGGATCTACTACAAGAGCGGACAGTCAATGTATACTTTCGGGAAGCATTTTCTCCCAGAAAAATGGCGCCTGGAGTGAAAGCCGCTCAAAATACATAGAGAATACATTGTGAGACTTGTGAAGTGAAAAGTGACAGTGAAAGCCCATTGGGAAACTCCAACTCCCATTGTCATTGTGACACAGCACTCCACAGCACACAAGTGAACACTGCACACTGCACACAATGAAATTGCATTTATACCTCACCCGTGCAAGGGGGCAGCCCTCAGTGGCGCCCCATGGGGAGCAGTGCGGTGGGACGGTACCATGCTCAGGGTACCTAAGTCATGGAGGAGGATGGTTGAGAGAACTGGTTGATTACTCCCCCCACCAACCTGGCGGGTCGGGAGTCGATCCGACAACCTCTGGGCTAGTCTGACGCCCTAACCGCTCACCCATGACTGCCCAGTGAGACTTCATTCCCACATAAAATACTTATATTATATTTCTGAAGTAACAGGAATCTCTTCAGTTACTTTGGTTTACACCAAATCATGCATTTTTCTGAAGTGAACTTGGCTTAAGAAATTTAAGTTAATTTTAGATTGGAAGTGAATGACTACCGGAAAACTTGCTTCTCAAAAAACGCCCAATTGTCCGGTCTTGGGTATCTATGGAGTAGCATCCAACTGCAGTGTGCAGGGGAGGGGGCAGGTCTGGATGACATCTCCCTCCTCCCCCCTGAGCACATCTCCACTCCTCCCCCCTGAGCACATCGAGTCCCCCCCTGTCATCCAGCGTTAAGCTTCTACACGGGAAGAACAAATAGCTCTGGAAGTCATTGCATGAATATAAGGACAACATATAGTAGCCTATTGTTAACGCATGGGTCTATGAGCTCCAGTGCCTTCCATACCCCTTACGCCAGTTACGTTAACTATGAATCCACCTTTATAAACAGCGCTACGCTTCTGGAAGTCATTGCTCACGCCGAGTTTTATAAAATAATAAAATGTAGCCTTCTAATTGTAATATTTTCGGGAGAGAGGACGGAGGGCTTTGAGTGAAACGCCAGATGAACAAAATGCTAGAAGCTACCCGTGTGGTTAGGCTATTTTCAAGTCTAATTTTAATGTGTTAATTCTGAGTGGAGGTCGCAGGTTAGTTAATTTCTAAACATCAAGCTAAGACGGGTACTCAATAATAGAATGAAAACATTGTGTTGTGGAAGTTGCCTTAAGGCGAAGAAACGAGCAGTACAACTTCTCACATTAAGACTCTGTGAGTCGCGTTTAATAACTTAAGGCAGAGCCATCTAATAACAGAGTTACGTCACTCCCATAGACCTCTATGGACCAATCTTTCCACAGCAATGACAGCTGTCATGGAGCCTCACGGAGCGTTAACATGGAAATCCCCATTGACTTTAGTTCTATTAGAAGTTACTTAGTTCTAGGAGGTGGCCGTAGAACACAGAAAATGTGGTAAAGGTAATGTAATTTGTTTGTACTTAATCTTTGTTTGGTATGTGATGGTTCTGTGTTAGTTTCCAATGAACAGAAGTTTACTGTTAAGAAACATTTTAATCTACGCAAATCACATCACCAACCGACTTCCTGGTCCCCGGTTTGCGCAACTCTTATTAGACGGCTCTGACTTAATGTAACCAGAGAGGATTTATAGAGGAGAGGCCAAACTGGCAGCTTCTTCCGGGTGGTACTGTCCACGGGGCGGCGATGTTCAAGCAGAGGAGAGCCGTCAGAATGAATGGGGGTCCTATGAAGCTCCACAATAGACGCAACTGATGTGTCGGATATGGAAGGTCACCGGTTTTTTCCTAAAGGAAGTGTAAATTGCCCTTCCAAATGGCATTTGGTTTGATTTTTTTAACTCATTGCATTTTTTTAAAAACACGCATTTTGTGCATGAATAACGTGAAACTCAATTACCCAGAATGCTGCACGTGAGCTCTCTACCTGGGTGATTCTGGAAAACAAACATGGCGGCAACTCGCTTTACTACCTTAAAAATGTGTTAATCCGACGCTAGATTTCTTAACTGATGAAAATCGAAGGCAGAAATCAACATTGTAGTGTCTAAATATGAGGTCGAGTGGTCTATTTGTGGCGTACATCACGATCGGCCGAGTTGTTGGCCTCACGTTTGTCAGTTAGCTTGTGGCTAGGCTACGTCTCGCCGACGTTAGCATCCGGTTTAGTTCCCCATTCACCAATTGGATGTCGTCATTTCCTTAGCTAGAAGCTAGTGAAGACTGACTCACAAATGTCGAAGCTGTAAGAAACTAGACGGATATAACTCCTAGGTTACTGTGTTTTAAATTTTAATGTTTAATTTGCAGTCAGAGACGACCGTAATATGTCCAGGTTTCAGCTGCTAGGGAGGACTTATTGTGGGCGATTAGCCCCAGCCCAATAGGGGAACCCCAATCTGCTCTGTCTGAACAGCGCCCCTAATGCAAATCCATTGAACTGCGGCCAAATTTTGTATAATGGGGCGAATAGCCTGTGGGATGGCTATAGGTAGAAAGGCTATGATGCAACTGACTAAAAACATGGCGCCGCGCATGACAGAAAAGCCGGCAACATGAAACGTCATCGGAACACTTAAAGGGACCGCAACAATAACAGGTATCACACAACAGTGAAGATGACGGACCACACAACATAACATTTAACAGAACACATAGTAAGTGAATTATGTTGAGAGCATCACAGCGTATTCTTTAACTGGCACGTTTGAGGCGCACGGTCTTGACGCGCTTAAAAAGCATAGTAGACGGGGAGGAACGGTAGCCTACCATGCCCCCCCCCCCCCCCCCACAACAAAACGCCACATGACTTTTTTTTAATCTTCAAGATGTCCTGAATAAGAATTTGAGTGGTAACAGTCATATAACTCACTCCCACTATACTTTTTCACATCATATTGTATATGACCCCATGCATTCTAGTCCTATGTAGTGGTACACTGCCAAGGCCTCTAGAGCCATGATGTAGTTGGTTATAATAGCTTATGATATACCATATTAAAGCTTGGAGTCTGTAGTATACAGATATTATGCTGTATTTGGTGTACCTTTTGCATAGCAACAGTTGCTAGGCAAAGCATCTCCTTAGCAACCAGCATCTGTCATCGTCTCTCTCCTGACTCCTGGTAACTAGCACTTAGTGCTTTCAATTATCCCACTTGCTTACTCTGCTCTGCCTAATTACTACACCTGTGCTCACTCTGCTCTGCTCAATTGATACACCTGTTCTCACTCTGCCTCCTCATTGGCCAGCCACCTGCACTGCATTCACTCTGCCATTAACCCCTGTATATAAAGCTCTTGTTCTCAGTTCCTCTTTGTCAGACCGTCTGCTAACTTGTACCCGATACCTGTTCGCTGGCTTCCTATCTCTGACTCCTGAACACCAACCTGGACCAACCTGATTCTGTGCTTGATCTTCTGCCCTGGAAAACCCGACCTGCCTTCTGTTCAACGACCACCCTGATCTCCAACCCCGGTAAACCGACCAGCCATTCTATCTTCCGACCAACGATTACTGCCTGCCCCTGTCTGTACATCTGCACTGTTTAATTTGCCTTGTTTTGTGTGTGTTCCCCCCCAGGACTCCCGGACCCTCCACCACCAGTTCCATCGGACACATCTCTGTCTCTGGGGGGACACACACAAACGGGCTCCCGGACCCCTGCACTCTCCTAACTCCCTTTACCCTGAACACTTCAATAAACTGTGAGAAACGTGACGCATTTGTGGTCCTCCTCTGTCTGGTCCTGACACATCAGTGATACGGTTCCTCTGCGATTACATTGTGTTGCAATGTCTGGATTTAGATGGCTTTTCCCAAGTGCAACATGACTACTTTGAACCTCCAAGATGTCCCTAATAAGAATTTGAGGGGTAACAGTAATATAACTGTCTTATGTATTCTGTACAAATGTCGACCCCTCTCCTCCTTATCCCATTCGGTTTGCCAGAGCTTGTTAACACCGTCTTTAACAATGGTCTTTAGCTCAGATCTGCTGAGGGGGATACCTAGCTGAATTTCTACAAAAGTCGTGGCCTCCTTTGCCAGTTCATCCACTGCCTCGTTACCACTCACTCCTGTGTGTGCTGGGACCCATACCAATTGTATATTATATATAAATATTAAATCCTGGCGACTTGAGGAGACCCCACTCTGAATGGACACTAGAGAAGACATTGAGTCAGTACAGATAACAGGCAGAGGAGGTTTAACCTCTTCAATCCATTGGAGTGCAAGCATGATAGCCGATAGTTCAGCTGCAAAAATGGACAAATGATCACTGCATCGTTTTTGTATAGAAACGCCATGGTCAGGTACGTATACAGCTGCCCCTACAAGATCCCCAGACGCATCAGTATACACCAGTGTATGATTAAAGAATCTCCGTTCCAAATAATGGTCAACATCCCTATATATCCCCTTCTTGTCCACTATGTTTCTCGCTTTGAATACAATTGAAGGCCTCTCAAACAACCACGGAGGTGTTCTGCTGATAGGAACAGTGTCACAACAAGAGACGGTGCTAATCCTCAGTTCATTTGCCCAAGTATTACCCTTCCAACCAAAACAGTTAAGATGAGTTTTGACGCGTTCCCAACAGTCTGTTAGGACCTGTTTAGTAGGGTGTGAGACTCCATGCCCACGTAGAGTAGCCCAATACGCCATACTGAACTTAAGACGTCGAAACCACAACAGCATTTCTCCTGTCTCAACGTGTATTGCTGGGATAGAGGATGTCCGAAACGCCCCGCTGCAAATCCTCAACCCTTTTGTCTGAAGTCCACCAAGTAGAGTCTTAGAAGCTGCCATGAATGCGATACAGCCATAATCCAAAACAGATCTAACTAAGGCAATATACATCCTTTTTAATGCAGACCCTGACGCGCCCCAGTCAAACCCCGCCACACACTTGAGAACATTTATAGCCTTTTTGCACTTCTCAGTAACTCTCTGGATATGGTCCTTGAACGTCAGCCTAACATCAAACCAAACTCCCAGATACCTGACAACCTGCATTTGCGCAAGGCCCTTGCCATACAGGCGAAGGTCTACAGTGGGATTAACCCTCCTCCTGGAAAAACAAATCACTTGCGTTTTCTCCACAGACAATCGAAAACCCCACTCTCCAGCCCACTTCTCCACCACATTGACAGCTGACTGCATCTTCCTCGTTACATGTTCAACATTGCGGCCTCTCACCCACAATGCCCCATCATCTGCATATAGAGCTCTATTGATTGTGACATCCGTGATACCATTGAATATCATTTATCATAACATTAAACAGCACCGGACTGCACACACTCCCCGTGCGGAGCTCCATTGTCAATGGGATATGTCCTCGATAGACTCGACCCAACTCTCACTTCAATGGTCCTATCTCTTAAAAAATCCCTGATCCAATTATACATCCTACCACCAACACCCAACTTGTACAGTTTCAGCAAGAGACCCTCCTTCCATAGCATATCATATGCTTTTTCTACGTCAAAAAATGTAGCCACAACTGACTCCTTTTGACTTGCGCCTTCCACACTTCATTTTCCAAACAAATAACCGGGTCCATAGTAGTGCGCCCTCCACAGAATCCACTCTGGTGGGGAGAGACCAAGCCTCTAATCTCAAGTTCATATACCAGTCGTTTTGTTACCATTTTTTCCATGAGCTTACAAAGATTGGATGTAAGGGCTATCGGCCTGTAGCTTTTAACATTCTTCCCTGTCCTTGCCCGGCTTACCAATGGGAATTACCACAGAATGCTTCCAACTAGCAGGCAGTTTCCCTGTCTCCCATATCTTATTGTACAATTTCAAGACAACGCATTTGGCCATATCATCCAATTCAGAAACCATCCTTTAACACACATTGTCTTTCCACGGCGACAAGTTTTTAACTCCAACCAAAGCTCTCAAAAACTCCCTATCCAGCACGCCATCACCAATCATTGTTCTCTCCAAAATCTCCCTATTGCCGTTTACGACCTTACTCCTCCATGAACGGTCCTCCACAGATAGGTTACAAGAGCTTTGCTAACAACTCTGCTTTTTCCAAGTTACTCACCGCCTCATCACCAGCATCCACAAGTACAGGTAATGAGAAATCCCTCCTAACGCCTCCCATCTTCCTAACCATACCCCACACCTCGCTTACCTTTATGTGCGCCCCTATTTTATCACTGAACGTTCCCCAGTAGGCCCTTTTAGTGTCTCTGACAATCCTCTTAACCTTAGACTGAGCCCTGTTATACTCCTTCTACCATGAAGACTCGAGAGGCAAATGAACGTTATTAACATTTATTGAACAATAGACATGATACAAAAATGCATGAATCCGTTTGGCGAACAATTACACTTGATACAAAATGCATGAATCTGTTTGGCGAAGGTTCCCGTCTTCGCGTTGAACTCCGGGGTAGGACAGCATATCCTCCAGCGGAGATGGAGGCGGGCGTAGCCTGCCCCCTAACAGACGGGAACCACTGGTGACGGTGGACGGAGGGGTGGTGGTGGCTTCAAAATCGGCTTAACTGGAAAGCAGAGAACAGAATGAGTGACTGATTTTTAAACAAACGTGAATGCGATCCATTGGCTGAGAGGGAACGATGCATGAGTGATGCGTAACGGGGATTCCCAAATCTCGCGTTGGGATTGGTTGACGACCCTGGGCAATGATGACGCATGTATGATCTGTCAAAAGGGAGATTGGATGGTTAGCCTAGTAAGTTTGACAGCCGAGAAATTCGAGTCTCCCTGGTAGAATTTACGCAAGCTCCCATTTCTACCATGAAGACTCGAGAGGCAAATGAACGTTATTAACATTTATTGAACAATAGACATGATACAAAAATGCATGAATCCGTTTGGCGAACAATTACACTTGATACAAAATGCATGAATCTGTTTGGCGAAGGTTCCCGTCTTCGCGTTGAACTCCGGGGTAGGACAGCATATCCTCCAGCGGAGATGGAGGCGGGCGTAGCCTGCCCCAAAATAGAGATTAGAAGTGAACTCACCTACCGCTTACAAGGAGACACCATCTGAAAGACATGAAAAGTTAGTTAGATGATTGATTGATGATAGACGGAAGATGAAGGATGATAGGTGATGATGATGATGATGATGATGATGATAATGATGACAATGATGATGATGATAATGATGACAATGATGATAATGATGATGATGATGATAATGAAGACGATGATGATAAAGATGATAATGATAATGATGATGATGATAATGATGACAATGATGATAATGATGACGATCATAACAATGATGATGATGATAAAGATGATAATGATAATGATGACAATGACAATAATAATAATGATGGTAACAATGATGATAATGATAATGATGATAATGACGACAATGATGACTATGATAATAATAATAATGATGATGATGATGAGTGATAAGTGATAGGTGATAGGTTGGAAGACAAATGATGATAGATTAAATGAGATTATAAATGATAGGGATGTTCTAAGGCTTAAGCTTATGGGCGGTGGTCTAGCGGAGGCATGAAGCCTGTGATGATGATGGTGATGATGATAATGTCGGTACCTTAGGCTATGCGAGAAGACATGGCGCGGATGCGCTGAGAGCAGAGACACAGCAGAGCGTTATGATTTGATTGATAGATGCACCTTGGTCAGGAGAGCGCTGAAAACTTAGATTATGACAGTAGGTAGAGAGCCGGAATCGTTACCTAGGAGAGAGAGTAGAACATGTTGATGAATGAGTAAATGAATGGATGGATGAATGAATGTAGGCTATAATATATGGTATGATAGTTGACATCATGGATAAACAACCATGGCAACTAGCCAGGCTGGTTCAATGTTACAAAATATAGAGATAACAGGCTTACAGACCACTATAAAATCGATCTGATAGATGAGAGAAGGATAGAATACAGACATGACCGGGTGACCGGAGCGATAGCCCCCCAAGAGATAGAGTGAATGCCGCCGGTGCAGCAAAATACCACCGTCACCAGAAATGAGAATAGAAAACAAATTTACAGACCAGATATAGCATGCTTCAACGACGTGATGAGGAGTGAGGCAAATACAGGAAGCGTATGTGCCAGACGACCAACGGCCCAGCGCCTTAATCGCAGTAGGGGACAGACCCCGCCGATTCTGAACGAGCGTGCTGTATACCTCTTAGGCGAGGAACGAGAAGAACGAAACAGAGTTAACAGAACAGAAACAGTACACTGAGCCAGATGACAAAGCGAGGAATGAGCCGAATGCAAGACGCACATGCGTCGGACGACCAGCGGCTGAAAGCCTGCACTATGCGGGCGTCTGCCCAGAGTGGTGAGAGAGACAGCTTTAGACAAAGCATGAGTGGCTAACATTAAAAGACAAGCACCTCGGCCAGGATAGCAGAAAGGTCAGGTTAAAACAGAGGAGAATCGGCAGACAACTGGTAATCATGACCTAAGAGAGGGAGAGAGCAGAGCTTGTAGCTGAAACGAACAATGAATGAAACACCAAGAAAACATCTCGACCAAGAATAATAACACCATGTCAGTTATGATAAACACCTACGCGGTGTGGCGCGGTGAATGCTTGTGCAAAGCAGGCATTGACACAGCAGTGGGGCGGATGCCCTGGTTGGTTGAGAGAGACAACTTGCGGAAACTGCATGATTAGACTAGCAATAAAAAAGGGGTGGCACCTTAGACAGGAGAATGCAGAAAGTGCGAGCTTACGACAGAGGAGAGTTGGAGAGCCGGTTATCGAGACCTGAGAGGGACAGAGCAGAAAGCTGAAACATCACTGAATAACGGCACCAGAACAAAAAGGGCATATCAAAATAGACATAAACTCCTACTCGCTACCAGTGGGTAGCTGCGATAAGTTTGTCATGCAGGATGGATGAGGATACCGATACAACCAGGTGACTGGCGTTAAAGTTGGGGCGACAGCCCAGTGCGATGCTGAGGCGATGGCCCATTGTGATGCCGAGTTGTGATGTTGAGCCGTGGTGTTGAGCCGTGGTGTTGAGGTGCGACAGCCCAGGGCAATGCTGAGGTGTGCCGTTGATGCACGAGCCCTGAGGCGCCGGCCCAGGGTGATGTTGAGTCGCCGGCCCAGGGTGATGTTGAGTCGCCGGCCCAGGGTGATGTAGAGTCGCCGGCCCAGGGTGATGTAGAGTCGCCGGCCCAGGATGATGTAGAGTCGCCGGCCCAGGATGACCCAGGATGATGTAGAGTCGCCGGCCCAGGATGACGTTGGGGCCAATGCCCAGTCCAATGTTGGGGCCGATGCCCAGTCCGTCGTCGGGGCCAATACCGTCGCCGGGGCCAGAGCCCAGTCCATCGTCGGGGCCAGAGCCCAGTCCATCGTCGGGGCCAGAGCCCAGTCCATCGTCGGGGCCAGAGCCCAGTCCGACGTTGGGGCCGATGCCCAGTCCGACGTTGGGGCCAATGCCCAGTCCGACGTTGGGGCCGATGCCCAGTGCATGACGCAGCGTATGCCCTACGTGGAGCGGCAGACGCACGTGTATGTGAAAGTGTACGGGAAAGCAGCAGAGACCACCATCACCAGATATGAGAAAACAAACACAATACGACACATCACAGTCCGAGCGCCCTGACGATTCCAATGAAGCCTAAGGGCACGAGTGGTGTACAGAGTGAGAGGGTTAGCCCATAGATGGCTACCAATGGGGAGTGATCAGAACCCTGACAGGACTCCATGGGCAGAGTTTCATGTATAATTTAATTATGATTATTAACGGTCATCATCGATGTACTTCCCACGGATATCACTCATTTATTTACTTAAATTTGGACGGTGTACATGTAGCCCATTGTGATCAGAATAACTCGAAATAGACAAGGCATTGCGACCGGCTACAATATCCCTCGATGCTCGGCGACCGGGCGCAGGCCGAAAGCCCTGCGTGATCTTTAAAGGTACACTGTGCAGGAAATGGTCAAAAAAAAGAACTGCAACTATGCTGCTCATGGGTCATTTCACGTGAAATCAGACACTTTGGGACCCGACCGACCCGGATTTCGATCATACTTGGTGTGACTTTTCAGTAGCAAGGTAGCACCCCAGAACTGCATTGGTTTGAATCTGACACTAGTATTAAGGGAGAAACAGACTAGGAAAGGTTCACATGTGAGGGTAGGACACTATACATTCAGCCTTGAATATATCAGTCAGTGTTAGTCACAAAAAGATGCCTGTGGTGTTGTTTGAAAGCTCTTTTCTGGCTCTACATATTACACAGTCACCTTGGAATACAACTACTCTCAGAATATGAATTATGAATTAAAAATTGAATATCTAAAAAAACTTATATTTTAAAATTGCCAGTTCCTTGTCCAAACGTAGCCGGCAATGTCATGAGCAGAGAAGGTACACAGAGAAGGAATGTTCAAACATTCACATATCATCATTTGGTGTGTATAAATGGACATCTGCCTTAGTTTCTGAAACCTGGGACCATGGACACTGACCATTTTTGTTTTATTTTTGTTTTGTCATGTGATGCTACTATGGTATTACCATATTATTAGTAAGTGGTCTGTATGACGCCATATTTGTGAGTCAAATTCTCTCTGAAATGAATAACAAACCGAACACCAGCATTTTAGGTGCTGCTCATGACATTGCCGGCTACGTTTGGACAAGGAACTGGCCATTTTAAAATATAGGTTTTTTAGATATTCAATTTTTAATTTTTCAATTTATCATAATTCATATTCTGAGAGTAGTTGTATTCCAAGGTGATTGTGTAATATGTAGAGCCAGAAAAGAGCTTTCAAACAACACCACAGGCATCTTTTTGTGACTAACACTGACTGATATATTCAAGGCTGAATGTATAGTGTCCTACCCTCACATGTGAACCTTTCCTAGTCTGTTTCTCCCTTAATACTAGTGTCAGATTCAAACCAATGCAGTTCTGGGGTGCTACCTTGCTACTGAAAAGGCACACCAAGTATGATCGAAATCCGGGTCGGTCGGGTCCCAAAGTGTCTGATTTCACGTGAAATGACCCTCATTGAAACTGAGCTGCCTATTGCCAAATTTGGTCTTACATGAACATTTACCATGTAATAAACAATATTTTCTAGTATGGTCCAAGTAAGTCATTTTTGGAGCTAAAATTTGCTATTTGGGAATTCAAAAATGGTGGACCATGGAGAAGATCCCCCCTTACATGTAAGAAAAGTGCAATTTTACGGTCATAAGGAATGCTTCGAATTTGATGGTGGGGGTAAGTATTCATGAAAAAGGTAATTAGTGAATTGGCAGCATGAATTCTGGAAATCAACTAAAAATCTCACACAGTGTCCCTTTAACTTAATCCAGCCCTGAATGACTTGAAGCGGGAGTGAGGAAGCAAGTTACACTTATCAATACAAACTGCCGGCAGTGCGATGACATTAGGTGATGATTGGCAAGCGCGCATAAGCTTAATGTGCGATCCAGCAGTCTAGGCCTACGAACCGAAGTCATAACTCTTAAAAGTCAACGAGACCGCCACATGGGCCAGTCCATGCAAACGAAAACGTAAAATAGGCTCGTGTTGTGGGCATAGGCTACTGAACGGAACATTGAAAATAGGCGGGTGCAAACTGATGAACGCACAACCGGAATCCACATGAATGAAAAACTGTAGGCGGTGCTTCGGCCCGTAGGCTGAGGTCCTTTCAACATCGCTCCGTAACATAGGAAGTACGTTTGTAATCAGGACAATTAAGAACGAGTGCATGGCTCTGCAATGTCCTCCGTCCGGTGTCGTGACAGGCAGTAGCACGAAACAACACAGAAGGTAATGTCGGGTTATGCATGCGGGCGAGGCGCTTCGATATATAAGTAGCCCATTTAAATCTGTAGGCTACCCCCAGCAAACGTTCCAAAAAAGCCACACCAACCGGTTCATAAATGCTCTATAATATTGGCAAGCGAATCACCAGTCCATCCGCAGCAGATGAGGCCGATGAGGACCAAGTAGCCTAAATTGTGACTCGCAGTACCCATAACGCCTCCGAAAAAACAAATGTGCTGAGCAGATAAGCTGGCTAAGTGCGCGAGGCGCAACGAGAGAGCACCGCGGGCCCAGTTACTTCGATTCCGCCCTTCCCCAGCAAATGTTCCAAAAGTCACTCCAACCAGTTCATGGGATTCTCCCAAATGACCGCAAACGAAACGTAGGCCATCAGTCAACCAGCGGCATACGAGACTGATATCCGAGACAGTGCAAAAAGCCGAGTATGAGGCATGAGAGGCGACTTGCCTGGACAACACTTCCCCGCAAAAATAGTCATTCGCTGAGATAAACGTTCCCTGGGTCCGCAGTACAAGTGAAGGGAAAGCCGCCAGGTTACTCACGAATTACACCAGTTCGGGGAAATCCACCCACAGGCAGGCTAGTTCAAAAGCAAATCCACAAGAGTCAGGAAATCAGGGAGCGGCGTGCCAAACAAATTGATTGAAGCCTTGCGAGAAAATTATTAGGCTATTAAAAGCACCGATTGCGTGCCACGCGTTATAGCGGTTGGAAATCCCATCCCAGCAACAGCAAGGTGAGGAGTTATCAAGTAACCAGGTAGAAAATAAACAGAATGTTTGATAGCGAAAACGCCGGACAGCCACTTCAAAATCGGCTTAACTGGAAAGCAGAGAACAGAATGAGTGACTGATTTTTAAACAAACGTGAATGCGATCCATTGGCTGAGAGGGAACGATGCATGAGTGATGCGTAACGGGGATTCCCAAATCTCGCGTTGTGATTGGTTGACGGCCCTGGGCAATGATGATGCATGTATGATCTGTCAAAAGGGAGATTGGATGGTTAGCCTAGTAAGTTTGACAGCCGAGAAATTCGAGTCTCCCTGGTAGAATTTACGCAAGCTCCCATATCATGTTATTGAACGTATGGCTACCTTTCAAAACCTTAAACGCTTTGTTCCTTGACCTCACAGCCTCTTTACAGTCGTCAGACCACCAGGTAACCATTTTCCTTACCCATCTACCTGAGGGTTTCCCAATCACCTCTTCTGCAGAGCTGCACAAGATATCCGTAACAGTAGTATTCAGCTCATCAACATAATCAGTGAGTACTGGTGGTAGCCGCAGAAGTTTAGCACTTGCAGTAGCACTATAAAGGCCCCAATTCGCCTGTCTAAGTTTCCATCTCGGGAACCAGTTTTCCTCCAAGCAAATGTTTTGATTCCTAAGAGTAGTCATAATTACATAATGGTTACTACCAAGAGCACAGTCAAGCACCTTCCATGTGCACACACCAGCTAACTGATTGGAGACTATAGTGAGGTCTATTGCAGACTCTGTCCCATGAGCCACATCAAACCTTGTATTGCCACCATCGTTCAGACAGACCAATCCAAAATCATCCAAAAAGTCCTCAACCACATTCCCATTGTCATCAGTCCTAGCGCCCCCCCACAGAGCGCATTAAAGTCTCCGCAAAAAATCAAGGCCCCACGACCCGCCTCACACAATTCCTCCTACACCTCCCTCACTATAGCCAAGCAGGGGTTATAAAAGTTAACAATCCTCACCTTAGTATTGTTCATCCGCACCACAACTAAGACAGCCTCCACATCCAACATGGTCTCCACAACTCTATAATTAAGTCCTTGCTGTATGCCTGTGGCAACACCCCCGCCCGTTGCATCCCTATCCCTCCTCACCACGACATACCCATACAATGCAAAATCTAAGGAAAGTTTTAGCCACGTCTCTTGTAAACAAATGACTGTAGGTTTTGTGACCTGTTCCTCAATAAAGTGTTTAAACTCTTGCCCATTAGGCCTAGCTAATAAGCTCCTGGCATTCCACTGAACAATTGACATATCCATATCCATCATGCCGACTTGGGTGTCAGCACCGTGTCAGAGTCAGTAGGCGTAGGCTCTGAGAGCATGTTATGAATGGCGAGCACGGTTAAGTCATTAATTTCTAAGTGCTTTTCAGTCGCCTTTTATTTTTGATCATCTTGATTTTCTCAGTTCTACTTTCAATTCTCACTGCGCGATTAACGACCTCAGCAATGAAGGCGATGAAATTCTTTTTATCCACTAGGAGGGTATCATCAGTAATTTTACAACACTTCTGCGTCGATAGAACCCGAGTGGACAAACCAGGGGCAGCAGCAGCCACACCAACATTAACACCTCTCACTTTATTCACGTTATTTACTCGTTTAATGGCCTCAGCATATGTCACGTTCTCTTTAACTTTCACATTCTGCACCTGAACGGCCCGCTAAAGCCTGATACATAGTCATGCTGTGCTGACTTGGGGTACAGCATGGACGTACTGTCAGCGGGATGTGTATTCCTCATAGTCGCCCTGCGTGCGCATGCAGGAAAGGGCGTGGTGTTTTTTTCCCGCTGAGAATTTAATGACGTCAATTCACCTCCGTGACAACAGGGGGCGAACTAACTCATTCAGTTGAGCCCAGTCCCTAGAATGAATCACAAAGCTAACCAGCTGGCTATGTAAAACGTAATATTCCACTAGTAGCCTACTTCTAAAAGTTGGGGCATAATTAGATGGTACAACATCAGTTTCTTTTTGGTCAAGTATTAGCCTACATGAGATTAAATGAAAGACAAACGCCATTTTAAAAGACAATAGACAGCATGAATGGCCATTCACACCTGGGGCCTAGTAGTAGCTAGCCAGCTAAATCAGTCATTACAAACTCAAAGCTAGTTGACTAGCCACCTGAAACGTAATTCTACCACTAACAAAGAGGCTTCTTGCTATTAATTTAAAAAGTTGTGGCGTAATTAGACATGAATGATAGCATACAAGATTCTCTCTTTATTCATGTTTTACAGTTCAGGTGGTTAAAATGCCAAACAAAAGCCGTTTTTAAATACAATACATCTAATGGCCATATTAACAGCTAGCTTAGCAACTGTCAGCCAAACCCTTTCAAACTCTACAGGACATTAGCGAACCCTGTTTTAGAAGCTAGCTAGCCACACTACAAATCAACAAAGAGGCTTCTTGCTATTAATTTAAAAAGTTGTGGCGTAATTAGACATGAATGATAGCATACAAGATTCTCTCTTTATTCATGTTTTACAGTTGAGGTGGTTAAATGAAACAAAAGCCATTTTTAAATACAATAAATTATCTAATTAACAGCTAGCTTAGCAACTGTCAGCCAAACCCATTCAAACTCTACAGGACATTAGCGAACCCTGTTTTAATGAGCTAGCTGCCACCCCATAGCAAAGCAAAATTGAAAAAGAGATCTCGTTTATGTCACATATATGTCTCCTAGACATAAATGAGCATTTATTAAGACCAAAGTGCTTTTCTCATTATTCTCAAATGTCTCTCCTGAGAAATAAGTCTCATAATGAGCATTGCGTGAGCATTGCATGAGCATTCTACCAGTTCTGAACACTTTCTCATATTGGTCTCTTTTCCAGATCTCAGCTAAGACAAAAATGAGACATGTTTGCTGCTCTCAAATATGTCTCAATCATATATCCTCACTAGCAAGATCTCTCAGTTATGTCTCTTAAAGCTATTTGACGTCTCAAATTAGTTTAACTGAAAAAAAACATCAGCAAATATAAAAATGAGAATAGCACAAGCTCTCAAATGTGTCTCAATATGATACATATTTTAGCATACAGCCTAGAATCACTTTGAGTTTTTAGCCAACAACAACTTTAAATTAACATGTGATGTGCACAAACGTCATCTTTTGGAAAATGAAAATGTAGGCTATGTACTTTGAATAAAATCAGGGGCTGGTCACTCACGCACCCCTTGTATGCAGCACTACGCCCTCCTCCGCAGTTACAGCATTTAATTTTGGTACCCTCCACACTGACCATATTCGTGCTCCCCCCCACATGTCGCACATCTGATCTTGCCCTTACACAGAAGCAATGTGGCCATATCTTTGGCATTTGTAACACCTAGTAGGCGGCGGGATGTAGGGCCTGGCCGTGTAGGCCCTAACTAACGTAACCGATCATGATCCTTTCTGGCTGCTTAGGTTCATCTAAGGTCAGCAAAACAGACAAGCTGGGTATCTTCTTTCCCTCCCTGACAACAGGCAAACGCTTAACTTGGGATACCCTGAGCCCCTTTACGTTCTTCTTAATGTCATCGTCCGACAGATCGGTCGGCACACCTGTTATCACAGTTTCCCTCTTTCCACCCAATCCAGAACTTTAACATTGATTCCAAGGAGGTTTTTGCATTGAATCAGTCTAATTCACTGGTCTCTGTCGCGGCACACAATCAATAAACTGCCATCCCTTAATGGTTTTACATCAAGAACGTCCCCGACTAATTTGTGAATCGCTACACTCACTTTCAATGGTTTCAGTAAACCGGGCCTTTGAAACTTTGGGTCTTTCTCAAATGCAAGGCCAGTGTCCTTCCAAGTGTATCAGCCTAATTAGGCACGCCCAGTGATTAGATAGCCTTTATTAGTCATACCCAGTGATTGGATATTCTGTAGAGTTCACCAAAAAGTATCCAATCACTGAGCGTGACTAATTAGGCTGATACACTTGAAAGGACACTGTCCTTGCATTTGAGAAAGACCCATTATGACAACCTTAACTACATTCTCTCTCACCTGTCGACGTCTTGGGCTTAGGGGCTCATCTGGTGAAGCTCTTTCCTTACGCTTCGTTCTTCTAGACATCGCCAGTTCGAAGCCGTCCTCACTTACTGAATTCATGTCACCGTCATCTAAGTCATAATCACCTGTCATCCATAAATCCTGCTGTCCAGCATCACACTCCACTCCGCCACCGTTCAGGTTTAATTCCACCCGGTCTGGTGGCACTTTCTCGGTGCCCTCCATCTCCATTCAACAAACAATTTTTCGAACTTTCGCGCCGCGTCTCCAACCGAAGCCTCGATTATCAAAATAAAAATGAGCATGCATTTCACATTGAATAAAAGTCCCAAAATTACTTATATCTGCCAGAAGGCAGCACAACTCAGGTGGAATGGTCAGAATTTGGTGTCAACAACATGAAAACATGGGTCAACCCTGCCTTACATCAACGTTTCAGGCTGGGGATATAATGGCATAAAGATATTTTGTTAGCACAATTTGGGCGAATTAGTACCAATTTATCTTTGTTGGAATGCCACAGCCTACCCAATTATTGTTGCAGGCAGTTTAGGCAGTTCTGAGTGTGTGGGGAAAAAAAACAATGTTTTGTTGAACCGCTAATTGTGATTTCGTGGGCGCGCTATGAGCTCCGCGTATCGCGTTTTTGTTGCAGGGCTAGAGTCTATTATATCTGAGGGGGCAGCTGGGGTGGCAAATCATATTTCTGGGGTAGCAAAGGCCAACCCCTGCCACCCCTTAAAACCGCCCCTGGATGCAGCTCCTTTATTTTCAGTTGAGAAAAACAATCAATATGGAATTATTAAGCTACAAATGCTGCTTTTTTTTTTTTTAACATCATGCTCGTCAGTGAAGCATGGGACAAAATCTAAATGATTTAGTTATGAGAAGACTTTATGTAGCCTATGGTCTTGAACTGTAGGTCTATTTTTTTGGTTAGTTAGCCTACTCTATGCCTGGAAAAAATGTATTCACTTGTAATCATTTGTCTAGGCTTCATCCTCATTCATTGAATAAGTATGAAGCTAATTATTGAATCATCTTTGTAGGCCTACCAGAAATAGCCCATACATAAATCCGAAATCTGAAGTAGAATGGTTCGGACAGGAAACTGCAGCTCCAGGGTTGGTATTATATATATAATATAAGGAGTTACCATATTGTAGTGTAGGCTTTTTTTGTTCCAAATATAGTACTTTTGCTGTTGTTAAAATGCCACTTTGTCAATGTCATTTTTTTTTCTATAT
This sequence comes from Engraulis encrasicolus, assembly GCF_034702125.1. Lineage (NCBI taxonomy): Eukaryota > Metazoa > Chordata > Actinopteri > Clupeiformes > Engraulidae > Engraulis > Engraulis encrasicolus. The sequence continues at coordinate 43,059,534 of NC_085861.1, forward strand.
TAGGTATGTCTTGTTGTGTAGTGGATCACTTGACATAAAAGCAACACAAATGATTCAGAAAAAAAAACAATGTTGGACAGAAAGTGGACAGTTTATTATGCAATACAGCTGATAACTTGTTGATAGATTTACGTAGGAGTAACAAAAAAAAATCTTGCTTTAATTTGTTTAATTCTTACCTTCATTTTACATAAAAGTGAAAGTGCCCCATGCATGCCCCATTTAAAAAAGTACCCCATGCTGTAATTTATCAAGGCAATGTTACATTTCCTATATGTTGCAGAGTGGTATAGAGTCACTTCAAGGCTTCAAGCACTTGATGTAATTTGCTATATCTTCCCAAAGTATTACATTGCACCATTGTATAATGCAGTACAATTTCTTGCAATAATTACCTACATTTGTTGAGAACTTTAATGATTTATGAAAAGGGGAAAAAACATCAGATTGCATGACAGCACAAAGAGTGTAAATGATCTCTGCCCTCCTCTACTGTTTCCCTGGACTTTACTCCAGTGGAAATCCAGACACCTCGACCTCACAGAGAGTAAGGTACTCTGCACGTCCAGTTATCGCCACGGTGACATGGCGGCCAATCATCCCATTGCAGTCAAAGGTCTGGGTACCTCCAGCTGGAATAGAGGAGATGACGGCACACCTGAAACACACATGAACACAGTACAGGGCAGTGAAGGGCAGCACAGGGCAGTGAAGGGCAACACAGGGTAGTGAAGGGCAACACAGGGCAGTGAAGGGCAGCACAGGGCAGTGAAGGGCAACACAGGGTAGTGAAGGGCAACACAGGGCAGTGAAGGGCAACACAGGGCAGTGGAGGGCAGTGAAGGGCAGCACAGGGCAACAAAGGGTAGTGAAGGGCAACACAGGGCAGTGAAGGGCAACACAGGGCAGTGAAGGGCAACACAGGGTAGTGAAGGGCAGCACAGGGTAGTGAAGGGCAGCACAGGGCAGGGCAGTGAAGGGCAGCACAGGGTAGTGAAGGGCAACACAGGGCAGTGAAGGGCAACACAGGGCAGGGCAACACAGGGCAGTGAAGGGCAACACAGGGCAGGGCAACAAAGGGTAGTGAAGGACAACACAGGGCAGTGAAGGCCAACACAGGGTAGTGAAGGGCAACACAGGGCAGTGAAGAGCAGTACAGGGCAGTGAATGGCAGCACAGGGCAGTGAAGGGCAACACAGGGTAGTGAAGGGCAGCACAGGGCAGTGGAGGGCAGCACAGGGCAGTGAAGGGCAACACAGGGCAGTGAAGGGTAACACATAGTAGTGAAGGGCAGGGAAGGGCAGCCTGTCTGTTAGCCAGTCTGTCACAGGACGGTTCCAAAGTTTTCATGGTGGAATGGGAGTAGGGGTGTGCAAAAAAATCGTCACAACAACTAATTGTGATACTTATTTTCGTTCTGTACATGATTCATGACACCAAAATCAATTATAAATGCTACACAGCAACTAGCAAGTATGGTATATTTTTACATATTTACTGAAGTAAATATCGCAATGAATCACAATAATACAGTACATTTATTGCAATGCATCGTGAAATATATCATCATGGCATGTGTATTGTGATGCACATCGATTCGTGAACCCCTTGCCAATATTCACCTGTAAGTGGGAGTGACACCAAGCCCTCTCTATAGTTCCCTGCGAATGAGCCTGAGATACATTACTGAAATGGCACGTTTATTCCAAGGGGGCAAGTCAGGCTGGCCCACTCATAGGTAAAATGTCAATCACAATAATAATAACAAATAGAGATAAGATAAATATTTACCTTTTGTTGTCCTGTACAGAGATTCCAATTAGGATTTCTGCTCCTTTAATCCTCTGAGGGGCATTTACATAGTTGGTGATGGTCACAGAAAACACCTGGTGCTGTTTCAGAAGGTCAACCCTCCACCAGGGCCTGAAATTCTTTAAGGTACAATATGTGATTTTTTTTAGAAAGCTATATACCCAAAAAACATGCTGCCCATTCACAAGTATTATCTTTTTCATGTATATTTACACCCATCTTGCCTGACAATCATTGACTTTCAAATCTTGTACGAGATGGTCTGACCAAGAATATACAGTCACACATAACATTTCCCAAATAGCCTGGTTAACCCGCCTCCCTCGGTTTGCGACTGGTCAAGGCCAGAAAAGGCTGTGCCGAGGTTTAAACCAATGTCTCTGCTTAAACCACGTCACTGCCTTTAACACGCCTCTACCCAGGGCCGTTGGAGCTGCTCAAAGTTGATTGCTTCCGGGCAAAGTGGGTGGAGTTTCCGATGTCTTCGGAGCTCGGAAATGACATTTGTATCGCTCTTGGTCTGACTAGAAGCAACCCCAAAGGTGTTGCGTCACTAGGAGGGTGTAGCCTGGCTAACACCCATCATCACTTATAGTATTCATTATGACTTGGAAATGCACACTTTATGCATAAATATTGGATCTTCTCCGTCTCCGCCATTTTAAATGGCCAGTTATAGATTTGCCTGCAAAACTTACTGTACTACTTTGGTTTACTCTGTAAATATGCATGAAAAGGTCAAATGTGTAAATGGGCAGCATTCATTAAAATAATGACTAAAGTACATCCTCTACCTTAGCCGTATGAGTACATGAGCCATGGGTCCATCTGCCATCACGATTTCCATCAATGGCGTTGATGGCAAATCCATGACCATGCAGGCTTGATTGTGTGGCCACTCCTCTCAGCGCTGCATTCTCTTTTTGGATTGAGAAAGTTGAAATGTTTTGTTACAATGGGCTCAAAGAGAGAGATTGCACAGCACACATGAATTAATATCGCTTTAACATTAGACATATATTCTGAGACAAGACATAATTCAGGTCTAGCATGCAATTGGCTTTGGCCAAACAGAAAGATCCTTGGCCAATCTTCACAATATGAATTATGCAATATGTACTTTTGTGGTGAACCCTCTAGGTGTCTTTTTAAAGTCCATTATTCAATTACCGTGTCATGACACAGTATTAAGTAACTAGACTGCCTGTGCAGTCGCCTTCGACTGCTTAAGGTATATCCCCGAAACGCAACGCTTCCAGTCCCCCATCATTCCTACCACTCCCGTCCACCTTTTCATAAACGTATATGATAAATACAAAATATTAAAGAAATATATTTAATATCTATGCATAGATCAATGACGTGCATAGGCTTAAAACCAAATGACTATTGTGAAAATGAAGAAAAAAAATGGGGCAAATGGTAACACTGTTTTAATGGTTTACAGTGAATATACCACATTAGGTACAGTGTAATAACCATTGTAACAATATAATATCAGTGTAACACCATGTACCAATTTTGTACTACATCATGTATTTTTGTGTAAGTGGTATTACTTGGTATTGCATATTGTTACACTGGTATTACACTAGTATTACATGGTATTAAATATTGTACACTGGTTATTACACTGTACCTGGTATTGCATATTGTTACACTGGTATTACACTAGTATTACATGGTATCAAATATTGTTACACTGTACCTAATATGGTAGATTCACTGAAATGTTGAACTGTTAAAATAAGGTAGTACAGGGCAAATCAATCCACCCAGTCAGAAGTTAATGGCCAAATAAAAATGCCGCCATTTTGAAACTGTTGAGCTCCAAACTCAAATCAGTTAATGAACCTACCCTAGAGCATTAACACACCAAATCTGGGACAAATCCATCCGACTGGTCAAAAGTTATGAGTCAAACAAAAATTCGGCCATCTTGAATTCAGCCATCTTGAAAGTGTTGGCCTCCAAACTCAAATAAGTTCATGAACCTACCCTAGAGCATTAACACACCAAATCTGGGAGAAATCCATCCACCCAGTCAGAAGTTATGGGCCAGACAAAAATTCGGCCATCTTGAATTCAGCCATCTTGAAAGTGTTGACCTCCAAACTCGAATCAGTTCATGAACCTGCCCTAGAGCATGAACACACCAAATCTGGGAGAAATCCATCCACCCAGTCAGAAGTTATGGGCCAGACAAAAAATCGGCCATCTTGAATTCAGCCATCTTGAAAGTGTTGACCTCCAAACTCGAATCAGTTCATGAACCTGATCCTTAGAGCATGAACACACCAAATCTGGGAGAAATCCATCCACCCGGTCAGAAGTTATGGGCCGGACAAAAATTCAGCCATCTTGAATTCAGCCATCTTGAAAGTGTTGACCTCCAAACTCGAATCAGTTCATGAACCTGCCCTAGAGCATTAACACACCAAATCTGGGAGAAATCCATCCACCCGGTCAGAAGTTATGGGCCAGACAAAAATTCGGCCATCTTGAATTCAGCCATCTTGAAAGTGTTGACCTCCAAACTCGAATCAGTTCATGAACCTGCCCTAGAGCATTAACACACCAAATCTGGGAGAAATCCATCCACCCAGTCAGAAGTTATGGGCCACACAAAAATTCGGCCATCTTGAATTCAGCCATCTTGAAAGTGTTGACCTCCAAACTCGAATCAGTTCATGAACCTGCCCTAGAGCATTAACACACCAAATCTGGGACAAATCCAAACATCCGTTCAAAAGTTATCGCGTTAACACGAAAGACCTAACACGGCGGTGGACGCGGACACGGCGGTGCGCGCAAAACGCTCCGCGTTTCGGGGATATAATTACCATATGCCTTTGGGTAGCCGTAGACCTCAACCTCACAGAGCGTCAAAAGCTTTTTCTCTCCAGGTAGCAAAACATTGACGTATCGGCCCACATTGTTTTCTTTGAGATTAAAAGTCTCAAAACCTCCAGCAGGGATAGAAGAGATCACTCCTGCTCTGTTTGGGTATTTAGCCAAAACGTTAGGTTATGGCTATAACCCTCGGTTCTTTGATAACAGAGTGAGGTGTTTCACTATGGGATACGCTTGGGCGTGACCATCTATGGAAGCTCCAATGACATTACGTCTGTCAAAGACAGACAGTCGACGCAGTCGGGCTCCGCCCGCTTGGGGTGTCTACCCCCGTCGACACGCTGAGTCCAGCATTCTTAACGGTTTCTTCCCCACCTAACAACTAGTGCAAGGAGGGAAAAATAGGTGAAACACCTCACTCTGTTATCAAAGAACCGAGGGTTATAGCCATAACCTAACGTTCTTTTTCTAACTTCGCTCGGTGTTTCACTATGGGAGATATAGCCCACTCCCGGAATGCACGCTATGTAAAGCCCTTATTACAGTAGCATCGGTCAGGATGTATAGATCGCTGCTGGGGAGTCAGAACCTAGTACAGCGTGAGCTAAGTATCGGCCAGATACCTCTAGCTCATGAAAGCGGGCGAACGTGTACCCTGGGGCCCTGTTCGCTACATTGCACAGGCCTACCATTGGCAACCCCGTGGACAGTGCCCTGGAACTGGCCATTCCTGTTAATGCATAAGCTCTTAGGTCCCTAAGGGGCCGGCGAGACATTATTCTGATAGGCAACCGCTGTAGCTTTCACAATCCAATGAGACAACCCCTGACGTGGCAGTGGTAGTCCTTTATGGTGTGTGGCCGCCACAAAAAGTTGAAAAAAGTTGCTAAATTCTGTATAGTCACATAGCTTTAACAGGACACACATAGTTGAGCTCCTGACCCTCCTCTGAGTGAGGGGGCAGGGTGCGGGGCATCCAGGTCCTTTCTCCGACATCTAAAGAAAGTCCTGCTCTGGGCACGAATCTGTAATGGGGAGAAGACGCACCTTCTTCAAATCAGAGTCAGATTGTAAACCAAGAGGGCCTCACAAGGAAGGCTTTTAGTTCACTCACTCATTTCATGGTGGTTAATGCTGTATTAGAACAGTCTTGACAAGCTAAACTTCAAACCAGTGATTTGGAGGGGTGAGCGTGTAGCTCAACTTAACCAGAACTAAGTCTCCAAGGAGTACTACCCTGCTGGCTTGTACTCAAAACTTAAGTGGCTGGCTGAAAATGCAGCAAGGTAAACTTTCCTATTGGGAAAGACCTTATCCCTGTGTATAAGATCCCGTAGGAAGCTAAGAAGCTGAACAACAGGGCGTTAGGGAGAAGTGTCTCCGTGTGCCCCATACCTTGAACACACGCCATTTATGACCAAGTATGAAGTGTGTATGCTGCTGTCGCCCCTAGTACAGTCTCGGTGACTGCTGGGAGAGGGCGACTGCGTCTGAATTCTACCTCTCACAGAATGAGCCTACCGGACCAGCCTGTCTAGGTGTGAATTATAAATATCGCTTCTTGTCTGAGAGGATCTCTCAGTAGAGGTGGGGCCCCTGAGGGCCCTCCGAACAACCTTACACAATCGTGACCCCATAGGATGACATAATTGGGCCAACAAAATCAGTAGCAGGCTCTGTTGCCTGACTCTGACCAGTGTGGGGGTTATTATGCTTATTGGTGTGAATGCATAGAGCAGGGTGTTTTGCCCATAGCAATCTAGTGCATCCTTTATGCCGAGGAGGAATAGAGGGCACTGTGTGTGTTTCCTTACAAGGTGTAGAGATAGCAAAAACCTGCACCAACCCCTGCCCCACACAAGCCGATGTTTGAGAGTAGAGAGGATGTTCCCCTTGGCCCTGTTCTGCAGACTTAACAGAAACTGTGACCCAGCAATAGTTTCCTCAACCACCTACATCGTTTTGGAAATGTTTCAGGGCCTAGAACACTTAATGTATATGGTCGCCCTGGACGTGCGATGGTGAAACCACTGCATGAACAACGTGGCCAGTAAGCTTTACTGTAAGCTTTACTGTAAAAGCCCTTCATCATAGAGAGACACCTCTCGCTACCGTAATAGCGGATGCCGTTACACCAACTGTAGTCTAGACCTTGTCTGACTACTACTAACGGTGACTTGTTGAACCCAAATTCACTCGATGCTTTAGCGCCGTCCTGGAATCTAATTCTGACTCCTTCGAGAGGGAGCAATAGGGGAAATTGTCTTAATTACAGTATTCTGATCCCAAGCCTGTCAGAGGGGCTAACGCCGTCCTCAATCGCCGGTTGAGGCAGCGAGATGCTGTATGTTTTGCCGTGGCGGCGAAACTCATAATACACATTCTGATTTCAGACAGGCTACAGCCTTGTGATACGATCATCTGCTGTAACTCTTGTGACAACCCCAAAATCGAGACGATGATATGATTGACAAAGCACCTTGTTGTCAGATGTATGCGATTGTGGCATACCTGTTTTTATAAGACGGTCTGTAAATGCGCTTTCCAGCTGAGATCGCGCAGTATGTTGAACAGAGCCCATTGACGGCTCCTTAGAGTAGAAAAGAAGGGATCTCTTCGTTCGTAACTCGAGAACTCAGTCTACTGACCTTAAATTAGTGTTCCACTGAACCTAGGTGGTTTTGTGATCAACAGAAGTTCTTTATCCACTTACAGTGGAATAAAGTAGTGTTGCGTTTGTGTACTGTACGTCATGGATGAGCATGACCCGTCGCTCTTATATGACGTTAGTCACGTTACCCACGCAGCCGTGACGTGACGCACACTAGTAGCGTCACCGGAGAGATCTCTGCTATGTCTCCGCTGACAATAAAAGGGAAATGGTGCGCCCTGGTGGTGTTATGACAGTGGTGCACCCTTCTTTTTTAAAAATTTATGTACCGTATTTATTTTTGAGAGAGATTTCTGATGTCAGTACATTGTACTCGTACACCTCGTGTGTGACTTCTCAATAACAACTCCGTCCTTGGCCCAAGGCCTGGATGGGGATGGCATTCTTTATTTATTTTAAAGCACACTGGTCTGTTGAGGCTACCCCTAGGCTGCAAGGGGAGCCACTTTTGTGTTACCAAATCTGCCCCTCGCCTGGGTGCGAGGGGTATTTGTTCCCTTAACACTGCTGAGACTACTGTGATAGTATCCCCTGTGTGCATAATGTTAACAATTTCACCCTTGGCCCCTGCCTGGATGCAAATGATAATTGTTTACTGAGCAGTTTAGTCTGGTGAGACAGAGGCTACTGCTTTGCATTACTTGTGTAAGTTATGTAGTAACAATTTCGCCCTTGGCTCTTGCCCAGATGCGAATGACCCTTGTTTACTGAACACTTTAGTCTGGTGAGATGCAAAGTGTGCATGTTATAACATGTTAACATTGTTATGTGTTAAGACAATTCGCACTAGGCCCCTACCTAGATGCGAATGACCTTTGTTTACTTAACACTTTAGTCTGGTGAGACACAATGTGTGTATATTGTGTTAATAAAATTCGCCTTTGGCCCTGCCTTGGTGCGAATGACCTTAGTCTACTTAACACCTTAGTGAGATGAGACCGCTCTCATGCATTATGTGCATCTTATGTGTTGACCAAATCGTTCCTGGCCCTTGCTAGGAAGATAAAGATCTTTGTATACTGAACACCTTGGTATACTGAACAGTTTGGTGAAATTACCCTCTGTGTAGCATTGGCGTTTATTTTGTATCAACAGATTCGCCTTTGGCCCACGGCCTAGGTACGAATAATGTATATTTACTGGGCACTGAGATTGGGTGTGATTTGTGCTTGGTGACACTTTGTCTGCAGTTTCAGATTTTGAACACCTGTAAGACATAACCCTTTTCTCCATCTTCCTCTCCGCTGTGGGCGAGGACGTGGGAACAAGTGAGCCTGGGCTGTCAGGTCCGCCACTGGGTCCTGTAGGCCGTTTGGACAGTTTTGGGCCTCTGTTCTGGGTTGAAGCACCTTGAGCTTCTGACCGTTCTAGCCCTTAGGGTGCAGGCTATGGCCTCTCTCTCCATAGGATGACTACCTTGGCAGTCTTGACCTGTCTGGGAGGTTGGGGCCTGGGGGCGGCTTGTGTGTCAGGCTCGCCCAGAGAGCATCATCCTTCTGCCTGCCGAGACCTTGTCTCCCTCATCTTCACCAGCACAGCGCCGGGCCCTTGGTGCAGCGTGTGGATGATGCCTGAGTGTCTGTTTTGCCGTGTCCGTCTGGACCTGGTGACAGCATCAGAGAGCAATCGGACCGGCTCGCCCACCTATCAGTCTCTCTTGCAGGGGAGAGCGATGTTGGACATAGTCGACACAGCCCGTCGGTTAGGGCACATTTGGAATACTTGTGAGGCTTCCAGTGACAGGGGGCCATCTCTCAGACAGGCCAGGACTGCTGGGAGGGGTGGCCAGGTTGGACTTGAGGAGGGAGGGGGGTTAGGGGGCAGTGTTGCTGGTCCCTTTCCTTATCTCCTGCATCCTGAGCAGAGGGCCGCCGAGTCAGCATGGTCACTGGGGGGCCTTGATTACTGCAGGATAGGTCGCCCACCCTGTTGGGGTCGAGGGGGCAGCGACGTGATGTCCCTGATATTGTGCTTTATGCTTGGGTATCCTCCTGCTCCCTGTGAGAGGGGGTAGCCTAAGCTGGGGTCGTCCTCGGGTGGCATGGTATCCACAGAGTCTGACTTGTGCATGGGGGCTGTTAGTGACGATCACCACATTCAGCCTCCGCTCCCGAATTCCCTCTGGTAATGTCCACGCAGTGGTGCAGGTATGGCGGCCTGCAACCGTTGCATGTGCATGGTAGGGTTCAATGCAGACCTGGGATTCTCCGCCCGCCATGGTGGGCTGCGTGACGCCGGCACGGGAGGCCAGTGTTGGGTAAGTTACTTTATAAATGTAATCCGTTACAGTTACAAGTTACCTTGATTAAAATGTAATTGTAACTTTTTGGATTACTTTTACAAAGTAACGTAACTGATTACTTTTGGATTACTTTTGGATTACTTAAGGTTTAAATGAGCATTGACCCATGTTAAACATTTTATTTGTGAGAACGGACACTTTTTTAACCAAATGTTAAAAAGTAGAGTGTCAAGGGTCTTACGGATAGGCACACAGATACGGCAGTAACGCAGGAGATGATGTTTTTCTTTTTAGATGCGTCCCAGCATCTCTATAAGAGGGTATGTCAATGTACGAGCACTTGCAGTGCACTCCTCTCTCCTGGCGCTGCACTTGTCTCGCAATGCAATCAGCTGCGTGCTCCGGGGCCAAATAGTCAACACTGCCACCTTGTGGACACAGGAGGGAACAATTTGAAGAATGCGTTTCAGACGGACGGACAGACATACCCTCTTATAGAGATGCTGGGACGCATCTAAAAATAACAAACAAGTACAAATGCATGTCAACATGCAAACGGCAATAATTATGACGTTTTTAGAGATTAACCGTCAATGTGATGGCGAGAGGACGCGCACACGCGAACGTGCCCAATGATAAAAACGTCACTCTCGCCAGCACGCAACACTTTGCCAAACACGGAAGTGCTGCGAGACCGGTAAGACATGAAACTTTCAAATGCTCAAGAAACATTGCTAAGTGCTCTTAAAACACTGAAAACCCACTCGTTTTAACTCATAAGGATAAACAATGGAATTAGGCAAAACAAAATAAAGAAACAACAGATGTTGACAAAACTTGGATTTCGTGTGGTTTGATTGAAAATGTATGCGCGTTTGGATGCAATGTAGCCTATGCGAGTGTAATGTATGAACAGTCTACTCCGGGTTTAAATGGTTGTCAGCTAAGCATGTGTGTTAATAATTAATTAAATAAAAGGGGCCAAAGACTCAACCTCGCACAAACTGTAATCCTGTTAAGTAATCCCCATTCTCATTGAATGTATCTGTAATCTGATTAGATCGTTTTTTCTTGTACTGTAACGGATTACAGTTACTTTTATTTTGTATCATTTTACCGTAATGCCGTTGCATGTAATTCGTTACTCCCCAACCCTGCGGGAGGCAACGGGCTCTTCACTCTTTGTTTTCACTCTTCCCTTTGGCGGGGTAAATGCCTAAAGCATCTTTCAGAATAAAAGAGAGAGGAGAGTAGTGTTACTCGAAGAACTCGTCATAACAAGTGATTACTTCAGTTAACACCAGTGTTAGCAGATTAGCCGCACGTGCGGGGTAGCTACAGATTGAAGCTAGCAACTTATTTCCCGCCGAGTGGGTTTACATGAGGTGGGTTACCAAATGAAAACAGATTAAAATAGTCAAACAAAGTAGCGAGTGAGGTGTTCTCGCTCCCTGTTGTAAGGTGTAGCTTACCATTTATAAGTTATCACCGGCACCCGAGTGCTGGGTGGAGGTAGAGGTAGCTAAATCAGGCTAAGCTGAAGTTAGGTAGCTAGGTGGGTTAGGTAGCCCGCCATGCTAAACTTGTAGCTACAGATCGAAGCTAGCAACTTGTTTCCCGCCGAGTGGGTTTACATGCGGTGGGTTACAAACAGAAAACAGATTAAAATAGTCAAACAGAGAAGCGAGTAAGGCGTTCTCGCTCCCTGTTGTACGGTGTAGCTTACCATTAATAAGTTATCACCGGCACCCGAGTGCTCGGTGGAGGTAGAGGTAGCTAAATCAGGCTAAGCTGAAGTTAGGTAGCTAGGTGGGTTAGGTAGCCCGCCATGCTAAACTTGAAGTTCGCCACGACGCGGACACTTCACTAGAGTTGGAAAGTAAGCTGACTTAACTGCAAACCTTCAATGCACTTCTTGACGAAGGCACTAACCGGCCGCGGTCGCGTTCGGCGACGGGGTCCTGGACGGTCCGTCTGTGAACGGTTAAGCGAGCACAGCCTTGGCAGGTGCGAGGAGCTTGTAGTAGATCTTCACGGGAAGAAAGCGAGAATGCTGGACTCAGCGTGTCGACGGGGGTAGACACCCCAAGCGGGCGGAGCCCGACTGCGTCGACTGTCTGTCTTTGACAGACGTAATGTCATTGGAGCTTCCATAGATGGTCACGCCCAAGCGTATCCCATAGTGAAACACCGAGCGAAGTTAGAAAAAGAACAATAGATACAACATCAAGACCTCATAAAGGCAGAATTTCTTAAATGTATGTACGTATGTACTTATGGCTATTGTTCCCTGGATTAATTCATCTCGATATACCAATCTCAAATGCATTTTCAATTTAGTTGTGGAAACTCACCGTGGATTGCGGTTGCCATTGTCCAGCAGGGAGCTGCCAATGTGAATCTCAGCTCCATTGAGTTCCTCAGAGCAGCAGTCTCCTCTGTTGGTGATGACCACTGATGTGATGATGGACTCCTTCAGCAGGTCCACCCTCCACCAGGGGTTGGTGTCTCGGACAGTGCCAGTGCAAGATCCATGATAGAAAATGTGAGTCATGATTTCCATCAATGGCATTGTTGGCATTGGCGTACCCTGAATAGGGGTTGTCAATCAGGTTTGACTGGGTTGCCTTTCCATACAGGGCTAAATTTGGGCCTGTTGAGGAAATCGTCAATCACATTGATATTCCATTAACAACCATAGCACCTTTTTTTGCTTAAATGTGCACTGTGAAAGATGGTGACCATGGTATTGCATACTGTATGCTGCTCAGTGAAACTGTGCTGTCTACTGCCAAATTTGATCTTTTCCTGGATATTTACTATTTAATGAACTAATATTTACTAGTTTGACCAAAGTACAGTTAGTATTTCAGCTAAAAATACCAATTCCTGGAAATTCAAAATGGCAGACCATGGAGAAGATTCCCCTTTTCATAGCCGATATGAAAAGTGTAATTTTCTCAGTCAAAATGAATTTGATGGTGGTGGTATCTATTCATGTTCTATTCTATACATTAGTGAATGGGTAGCATGAATTCTGGAAATAAATTACTGAAAATATTACACAGTGCACCTTTAAAGGGACACTGTGCAGGAAATTGTCAAAAAAGGTACTGCAGTTATGCTGATTATTGAAACTGGGCTGCCTATTGCCAAATTTGATCTTTACATGAAAGTTTACTAAGTATTAAGCAAATATTTTCTAGTATGGTCCAAGTACAGTAATTTTTGCAGCTAAAAATGGGTATTTTTGGAAATCCAAAATGGCGGACCATGGAGAAGATCCCCCTTTTCATGTGTGAAAAGTGCAATTTTTCCAGTCATATTATGCATTATGAATACTTAGAATTTGATGCTGGTGGTAAGTATTCATGAAAAAGGTAACACACAGGTTTATCACATTGACTCGCCCCAACAGTAGAGAAAGCATATTACTTGTTAATGGTGCAATAAAATTCATTATTTTAGGACACTCTGCAGTCTGCACTACAAAGATATACAGTAATTTTACAGCAAATCAGAGTTTCCAGACGAGTGTAAATGTAACAATTTTGTGCACATCATTTTCAATGTTAATATATGCGATCCCATCTAACCTGCTATATAAATTAAAGGCTTCGTGTTAAAATTGCCATTATCCAAAGATGTTTCACTGCCCCCACTGTCATTCATTCTCCATTTGTGATCAGTTACCTTGACTTTGCTCTGATGCAGCATTTGGCAATCCTAATCCACCAAGAAAACAGACCAGGATGAGTGTTTTCATCCTGTTCGAAAGAGAAGCACTGTCAGAATAATGATCATTCGCCCAACCATTTGGGCCATGGTCATTTGTCCTTTGAGACTTTGAGGTGTCAAAATTACAATATCTACAATGTTGTCTGTTCCTTTAAGTAAGAGAGATATATGGCCTATTGGAATTATGTCTGACATAAGACAACTGTCCTCCAGAACAGCACCACAGCAGAGCATCAGAAGACAAGAACATTACTGTTTGTAGGCCTATACTGTATTCAAGAACAGTATGCACTCATACATTTAACACTGTGGTACTCAAAAAAGAATAGGTTGATTACTAACATGAAAAACAAAAAAAAGCTACAGCAAATATATCTTTCTGTTTGTACAAAACATTTAGATTTTGTCTGATGAGCATGATGTTCAACTTAAAATTAAAAACAAAGCAGCATTTGCAATTGCTCAATATTTCCATATTGATTGTGGTAAGTTTTTGAAGGAAAATCAAGCTGATTCTCAACTGAACATAATAATAAAGGATGTGCATCACTTACCTTGTAGCTCAGTTCAATGTTGTTTGTCTGATGATGCTGAATCTTAGCCTTACTTATATGTGGGTCGCAAAAAATCTGGAGACAGCAGTGGCGGTCCTGATGAGTTGTGCTTCGGTTGACGCCCTTTTCCTTTTCAGGTTCAATAACGGGAAGGAAGGAGGAAAGTAAAGGTATATTTTGTTAACCTGGTTCTCACGCAGATGGATGTATTTTGTGCCCTTCTTCCTTCTATAAACCTCTGACATGTTTAATGATGGGACGATGCCATCTCAAGCCTTCTACATACCACACTGTCCCACCTGGATGAGGGGAGGGGAAATTATGTAAGAATGCTGTTCATAGATTACAGTTCAGCATTCAACACCATAATCCCCCTTCGCCTGGCTGACAAGATGAGGGGGCTGGGATTCAGCCCTCAGTTGTGCAATTGGGTGCTCAGCTTTCTCACTGATTTCAGATTAAGGGGAGGTGTCACTTCAAGCAAGATGACCCTCAACATTGGCTCGCCCCAGGGTTGTGTTTTGAGCCCACTGCTCTATAACATCTATACGCATGACTGTACAACCACCAGCAGTTCAAATTCCATCTTAAAATATGCTGACAACACTGTGGTGCTGGGTCTCATCTCCAACAAGAATGAGACGGCCTACCTGAATGAGGTGGCCGACCTAGCACTGTGGTGCCAGTTCAACAACCTAGCCCTGAAAGTCAACAAGGCGAAGGAAATGGTAGTGGACTTCAGGAAGGTGCAGAGCAGGGCATACACACTTACCATCAGTGGAGAGCCTGTGGAGAGGGTCTCCAGTTACAAGTACCTGGGGGTACACCTGACCGAGGACCTCTCCTGGTCACTACGCACTCAACACCTGACAGTGAAATCCAGGCAGTGGCTGTACTTTCTCAGCCTATGAGGAAGTTTAAGGTCTCCACTCCCATCCTGACCACCTTCTATTCATCAGCGGGGGAAAGTGTGTTGACGGGCTGTTTTACGGCCTGGTTTGGAAGCAGCTCAAGACGTGAACAGAAGGACCAACAGAGAGTGGTGCGCTCTGCAGAGCCCACTATCAAGCTGACCTACCAGGACTCATGAGTATACAGCTCCAGGCCACTTTATTAGAATAGCATGAAAAAGTTCATCAATAATGTTAAACTGCCATGGATTGTAGATGCATGGCCCAGTTGTTTAACTATTCCAATCATTCAATTTTTTCTTTTTACATATTTTGGCCTTCCAGCTCAAAAAACCCATGAATTGGGGAATTAGCATTATTAGAATATTGTAATAAAATCTCAATTTTCTTCATCAAAATTAGTTTCACATCAGTGCACATCAAATCAGCTGAAATTTGGTACTTTCTACATAACATGCAATATTCAATACTTGGTTAGGACTCTCTCTGTCTTAATAACGGCCATGATGCGTTTAACATTGAAGTCAATGGCAGAAACAGTGCATGGGAGTAATGGAAGCTCAGATATCCTTGATGCTTTGCCATCAGCTGTTCTTGTTTGTTGACCTGGTGTCCCACACTTTACTCTTCAGCGTTTCCAGAGATTCTTTAAAGGGACACTGTGTGAGATTTTTAGTTATTTATTTCTGCCCATTCACTAATGTTACCTTTTTCATGAATACTGACCATCACCATCAAATTCTAAGTATTCATTATGACTGGAAAAATGGCACTTTTCATACATGAAAAGGGGGATCTTCTCCATGGTCCGCCATTTTGAATTTCCAGAAATAGCCATTTTCAGCTGCAAAAATGACTTTATTAGGAAATATTTGTTTATTACTTAGTAAACTTTCATGTAAAGATCAAATTTGGCAATAGGCAGCCCAGTTTCAATGAGCAGCATAGTTGCAGTACCTTTTTTAACCATTTCCTGCACAGTGTCCCTTTAAGTATAGAGATATGCCAACATAATAGGTTTCTATGGGCACCTAACGTGACCAGGTTCCGGTCTGCCTAAAGGGGCGTGTCATAGTGCTCCTAGCATTGAATAGAACAGTCCTCAGGTCTGCCTAGGTCTGCCTAAAGGGGGATTTCCCCCCCAATAGAGCTCTTCAGTAACGCGGAAGCATGTAGTAGACTGTAGTCTTTCATGTTAGCATTTAAGGACTTCCTGGTTCGTATCGGCTTCCGGCCTCCCATTGGGAATGAATAGGGGCCAGTTTCAAATAAGCTCCGAGTGCAAGCACGCGCTTAGCGAACCCCCGCAAGCTGTCGAGGGTGTTAAAAATAGGCTGTAGGTATGACATGGTTGATCATTTTGTGTCAAACTTCGACATAAATACGATGTTGCGTCCATATGCTAAACCCGGAAACTTTTGGCGACTACAGAAGCGGCGCCTGTATTAACGTCATGTACGTGCGGAGGGTTGTACCCATGGCAACCAAAGGAAAGTATGTAGTTCGGAAGTTTTAATGATCAGAAAGGGGTTAGCAATATTGAATTAAAATCGTCATGATTTAACATGTGAATACACCAACATGATGATACGATCCGTTCCACTAATGAGAAAGGGATGCGGGGACACGGACGCTAATGTTAGTTGTTGGCGTGCAACTTATATTTTTGCCAAACCTGAATCTCTATGGCGTGTTGCAATGTAAAAAAATCGCCATAGAACCGGAAGTCCAACCGCCGCATACAAGTTGACGTCAACGCTGAAGAGCTCTATAATAGAACCTGGAAACAATGGGCCAATGGAACCTCTCTCTCTCTCTACTCTCGTTCCAATGCATTTCAGCAAGTAGGAGGTCAGAAACATCCCATGCATCTCCCACCCTTGAATGCACCATCAGTCACAACTACCCCCTGTGAGACACCCCTGCACAGGCCTACTGTATGATGTTGAGTGCATCTTAATATGGGACCTTGCCTCCTCCACTTGCCTCCTCCACTCGCTTCTCGTCATGATGACATCACTGACAACAGCATTATATTTCAATATCTTGCAAAAGCTCAATTGTAGAGTCTTTTTCTCGTTTGCAATTGTTATGGTGAATGAAAAACAGTCCCTCAAAAGTTGTTGTGGCTAGGCTGACAGTTGGGAAACTTTATCGTTTTCTCCACGGAGGAGGGGCCAGGAGGCGGGGCGAGGAGACAAGCGCAAGTGGAGGAGGCAAGGTCACATATTGGAATGCACCCGTTGTGCTTATATAATCTACTCTCCCCCAAGCCCAAACATGCAGGTGGACAACTGATATTGCACTGCATGTTATACTTTTCGCAGTATTTCTATGCATGATGGGACCCCCCTGCATTTTTTGTCCAGTTAGTAGCCTATTTTTTCTCGCAACAGCGTTCCATCTTGACGTTAGAGAAACGCGATTACGTAGGCAAACGTTCATTACGTCAACTGTGACAAAATTCAACATGGAGGACGGCGGCGTAGTGATTGAAAAACCGCAGGTAAATCACCAGCCTTTTTGACGATGCTGTGTTTGTGTGTCTTTTAAAGACATAATGTTAGCAATAATATCTATCACAAACATTGCGTTATGTGATAGTTAATGGGATGTGTTGTTGAAGAAGTAATCATAACGCACGTAGTAAAAAAGCTGCCAATTCATTCACCGTATTGTAACGAGAAAGCTAGGCTGACTGCTATGCTAGGTTAGCTCTAACAAATGCCCTGTCATGCAGTCTTCTTGTCGGTTCCTTAACTCTATTCCAGCTTTGGCAGAATTACGATGATTGCATACCTTTTGAATCAGCTTTTTTGGGCCTGATTGTTTTACGACTTGGCTCCTTTGTTTAAGAAGTTAATGTCAAATGTTGTCAATTGCTGCTGTTAATGTTACCGGTTGTTGGCTAGCTTGGATTTTTAGCTAAATGCTAGTTTGATAATTTCAGGGTGTCAATAACTAGCTGTCGGATATTTTGGGGTGTTTTGTTTTATTGAAGTGGATTGTTGGTAGATGAGTATGTGTTAAGAGAGTGTATAAGTTCTGCTCGTCAGAAAAATCTAGCAATCGATTTCTGCTGCAATATATAGATAGTGTGTAAACAAAAGGCAAATAGCCTAGTTATAACTTGTATTAAGTTTAACTCTCCTCCTCTATCTTAATGAATAATCTGTCAACACGCCAATGTGTAAATGGGTACAAAAATATGTAGTTGCTAATGAACATTGTGACCAGCACCGTTTTCGTGTTCAAGATAACATTTTGCTTTTATGCTGCACTAAGGTGACAGACAACAGTGCGATGGTTTTGACAAAGACCAATATCAGTGATGCTGTACTATGAACTTGATGCAAGTCAATTAGTCTTTTCAATCATCCATTCTAGGAGGACGTTACGGGAATGCTTAGCTCAAGGCCTCAGACAGGCCTCTCCTTCCTGGCCCCAGAACCAGAGGACCTTGAAGACCTCTACAGTAGATACAAGGTTGGTCACTAGACCGCACACGCACACACACACACACACACACATAATGTCCAACATAACAAAAACAATAGCTACCTTATCATGAATATATATGTTTAATGGGAAACAGCAGATTTAAATGTCAACATTATACATCTCTCATTTACTGACTGTTGTGTTGTTGTAGAAATTGCAACAGGAGCTTGAGTTCCTGGAGGTGCAGGAGGAGTACATCAAAGATGAACAGAAGAACCTGAAGAAGGAGTTCCTCCATGCCCAAGAGGAGGTGAAGAGGATACAGAGCATCCCTCTGGTCATCGGACAGTTCCTTGAAGCTGTGGATCAGAACACTGCCATCGTCGGGTCTACTACAGGTATGTGTGTGTGTGTGTGTGTGTGTGTGTGTGTGTGTGTGTGTGTGTGTGTGTGTGTGTGTGTGTGTGCGTGTGCGTGTGCGTGTGCGCGTGTGCGTGCGTTTAGTTCTCAGCTTCAAGAACAGGGGGATATTCCAAAAAGATGGTTCCATACAAAACCAAGTTCTGTTGACCTTGAGGTAGTAGTAAATTATCTAATAGAAAAGCCTGAAGTCCTAATTTTGATTACTGAATGAGCCCTGCAGACTATTGATTGCTAGTTTCACCACTTTCTGCAGGTTAACTTTGATTCTCACTTAAGCATGTTAATGGAATACCCTCCAGGTGTTGCTACTTAGTAAGTGCTATTGTGGTGTCTGCTATTCATTTTGAAACACGATTAACATTATCCATGAACATGAAGCGGACCAATTAAAGCAAGGTCATAGTAGAGGTCATCAATAGAGCCACTTCTGCTGCAGATGAGGCCTGTGAAGCTGTTTACTCAGTGGAAAAAGTTTTTCATTTGCCGGTATGTATGGTCAAACCATTACATTGGAAATGAACACCTGGCTTGCTCACAGAAATATTGAAAATTATGAATTAAATGAAAACCTGAATTAGGAATATTGATATCAAAGTTAACTTTCACTTGTGCATCTGTCACTTTCATACCCTCCATCAGTAGAACAGCAGTTCATTTGCTAATGTGTGTGTACATGTCCGTCTACCTTGCAGGCTCCAATTACTATGTGCGCATCCTGAGCACCATAGACCGGGAGCTGCTGAAGCCCAACGCCTCAGTGGCCCTGCACAAGCACAGCAATGCCCTGGTGGACGTGCTGCCCCCAGAGGCCGACAGCAGCATCATGATGCTCACCTCTGGTAAGTTAAGATCCCCATACACTTCGGCTCTACTCTGGTGCTCAGACTTGACTGATCCCATTGACTTGCATGGGCGCGTGTGATATGCATTGTGGGGACCGTTGGCCTCGTTGCCTCTGGTAAGTTAAAGTGTTTATGAAACGAAAACAAACGGTCATTCCCATTAAAGCCTTGTTTTTTCTGATAGCATCGATGAGACTTTGAACCCAATCATCCTGGAGGAACTTGTGAAAATGGCAACTCAAAGTGTGAATTCTGTGAAATTTGGTGTGACTAATGAGCTGGGCTGTGACATCATAGAGGGGAGTCCCTGGTTTGCTAGTATGGCGATCTGAGAAAACAACACACATTTGATGGACCCACATCTTATAAAGGAACCAAAATTCTGATACAAACATCAGCGTGTCGAAAAACCACACATCCAACCTCATGAGAAAAAAAAACAGCAGCACAAATCTATTTCAGATGCACTGATACATCTGCAGAAAGTGACATGTCTGACAGGCGAAGTGACGATTGTTGACATAGCCTGACAGTTCGTTTTGTTTATGGTTACGGTTGCTAAGGGCGCTTTGCCATGACCCACAGATGACATGGCGTGTGTATTTGTTGACAAATGGGGGGCATTTTGATTCAATTGCGCGATATAGTGTGATTGAAATGCATGTAGGCTACATGCAAAAATATCATCAACTAGAGAAAAAACTGAGGTATTAGGCTGTTGGAAAAACGCCCTATATAGCCTGAGTCCTCAGCATATTTTTAGCGTTTATCATTATTATTATTTTTTGTGCTCAAAGTCACAGGCGTCACGTGTCCCTCAGCCGGACTCTGAGGACGAGGTGTGTCCAAACGTCAGCCACACGTGCACCACAATACTAAAAACAAACAATCAACGCTTCAAAGTAGGCCTACGCTATGTGCATCTCTGTTTATTCGCTAAGCAGTAAGCAGGACTTTTTCTAGGATTTTTTGGCATGAGGGAGCATCATGGCAGGTTACAGGGGGTGAAGGGGGGTGTTCCCCCCCATGAATGAGAAATTTATTAGGGGCGCTCAAATATATATATATAAAAATAAAAGTATGAGGGTGCACCCACGGAGGTATGAGGGTGGAGCGCCCCTATTTCCCCGTTCAGAAAAAGCCCTGAGTAGCCCAATCTGTGAGTTGGCTGTCCTCGACTGAGAGCACCACGCTGATGTGCGGATATCCTCCCAAAACCAATTTATTGACCAGTTGAATGGCAATCAATAAAAAGTGCATATTCCGAGAGCATTCGCATCGGTTTGGCATGTAATGTGCATTACCCTTTCCTGAAAACAACATACAAAGCAGATGGACAAGGTAAAACGAGTAGCCTAAAGCAAAGCAGTGCACTCACCTGTCTTCGTGCCCGAGCAGTTACAGGGGCAGTTTCAGTCTGCACGCCGGCGATGTCAATTGTTGGAACTGCTTGAGGCAATAGCATTCTCTTCAGTCCACCCATGCCCGCGACCTCCACATTTGTGGTGAAGCACAAGGGGTGGAAATGTGCCGAGCACAACAGTGACCACGAGCTTGCTTCAAAACCACGCATTGGATCCACAGAGCCCTAGCTTGATTTAGCCTTCTCCTTGTCGGCCACAGTTCCATCATTCTTCACAGAAGGGAACTTGTGCAAAGATATTCCTTCTGTCAAGTAGCCATTTTTGCAGCTGGCACCGTTCGGCCCTCCAGCAACACACTGCTTGACACTGCGCTTTGTTTTGGTACTAGCCGCCATTGATCTGAACAAGGTGGAATGAGGTGAACTCACCCCTTCTATGTCACGCATATCATTTGCATAAAATTTGCATGTCACCAAAAAAACACTTTTTGGGAACGTTTTAACATGACTTTTAGGACAAAATATCACCCAGACAATATCCCATTTTATTCACAAGGCTTAGAACTTTCAGAATCTGTCCTGGAAATGGTCAAATTCCTTTACTTTGTTTTCGTTTCATAAACACTTTAAGCTGCGTTCGAACTACATGACTTGTCCGATTTTGACGTCAGGGTGCACCGCACAGTAGAAGAGAATCGCAACTGTCAATCTTATTCCTGATCGTAAACTTAGAGACAATGCCCGACGTTCTATTTCCAGTCTCAAATATCAAACAATGTTTAATTTCTACGATTTGCGATCGGCGACTCTTTGAGCTGCCAGAATTTTGTCTTAAAACGTTGCACACGACGAGGAAATCTTTCTCGACAATCCTTGTTTGGGGGTGGGGTTACCACCGATTGTCGTAAGGGGGCTTTTCAGCTAACCTGGCTCTCACGCAGACCCTTCGTGCTTCGTGCATCTTTGTTAAACTTCGTGAGCTCGCACAAAGAAAGTGGATCTTACAAGAAGCGTCATTTTGTTTCTTTTCCGGTATCCACTTTATGTCGGGTGAACGCCCCTTTAGGAGACCTTCGGTTAGGAGACCTTCGGAGTCCTGAGGTTGAGAATAAATGAAGTCCCCTTAGCGCTGTAGATGGCGGTAGCGCACGTCTTGTGCAAACACCTCAAAAAGAGGAGAAGAAGGAGGGGACAACGCCCCCTTAGGAGACCCAACTTGAGCACACGCTTTTGCATTGAGTGGGCGTGTTTTGCGTTATCTTTCTCTTATCCAGTATTTTTGGCTCGCACGAGGGTCTGGAAATGTTAGGCGAGCCTGAACGGAATCAAATCTTTCACAGCCTGTCCAATCAGAATCGTGGGGCTGGATCACGGGAAGGGGCACATACAAGTCAATGGTTGAAGTAGTACGAGATTCAAAAAAAGCCATGCGAATTCTCCAATCCGGTTCGAGCTGTTTTGAACTCAGCCGCGTCTTTTCAGGGCTAAGCGATTGACTGTTCCAGCGTGAGAACCAGGTTACTTTTCAGCCAGGAGTTGGGCCGATAGTTGTGTAGTTTGAGCCTCGCTTTAAGATCTAGATGCCCGGCATTCACACTGGCACTCGGTGTTGGCTGATCCCATTGACTTGCATGGGGGCCCAGGAAATTCATTATTGGGAACCGTCGGCTTCGTTGCCTGTGCCAAAAGTTCAGGATTTTCATTTTCGTTGTGGTGGATCCATCAGCGTAGCAGACTATGTGTATGATTGTAACCCACAAAAAGACAACTGAACCCCCATTCTGGAAGTCATGCCCTCTGCAAATGAGGGCCCAGTTCTGAACAAAGGGCTGCTACCTGGTCAGTGGTTCTGATGCATACCACGTCCCGGGCTACTAATCCCTACACTTTGCCCGCTATTATACTTCAGTGCGTAGCAAAAATGCATTCTCTGAATTTTTGATAATTGACACACATTGCATGCACTGTAATTTAGGGAGATACTTGCATTAAAGTGTTTTTTTTTTTTATGGACGTTATCATGCTTTCGCTCGCATTGCTCATTTCGACTTTGTAAGCATCCTAAGCCTGGCCCAGCATGAAGAAGCTGTTGAAAAATGCTTGGGTACTTGGGCTGTGATCTGCACTTGGCAAGTCTTTGATGCTTAGTGTCAAGCTAGCATGTTTGCTAGATAAATGAATGTTACTAATGTCTTTATATGCTAATTTTGTGCAACTGTGCAATCCTTAAAACAGATTTTCAGTCCTGCCGGTTACACTGAACTGCGCTCAAAGACCAGTGATTTTAGTTCTCTTGTGTGCGCTTGAGTTGCTCAGCTAAGTCTGAAGGCCCGCTCTGCTGTCTCTGCTCCTCAGACCAGAAGCCTGATGTGATGTATGCGGACATCGGAGGCATGGACATTCAGAAGCAGGAAGTCAGGGAGGCCGTGGAGCTGCCCCTCACACACTTTGAACTTTATAAACAGGTATTACTCTAAACTGGTCTTTCTCTGCAGTTTTCTGTGTTTTGTTGACATTTTTTAACTATGTGTCTAGTCATAAGACCTGTATTAGTTAGTTTCCATTGAAAAATATATTCAACCACAAAATTAAATTTACAATGATGCCGTTTCACTGAAGGCGTTATCTTGCACACAGTTGATTGCCATGCCATGTTTTATACTGCAGTCTTGCGTACTGTATATGATTTACTTCCTCTCTCTCTTCTCTCACCCCAAGATTGGTATTGACCCTCCCAGAGGAGTACTGATGTACGGCCCCCCTGGCTGTGGGAAGACTATGCTGGCTAAAGCTGTGGCTCACCACACTACAGGTAACCTCCTGCAGCCCTGCACTGCTGTGAGCGCACTGACATGCACACAGTATTCTGTTCCATTAGAACAAGTGCTGGGATATTCCGCTAATGTGTGGGAGAGTCTTCTGCAACCGGAATTTTTGCTGAACAAGTTTGGTATTAATCAAGACTTGAATCATGACTCGAGCACAAATTGAAGACTGCCACCATTACGTTAAAAATTGGAATATTCCTCGCATGTGATGTTTTTTTTTTCATCCTATTCTACTCACTTATTAAGGCTAAATACTGAAGAGATTCTAAAAACCCTTGTGATTAGTGTTGTGTTATTATAGCTGTTGATCAACATTTGTCCAGACTTTCTGTATGGTTTATTTACATGTGTTTGTGTGTATGTGTGTGCGTGCGCGTGTGTGTGCTTCAGCGGCCTTCATCCGCGTGGTGGGCTCTGAGTTTGTGCAGAAGTACCTGGGCGAGGGCCCACGTATGGTGCGAGACGTCTTCCGCCTGGCCAAGGAGAACGCCCCCGCCATCATCTTCATTGACGAGATCGACGCCATCGCCACCAAGCGCTTTGACGCCCAGACCGGTGGTAAGAGCACACTGCTAGCCCTTCACTTGCGCTCACTGGCCAGCTTGGGCCACAGGCAAGGGGAAATGTGAACTTAGTGGCACTTTTTTCAATGGCTTTCTTGCAAACTACAGCCAGGCTAATGATCTTATACAACCATGTTTTTTGGCGATAACTGGAAAAATATTGGTGCTGTTTTCTACTTTTTATGGTGAACTCCAAGCATGAACCTACAATTGCTTACTGAATTTTTACGAGCTACGATTAATATTACCAGTTTTAAGTGGGAAAATGTGAAAAGGATTAGGGTATTATGCAGGTTTGCTGTTTTGGGAGTTTTTACCCTTTTATCAGTACATATAGAGGGAATTCAATAAAAATATCTATGTGTAGTATTCCTTTAATGTTTACCCTTTAATATGAGCCCATAACCATCTTCCTTGCACCTTAAATATACCCTCAATTGACTCCGAAACCTTTACTGGGCTTGAATACTTAAGCCACGTTAATTATCCCTTTGTGGATATGAATTGTTTTCTCTCAAAGCGTGTAGGGGTAAAAAGGATGTGCTGAACCTTGTACAGTGAGATGGAACATTATCGAACATGGACATTAAAAGTTGTTCTTCAAGGTGTTTGATTTCCTGTTGAACCAGACCCTGAAATCCACCTGCAAGAATTGTGAAATTCTTGCAGGTGGATTTCACCATAACAAGTAGAAAGCAACAGCACAAATATTGTTCCAGTTATCGCCAAAAAACATGGTTGCATAATATCATTAGCCTGGCTGTATAAGTTACCGACTTTAGCAAGTTAGCAACTGGCTTACAATTTCCCATTGCAAACTTACTAAGTTGCTAACTGATTAATGCATTCCAGGATGGGAAATAAATTGAACAATGGGTCTTTTATATTTTCACAGAAGCTTAAAAGTCTACCTCTTCATCGCACCGCCACTTGATTCAGTTTTATTATTTTCCAGCATGTAAAGGGTTATGTAAAATAATATATCGTACTAGAAGAGAAAAAATGTATTCGCTTACAATCAGCACAAGTTTTTATTAACTCAATTTACACCAAGTTGCCTCCAGACTGGCATATTCGTCCTACACTACCGTAGTTGTTATGGTTGTTGCTGCTCTGAATGCCATGACACTTGAGTCCACCATGGGGCGCTGATTAGTCAGTACAGTAGCTGCCTGGCTGCCTGCCAGTGCTGCCAGTGTGCTGACACTTTGCAAGCCTCTTGTGGCCTCTACCAGGCGAGTCCCCACTTGTTCACAGCTCTTGTCCAGCTTATTACAAAGCGCCGTAGATTTGGATGTGCATGGCCACGCAAACATTTGTGCCTGTAGTTATTGCTTCAGGGCAAGTAGATGTTAGCATTCAGTCGCATGATTCATTGAGCTGTTTGTTGAGTGGAGATGTTCTCTGGCACTGAACAGGCTCGGAGCTCAGCTCGTAATAATGTCTTTCTCAGTGTTAAACTGATTAAACAAGCTGAGCCCCACACACATGCGTGCACGTCAACCCTTATTGCTTTCAGTATGAGGGAACATTATTAGATCAGTGAGGGATTCTGTGTTCATCTTTTTTATGTGCGTAAATCAGATTACTGGTAGTCGTCTTTCATGTGTTTTTGTTTTTAATGTTGTTAATCATGGCCATGCCTGGCCTGAATACGTATGCGTGACTGACTGTCTGTTTTCCCTCTTCAGCTGACAGAGAGGTGCAGAGAATCCTGCTGGAGCTGCTGAACCAGATGGATGGCTTTGACCAGAACGTCAACGTCAAGGTGAGTGTGTGACAAGACAAATTTTGTGATGCAAACCCAAACCATTTGGCAACCTGTTGGCATTTTAATCTTAGATAATATAATGAGTAAAATTTGCAAGAACTAAATTGCAAATTTGATGAAATGATGAAAAGGTTCATATATTTGAGTAGGGGTGTGTGCGATATGGCAAAATGGCTTATCACGATTTTTTCAAACAAAAAAAATCGATTTAGATTTTTTTTGGTCATCATAGAAAAAAACAAATAATGTTTCTGATGCATATTCAATTTTGCATATGCTAACTTTGTTAACAAATTGAAATGTGAACACACATAACACTGATTAAGTGCACTATTGGAATATATGGAATTCAGTAAAAAAATAAAATTGAAGACAACAGTAAGTTAAGTGAACATACCCAATTCCCCACTCAAGGCGATCTATACAAATTTTCCACTATTTTCCATGATCTTCGTGACTGGTCACTCCATCACAGTGTCTCTAAGTGTAATGTAATGTCAGAGTTTTCCACTCTCTGCCCCCCCTGCAGGTCATCATGGCCACCAACAGAGCTGACACCCTGGATCCAGCCCTGCTGCGCCCCGGTCGCCTGGACCGCAAGATCGAGTTCCCTCTCCCCGACAGGCGGCAGAAGCGCCTCATCTTCTCCACCATCACCAGCAAGATGAACTTGTCTGAGGAAGTCGACCTGGAGGACTGTATCCTTTTTTTACACACACGCGTTATGTGGCTCTGGATGCTGGTCTGTGTTTGCTGTTGGACAGGCGTGATGGTGTATGCTTTGCCTTTCTATCTCAACAGATTTGCATTTGTTATGTCAGAGCCAGACAAAATGGTTTGAGATCCTGTGACTTCTAGAGTGGTAGATATAGGTAATATGTTGCTCATCTACCAAGGCTCCGTGCGATCTAAAGTCTAAAAAGCAAGTCTTTTATTTTAGGCCTTAAATTGTCTTTAAAAACAGCTTTACTTTATCCATCGACTATTTCTTCACCATTGTCCCTGTTTTTTATTATTTGTTTTCTTTTAAATTCGTATCTGTTCATTTACTCATCTACCTGGTCATTTACTCATTTTCCATTGGATTTTCAGTAGGTTTCATTCCATTCCTCGTTCAGTTTCCTTAACCAGTTTTAAACAGACGTTGCTCGTCCAGACAAGATCTCTGGTGCTGATATCAACTCTATCTGCCAGGAGGTAATCTTACTCCCCAACCCTCCTCACATAATATTGCTGCTTTCAATCATTTGTTTGTGAATCTTTGCTTTAGCAGATTTTGTAGATTTGCTTCTGTAAATTTTAGGTTTTCTTTGTTCTTGATATTACACCTTTAACTCTATTATACAATTACAATCTGTTAAACTTGGATTTTTTTCGCACACCTCAGCTGGCAGGTGCGTCGGAGATGGCCCATGGGTCACTCAGCAGACAACTTGTTTCTTCCAGTTATACAATTTGTACCTTCACCGTGTGGGCCAAGTTTTTGCCAGCATTCGTTTGACCTTTAGAAGGATTGCACAAAAGGCTGTGGAAGAATTCGGATCTTTTAAGGATGTGTCTTAACCTTACTTTCTTTAGGCAATGGCGTACTCATCACTGTCTGGACACCATGGCGACCGATTTTGAGATTTAAAAAATATGAATTCTTCTTACAGTAGATGCATTTGCATCCCTCAAACACTAGAGGGGGATGTTAAGCAGCCTTGTAATTTTTGAATGATTTGCGAGCTGCATTTCCATTACATGTCCTGTCTGTTTGCAGTTATTCAGTGCTCTTAACCGGTTCGATTGTGTCTCACTTCTTTCCACTTCTCGTCTTTCATTTCCTTTAGGCTGGAATGCTGGCTGTGCGTGAGAACAGATACATTGTCCTGGCCAAGGACTTTGAGAAGGCATACAAAACTGTCATTAAAAAGGACGAGCAGGAACACGAGTTTTATAAGTAGTTAAGCTACCTTTACCCTGACTTATCTTTGCCTATGGGATCTACATGTTTGATTTTCTATTTGGATTTGTTTTTTTGTTTTGTGCATACAAAAACATTGTAACTTTTGCAGCCCCAATGCTGAGTGGTAATCTTGCTGAGGACTCTCTTCTGTTCTCAAGGTGTATGTCCTAGCATTGGGTCTGTTATATTAAATTACAGATAGAGGCCTGAGGTCTCCACACACACACACACACACACACACACACACACACACACACACACACACACACACACACACACACACACACACACACAGGCACCACTGCAGTATGTTATGTGACCAGCTGAATGGCCAGACCAGATACTTAGTACCTGTATGTTCTCCAATGATATAACCGTGCAACTACATGCATTAAAAATGAGTTTTCCATAACATTTATGTGCTGACTTTTTATTGTTTTTACAGAGTTCCAGCAGGGTTTTAAAAAAATAGCAAAAGGTAGTAAATGAAAATGACTAAAATTATGGCCAGTAAAAAGGTACCACACGGTAGATGAGGTAGTACATTTTGATAACCCCTGTTGTTCTGTGTTCGTCTATTTGTGTGCAGATGCCCATCTCTTCAAAATCGGTGAATTCTGTGCACTTAATTTTATGCAGCAAGAGGGACCTAGAAACAATGGCACATCAAATATGGGCCACAATCAAATCTAAAGGCCACCCGACAACATGGTAGGGGTGGGGGGATTTTGAGGTTTGCACTTAAAAAAAAAATAACAGCACTGGAATTAACCTTGAATTCGGGGGAGGGAATCACATTTATTGATTTGCTTTATAAATTTGATACTTGTATTACTTTACTTTACTAAATGTTTTATTACTTTTCAATTTACATGGGAGGGCTGGGGGGGTCAAGCACTTGTGACTAAGGATAGACCGATATATGTATATATATATATACAGGGCTCTAAATTAACTTTTTCCACCACCAGCCAATTTGGCTAGTGGACATTTTTTCTTACCAGCCAAACAGAAGTTCAACTAGCCATTTTTTTATCTCGCCAAAATAAACTATGCTTTAGGCTAATTATTTTTTTTTAAATTATGGCCATTTTGTTCAACTATGTCTACAACACAGATAGGCCTACACTATAGGCCCGCATACTATGCCTATGTAATAAGCATATTGTAGGCTATTTTTTCATTATTTTTTAACTTCTGCATTATTTTTTACTTTCATTACTTAGGCCTGATCAATTTCATTAGTTTTTATTCAATTCCTCTGAAAACAGTGAATCACATCTCAAGCCCCTCACATAACAGACCTTAACATACAGTAACCAAACACAGCCTAACACTACAAAACCTCACATACGCACACCCTAAGGAAGGAGCAGAGATGAGAGGAAAAGGAGAGGAAAGAGGGGGAGCTCTTCTCTACCATGCGCAACAAAATGACAAGAAGCCTATGTTTAACTAAAAGTAAATAATATCACGGGAATCTTCGCTTCATTTGTTACTTCCATAGCTTCGTCGTTAGTTGCTTTTTTGTTATTCTTTTTCTTTCCGATGGCGTGGGCTTTCCAACTTAGTTGCGCGCGCAAGGACTCGGCACATTTCAGAAGACAACTGACAGCTACGCTCACACTACTCTGACAGTCAGCTCTCCTCCTCTGCCCTTGTCGCAATTTCGTTCCACAACCACTTTTTTTAACGTCACTACTATTACTGTTACAATTACTACTGGCATTCACCAATACAGAGAACCTTGCTCTAACCCCCGCCACATTCACATCACTCGCACAAAACATACAGAACAGAAGTAGCTCTATGCATAATCTGCGTTAGTCCTGTTATTGAAACGGTCAGGCCCCCGCAGCTTCAAAAAGGCAGCCTGTTACAGCAAGGTTCATGCTAGTAGCAGTAGCAGTACTAGTGACGTTAAAAAGGTTGTAGCGAAAGCGACGGGAGCATAGGAGGAGAGCTGCCTGTCAGAATAGTGTGAGCGTAGCTGACAGAAGGCTAGTCATCTGAAATGTTTTCAATCCTGGCGCGCGCAACGGCATGGAGTTGCCGCTCGCTGCACTGGAAAGCCCACGGTGGGAGGCTACGTCGTGACGCAAGTGTCCATGGGTAATGTAGGAAATCTCGCCTTCTAACGTTTGTCATAGCAGCGGTTTACCGTTCATACTTTACCGTACTCGGGCGCCACTAGCCAAATAGGCGGGTAGGTATTTTTTTCTACTAGCCAAAATTATTTTTCACCCGTGTTTGGCGTGTTGGCGTGTGTTAATTTAGAGCCCTGTATATATATACCGTATATATTGGGCCAATATTTGCAAATTTTTTTAAGTGTATCGGTATCGGCCGATCCGCGTGTGGTTTTGGCCGATACGCAATATTCATTATTTTATGTCATTCAGGTTTTTTTTTAAAAGCACCAAGACACTTTATTTTTTATTACTTGATTGTTAGACATTACTTGATTGTTAGAGTGGGTGTTTAAATGTTACAAGTTCTACCTTTTTTTTGATAAAAGAGTTCATGCTGTCCATTCACTAATGTTACCTTTTTCATGAATACTTACCACCACCATCAAATTCTAAGTATTCATTATGGCTGGAAAAATTGGACTTTTCATACATGAAAAGGGGGATCCTCTCCATGGTCCGCCATTTTGAATTTCCAAAAATAGCCATTTTTAGCTTAACTCCACTTGGACCATACTAGAAAATATTTGTTTATTACTTAGTAAACTTTCATGTAAATATCAAATTTGGCGATAGCCAACCCAGTTTCAATGAGCAGCATAGTTGCAGTACCTTTTTTGACCATTTCCTGCACAGTGTCCCTTTAAAGGAATGTTTATTTTTAACTTGAGACCTGGAATATTTGTCATTTTTTAACCTTTTTTTTTTAAACCCATATCGGCCCCAAATATCGGGTATCGGAAATCGGGTATCGGCCAAGGGTGATAGAAAAAAAAAATCGGTATCGGTCGACCCCTACTTGTGACTATGTACAGTTGAGGAAGATATAATTAGCCCCCCTCCTGAAATTAGACATGTCTCTTGATTTCTCAGTGAGAAGGACCATTATGAACCGTTTCAGTTACTGTGGAAACGAATACACTGATGGAGATAATGTCCAATGAGTTGAAATTGGATTTTTCCATTTTCACAATGAGTTTAAACAAAAAAGGATTAAAAAAAAGTGCGATTTATGAACCAAAACTGATATCAGCATACCTGCAAACTCGTCACCTTTTGGTGACAGTCACCTTTTTTCTGACCAATTAGGTCATTCACTTGAATAGAAATAGAACCCCCGCTGTACACTATCACCTTTTTTTCTTTGACGAGTTTGCAGGATCAGGCACTTTGATTAAGCTTAGTTGTTAACTATGTTGGCACATACCCTACCAGGGATTTTGGGCCATTTTTTTCATTGCAAATAGTTAGACTCGTTCAAATTGCATGGATGTTGAGGATGGACATTCATTTTCAGCACTCCTCAAAGACTATCTAAAGGATTGAGATCTGAACCACAACATGATCATGGGTTTAGTAACCTGGAAGAACATTTGAAGAATTTTGATGAAGGTTTTGGGTTATTATCTTATTGAAAGATTGAAGATCTTAGCTTCCTCTATGAGAATATTTTTGTATGGTCACCTACTTCCACATTCTATCATAATCTTGAGTTTTTATGGTGCCGTACACCCAAACAAGGTTTCCTGTGGCTGAGGCTGCCACAGAATGATGCTTCCACCACCATGTTTAATTGTGGAAACCATGTTATAAAGTTAAGGACTATCCCTTTATTCACCTGACAGAAGCAGAATTCATGCATCAAAGCAGGTGCAATTGAATCTCATCAGATGAAATCAGCGACTTTCAAATGTTCATAGGCAAAGCTCAATAACACTCTGATATGCACCGCCCTTAGTAAAAGGGTTCTTCTGTGATGATGACCCCAAAGCCCAATATGATGACAATTCATAACTGCTGTCTTTCTTGAAATAAAAACTCCAGGTGAGGTGTCCAATGCTTCTTTGGTCTTATGAGACTAAGGGCAGTTTCCACAGTTGCACGTAGATAGTGGTGGGGGCATCAAGTTTTTAGACTGTTTTTCAGGATCAGACAGTTTTTTTAAAACTATTCCAATCATTCAATTGATTGTTTTTACATATTTTGGCCTTCAAGCTAAAAAAAACCATGAATTGGTGAATTCGCAACATTAGAATAAACATAATAAAATAAACAAAAACAAAATAAACAATTGAATGATTGGAATAGTTAAAAACTGGACCATGAATCTATAATCCATGACAGTTTAACATTATTGATGGAATTGAAAAACTGAACTTTTTCATGCTATTCTAATAAAGTGGCCTGGAGCTGTATGTATAAAATGAACATGGACTTGAAAGTAACTGTTAAGTAAATTTCCACCAGTAGGTCATCTGTTTACTGCCTTGGGGAGGTCATTTAGACTGGAGCCACTTCCACTTCATTTACACCCATTTCTCATCTGCTCTAATATGACTCTTCTTGGAAAAAGTAGCTCTGTGGAAACTTCCATTGTCATTGTGACACAGCATACCTGACACCCTCTCACCAAATCACAAACATAAAGACACTCGGAAAGAAGTAAAACAGCCTCAAGCTACTGTAGAACGTCTGGATTTCTGAAATAAGATCTACTGAAACTCCAGACAAACGCGACACTACATTGTGCCTTTAGTCTACCCCAAACATTTGCTTGTCTTTGAAATATTACATTTATTATTATTATTATTATTATTATTATTATTATGACTGTGGACAAACGTGCTTTTAGAATATATTTTATGTACAATTGGCGTATCTTGTAGTGTACTGTTGGTTCGAGCACATCCAAGAGGATAATTTCAGCAGGTGCTAAATCAAAAATGAACACTTGAAGAATTTGCACATCGCTTTCAAAAACTGACCTATTGCTCACTATAACTACAGTCAGACCTAGTCTGTACCAGTTATGTACCTTGGGTTGCCATTGGACGCTGCCCCCTTGCATAGGTGAGGCATAAATGCTATTTCGTTGTGTGCAGTGAACACTTGTGTGCTGTGGAGTGCTGTGTCACAATGACAATGGGAGTTGGAGTTTCCTAATAGGGCTTTCTTCTTTTCTTTATACAGAACAAGTGTTCACACTTTTCTACAATCAGAAATACACCGGCCACTCACATGCAGTAGTTAGACTATTATTTGTAGTTGTGGGAAACTAAACAATGTTGTTGTGACAGTGTCTCTACCATGGGAAAATGTGCATCACGTGAAATCAAACATACATGATATAAAAAGTGCACATACATAGTTAAGAGTTGTGGGCACGTGAAAATTTCAGTCTCTCAGCCCTGTCGTGGCCATCCGGTAGGGCACTCGCCTGTCATGTGGCTGACCCGGGTTCGATTCCCTGCCCTGGTCCTTTGCTGACCCCTCCCCATCTCTCTCCCCATTCGCTTCCGTTTACCTCGCATACTGTCCTGTCCATAATTAAGTCCAAAAAGACCACACAAAAAAACCTTCAGTCTCTCAAATGATTTGCATGCAACATTGAAATGGCTGTAAAAAAAGGGAAGACATTTGCATTTCAATGTTTTACTGAGCCAGCATTCAGTAGCCAAATGAACATCAGCTGACTGACAGACAACTGAATACCACACATTAACCCTCCTGTTATCTTCAGATTTAGGTTACATCCGTGATCATTGGGGTCATTTTGACCCCAGCCACTTAAATGTCTACAAAATCAGGAGAAGCAAAAACTTTTGCACCGGTTTATGCCTCAGATATTTACTGTTGCTCTGTTGGGGACATAAAAAAGCCCTTTAGATAAGTCCTAGCACCCCCACACACAGCCCACACACCAAAAAACATAATCCATGACTAGGCAAAAATGTGCAACAACTGCCCAAAAGTTGCCTTGAATTAGTTTTGGCCCTCGTCCACATCATACATATTGTTAGTTATCAGAGCCCTAAATAAAGCAAAATGTTCTGTTCTAAATAACTTATATTCATGTATTTAACATAATCTATACATATTGGAACATGTATCAGAAAAATATGGATATTCCATTTATGTTTAATACACTTTAAATAATTTGGGGTCAAATTGACCCCAAGGAACATAGATGTAACCCAAAACGTGTACAGCACTTAGGGAAAACATTTTTGTGGAAATTTCACTTTTTTCACATTGACCCCATACATTTAGGAAACGTCATCAAAGATGAAGCAAAAGAATTATGTTCTTCATGTATTTTTTAGACGTTAAACATTGAATGATCACAAGGATAACAGGAGGGTTAAAAGAGGAAGACGTGCTGAGTGATTGACATGCGACTGTGGTCTGATGGTGAGCCTCTTCTTTATTCTATTTCCTGTTTTATGGTTAGTGCTATATTGAGTGTACTATATAATACTGTAACTGTGGGTGAGGTGTGTATTTACAGGCAAAAAAGTGGCTTCATGAGAAGTGGCCTTTTCAAAAGGTTTTAGAAGAGGATACTGTTCTGGAGCTGTGTAGGAATACACAGGTCTGGCGAGAGCCAGGACAACTTTTTTTGCTCCCAACATGAAGTAACAAGACGAGGATTCGAAATGCAGATGGGAGAGAGAAGTGTTATCTTTCGTGCAAATGTTTATCTGTTGTCTGCTCCCTTACTATGACTTTTGCATTGTGTGTGAGGGTGCAGAAATATCCACACATTTTCTCCCTTTATCCATAAGGCATCAAACGGAGAAGTAGCACATAAAAAGACCAATTACTTTTTTCTTTTTTCTTCTTTACTTGAAATTCTCAAACTCTGGCACATGGATAAATAAATACAGGCTGTAGCTGTTTGCTTATTTTGCATGAAGGGAGACAAAGGAGGTAAGCAGTGCATTGTTATATATTGTTCTGCATTTCCTATTAGTATGTAGGGTGTATCTCATCTCCAGTTGTGGCCATACATATGGTAAACGTATTGTTTAGTAGACATGGGGCCACTAGCGCCATACTGAGTGAGTTTGGACAGGTACGGTCTGAAGATACGCTGGCCGGGGTTGGGTGGGTGGGTTGGCTGAACCCGTTGTCTCCTATCCTTTCCCATTATCCTCTCTCTCTCCATCTTAGCATCTGCCCACGTGTCAAAACAACTCAGCCGCAGGTTGCAATGCTGTCTTAAACCACAAGAGGGAAGAAGAGACTTAAACTTTTTTTGTGGACAACAAACCAAATACATTCTCATACATACACTGTGCTTCTGGGAAATAACTTTTTGCATGAATACTTGTTCTTCAGACATCAACAAAGCAAAGACATAACTTTCAAGAATATACAGTAGATGTGACATTTGTTATGTTTATCACATAACCAAACATAATCATGAAAAATATTTGTTATTTATAACCAAAGTTTTATTAAATATCAATAACCAAAGTTATACTCGATCAACTATATTTGTATATTTGTAGGTCTAATAACACTCTCTGTCCCACTTTAATATTATAAGAGACTATTTTAAGAAAACAGCACAAAAAAACCAAAACAAAACAAAAAAACACTGTTTTTGTCAGGGTGTATTAGGTGTTAGCTGAGTGGCCTTGCCAAATGCAATACTCCATCTCCTTAGGGAACACTGACAATTAGCTGACGCTGAAAATGGCCGCTTCATCATCATTTTTATGGCCTTCCTATTATTGGGCATTTGCCTTTGAAGGTTTTATTATATATCGTTATTATTCCCCAGTGGGTTATTTCTCCTTTCTTAACGTTGAAACTAAGTGCTGTGTTCCGAGCAACAATACGGAATGAAATGACTTCACTAAAAGCACCGTATTCTATTCCAGACCCATAGGGACACCAATAAGGCTAGAGAACCAGAGTGTATCTCATCACTGAGGTTCAGAGTAAGCTGTGGACTGAGTGGTAGACTTTTTTGTTCTTTTTTTTTAGATGTTTTGGCAGCTTCTTTCCACCTGTCCTACTTCATCGCCCTGCATTCTAGTTTCTGTTTTGTGGTGTTTCAGCCTCCTGACTGGATACCTGCTTACATTCTGGACCAGTATAGATGACTTTGCAAACAGCTCATCACCAGTTTTTTTCCTTGTATATACTTTTTGCATTAGATAGGAAAGTCAAGAGTGGGCGAGGAAATGAGTGGGAGAGAGAGATGAGGTAGGGTCAAGATATGACCCCAACCGGATTCGAACCTGGGTCCCTATGGCAAGTGCCAGATCTGGTACAGGTGCATTAGCACAATCCACCACATCAGTCCCCTCTATAATTTAATTTAAAGTCTGTGTGACTTTTGTGACCACCCAGTTTCTAGACTTAAAGGCCAACCTGGGCAGAGCCTGTTTGGACCGGACCGGACCGAAAACAGCCATGAACTTTTTTTGCTAAGTCTGGGCTGAGCTGAGTTAAAGCCCCAGTAAAACTGATCTAGCAACACCAGGTGGAGAGACATTGTGAGCTTTTAAGCAGTCATTTGATGAAGTGGTATTTTTGTTGCTTCACCTCTGAATTGTGATATAATCTTTGTATTTTGTCATATAATATGTATGATGCCATTTGTCTGCTGGTCCTATAACTTAATGTCATCTTCAGCCCAGCCCAGTTACCCCTCAGTGTAGCTCCTTAACGCGGCACACCATTCCACCAGTGGACCGCTGCACAAACAGTCACTGAAAAAAACTTTTTACTACACCACTATGCTAAATGTACACAGGGGGGCCTTTAATACATTGCGACTTGGTCATTGTAGTTCTGGTAGCAGCAATAGGTCCTGTCTCCAACTCAGGTTTTGTTATACTGACTTTCAAGTCTCATACCCTAGAATGCCACTACTCATGTCCCACCATATTCTGTTGTTGCTACTCTTTCTCTCTGGGTCCCCCATGGTGTCTAGTGAGGATGTGTGTGACTAATAAATGAAATTATTGTAGCCTATTTAGACATCATATCCTAATTTTCACCTGTCAAAGCGCTAAAGAATGGTGGCAATGTGTTGAGTGACAAAGGCCCCAGGCAGGCCAAACATTTTCACACTTAAATTAGCCCCTCTCTAGTTGTTGCTTAGAATGCATTGTCTGTTTTTAATGCCTGTATTACTCGACAAACTGATTTTAGCCTACTGTATGGAGTTATTGATTATGTATAATAGCATAGGCCATTGCAATGGGCTATAATATTATAATATTATTTAGTTGTGCAGAATATTGTATCATATAGCTTTTTGTATTATTTAATTGTTTATCATATTGAAAAGTGACAGGTCACTCCTGAAACATGCTTGGGTGGGGCGGTGCGTCAGGCCTACAGATCAATAACCAGTTCTACCAAGTTCTCCCAACGACCAGCCCAGTACAGAAATAATTTACTACAGATTGCCACGTCACTTGCATAGAGGCTATTCACACACTAGGCCTACAGGTAAGTCTGAAAGCACGCCCTTATTATTTTAGCTGTTATCTAGTAGCCTAACTAGTCATCATTAAAGTTAACCTACCTGTTTCCTAGTGAGGTGTTCCTTGGCAGGTGATCAGTGACGGGGTCAAAGTAGTTCTTGTAAATATATTGGGTGGCTGCCTCATAAACATCAGGTCGGTTTGATGAAATACATGCAAGGTCCACGTGGTACGTGCCTTCATGATTAGAGCAGACAGTCTGCCAGAGAGCTGCCACCACCGAGTCAAATGTGCGCTGAGGCTGCCACGGTTGAAACTGTGGGAACTCCAGTGACATCTTGTACTGGCTATCCCAAAAGAGGTCGCTGTCACAGATAATTGTCGAGACGTTCGTTTAGTAGAAACCACTGGGCTACATAAAACCCGTAATTTTGACGCCTTTGATGGAATTAAAAGGCAATCAGGGCTTTTCTTTTTTGTCGATGAAGCTTGAGAGTAGCTAGTGCAATTTTGTTTACAGTTGACTTCAAACCCCAGGAACCTAGAACAAACGTTCTAGAACACAATTGATGTTCACTTTTGGTTAGTTTGTGGCTTGTGTTTTCCCTTGTGTGACAAAAACTGTTGGCCGTACTGCTCAACTTTTTTGACTATGTAGAGTTGTCAGAACTTCAATATTGTTGATATTGACGCAGATCGTGTGCTTTTTGTAGAACATCCTGTGACTTTGAACGTATGGAAACTACGACTCAGAATTCAACGCTGTGGGTTTCACCAGGGGACTTCCAAATAAAGAATCAGAAGTAACCACCCTCTCGAGGGTCCAGGATCACATACAAGAAGTACATCACTTCCTGTGTTCAAGTGGTGTGGCTGCGCCTTTCAACTTTACTAGTGAAAGCAGTGCGCTCCAGTGATAGCTGGTGGACGACGTCGATCAGTATTGGGTAAGTCATGAGGGACACAAATGATTGCATTGATTGTCTGGATAAAATGCCAAAATGTGCCTTCAGCGAGCTTGCTGTCATGGCTCTGAATCCAGTAGTGCTCATCGCGGGTTGGAACGACTGGACCTGCTAGCTCGCTAGGCTAGACATCTAAATAAAATACCCATGTTCCTTGCCATATCCTAGCGTTGTTGTCGACTAGCAATATCTTTCCCTTCGTTATTGTTTGAGACTTGAAGTCTTTGCTTAGTGGTGTCTGTTTCGGTCGACGTTGTATTTTGAAAGCATAGGTGAAAAACATTGAAGTTGTATGCCGATTTTGATGCGTCGACTGTGGTGTACATTATTTGCGCTCTGGGTTTTGTTATTCTTTCTTGTGTTGAACCAATGCTGTAGGATGCTGGTTAACTTTTCAAACAGTTCTGATTGTAATATTGAGAACGTGACAATGAATGCACATTTAATAGCCATTTGTTTAAAACAATATTGTTAGGAAACAACCCTTTTTGTAATGTGATGAAACCTGACTTTGTGAGGTGGAAACCTGTTCTCGCTGCCAGTTTCTCAAGCAGTGCATAGATGACAGTAGTTGCTGGACAAACTTTTACCAAAAAATCACCAACTTTTTTTTTCGTTTAATGTAGTTTGAAGCTATTTACTAGAGTCTCGTGTGTATAGCCTATCAGCCAACATCATCATCTGACTGTTTGCTTTCAATTTGCACTGAAAATGACATTCTGAGCATGGTTGCGAGGTTTGTCAATGTTTCACTTCTTTCCGTGTAGAAGTGTTTCATTTTGCATTGTATGCCGTGTATCAGATTGAGTTTATTGTATTCTGCCAAAAAGTAGCCTGTTCATCCAACTGTAATAAGATCCTTTAAAGATTTGAAATTAAACCCATCTTCTGTATCCAGACAGTTGTCAGAGTAATTAAGACAAACGTATTACCACTGAACAAATGTGTTGATGAGCAGATACACTACATTTGCCTAGCTATATTAACTCGGCCCGGGAGATAAATATTTAAAAGCTGCTTATTTATTGATTGATTGATTCGGGTAGTGAAAGGTAAAGGATGTAGGCTTAGCCTATAGGCTACTTATAATCCCTTCCTTGTAAATGCAAAGGGTAGAATATTGAGGTAGTCTAATCTTTGTTTTAATCTTCCAAAACAAGTAAACAGAGTTGTGAACAGCATTGTCTTATTGGTTATCTGAACATTACTGAAAGTGAAAAGTGAAGTACACTGAAATAGAATTGGTCAGTGGCCACTTAAGAGTCATTATGTTCTTAAAGGTGCACTGAGTAAGATTGTGGCCAGAGTAGGTATTGCAACTATCCAAATTTGATATTTTAATGAATATTTACTAAGTATTAAATTAATATTCACTAGTATGACCAAAGAACAAAAAATATCTATTTCTGGAAATTAAAAATGGTGGACAATGGAGAAGATCCCCTTTTCATGTATGAATAGTGCCATTTTCCCAGTCATCATGAATACTTAGATTTTTTTGGTAGTGGTAGGTATTCATGAAAAAAGTAACATTTGTGAATGGACAGCATGGATTTTGGAAATGATCTACAAAAATATTACACAGTGCACCTTTAACGAGAAAAAGCAAAGGCATGGAAAGATTTAAGAATGAAAAGGGAACTTAACCCCACCAAGCCTGAAGAATGGACAATGCTGTCCGCTGACTGAAACCTAGTCTGCGAGATCAACAAATTTGGGGACAGAATGCCACACCTCTTTCTTACCTGCCCTGTGGAACAAGAACAAAGTCTTGACTTCAATGGAACTAAAGTGACCACACAGTGCCAGGACTATTCAAGCCCGAGAGTTCAAGCTGAGTGTAGCATTTGATCCATGACTTCGATAAAACTGTCTCTGAAATCTACATGTTCAGTTTTATATTGCCTGCTACATTTCACTGGGCCGTTTTGTGGTGGTTCGTATCAAGTTTGATACTTTCATTAGGGTGACTGGGCAGGGCTTGACAGGGTGGTTTTGGTTTAAAATGTGTTTGGTTCATGTCGATTTATCCTCTACTGATGAGTTGGGTCTGAGGAATAGAAGGTCAGTTTCCCTTTAAAAAGAAAAGAAAATATTTGTCCACATCTACACCATGATCATAACCCTCATGTTGCATAGTGGCATTTATTGTTTCTTATAAAACAATATTGTTTATTGATGTAACGCAATGTTGTTGAGAGTTTTATTGTTTATTTGCTTTGCTTGAGTGTATGCTTAGACCCAAACCGGTTTGAAGTGGAAGTTTTCCCCCCCTCATTTTATTGTATGGAACTCGGGGTGATGACATCCTGTTTGTGGTTGGCTGAGCCTCTGTGTGTCCACCTGGGCTCTGCTGCTGCTTAGACACCAAAGCCAAACGTTCCTCTTGTGGCCATGGTGGCAGACAGGCAGGCAGGCAGAACCGCACCGCACCGCACTGCACACCACAGCACAGCACACTACAGAACACTACAGCACAGCACACTACAGCACACTACAGCACAGCACACTACAGCACAGCACAGCACACTACAGCACAGCACAGCACGGCACACTACAGCACAGCACAGCACGGCACACTACAGCACAGCACAGCACAGCACACTACAGCACAGCACAGCGCAGCACACTACAGCACACTACAGAACACTACAGCACAGCACAGCACACTATAGCACAGCACAGCACATCACACTACAGCTCAGCACAGAACAGCGCAGCGCAGCACAGCACAGCACACTACAGCACACTACAGCACAGCACACTACAGCACAGCACACTACAGCACAGCACACTACAGCACAGCACACTACAGCACAGCACAGCACAGCACAGCACAGCACAGCACAGCACAGCACAGCACAGCACACTGCAACGCAGTGCAGCACATGATTTCACTGTAATCGGTATAAGATGGCAGCAACAACAACAGCAGCTTTCCCCCTCCAAAAAAGCAAAACATACTCGGCAGGAACTGTTTGTGGAGTCTTTGGATGGTAATTGATTACAGAATGAGCAACCAGAACACCCGAATATAAATATTAGCAACGGAATGGAGAGAGACAAAAATGGTACAGTGGTGTAGGGCCAGTTAAGAGGCCCCTCCCTGGCTGTCAGTTTTTTTGTTGTGGATACTTATACCAGCATGCCAACAAAAGAAAGAAGAAAAAAAGCTAATGAGCTAAGACCAGTGATTCCCAAACCTTTTCTGCTGGAACTCCCTTTTGGCTACATGGCTGCATTTTAATATACCAATTTAAGCAATGGTTGTCTTATGCTATATTGCCTTATATGAAAAAGTTAGATTGAATGTGTTCTGCACAGCAATCCATTCTCTCCACGACCTCCCCTATAATACCTCTGTGCTCCACCTGAGGGTCCTGACCCCCTGTTTGGGAACATGGCTCTAGGCTATCTTCTGTCGTCTCATTTGCACCTATCCACAAGAGACTGTAGAGGACTCTTGACAAAACTCGGGTTGCTAGGCTGGGGTTGAGGACACGGAGACCTTTCTGTTTGTGCTGTTGCCCCACGTTTCTAGAGAGGGAGGGGCAGGGATAGATCGATATTGGTACTGAGTTTGGTTTTTAATTGGAAGCCCTGAGAATGCCACAAGTACAGAAACGCCTATTTCTCACTCTCACTCACTCTCACTCTCTCTCACTCACTCACACTTTCTCACTCACTCACTCACACACACACACACGCACACACGCACACACACACACACACACACACACACGTGCGCGCGCATCCCAAGCCCCATGGGATGCAAAACAGCTGGTTTGTTTCCACTGAGAGGCTGATTCCCGGTGGGGTATTTTTAATGTTTAGGGGGGGAAAGTAGAAAGCATTAGTGTGCTCCATTTGTTCTCTTCTTTGTATGTGCTGACTCTGTGGCTGTGAACCAGACATTACGCATCCCAAGAGATAAATCAGGGACGAAAGGCAATGCAACAAACCCTCTTGTTTTCAAGTAGGATGCAGGTCACAATCTTAATCTCCCCACTTTGACGTCCCACTTTTCAACACAAGCCATTGCTTTGTGAATGCTGAGCTGTTGTTGGCGTAGCGACAAAGTTTTGTCAAAAAATTTCTGGTGGACTTGGACCAAGTGTTGATCAAAATGTCAGACTGTGTCAGGTGTTTTTAATGTTCACGACACCCTTGGACCCTTACATTATTGAAGCCCTTAAATATTGAATGTTATAAAAAAAAAGCAGATACTCTGAACAG
The DNA here is from genome assembly GCF_034702125.1 of Engraulis encrasicolus. NCBI lineage: Eukaryota > Metazoa > Chordata > Actinopteri > Clupeiformes > Engraulidae > Engraulis > Engraulis encrasicolus. Next base: position 43,102,113 of record NC_085861.1, read on the forward strand.
ATTCTACAGTGAGCTTGGCATTGGCGCGCTACATTATGTAATGGCTGCTTGGAAATAAACTTGCAGAGTGTCAGAGCATTCTGTGCAAAGACCCAGCATATGAAATTATATCCTTAATTTTTGCCCTTCATGGGTATCACTTAGAATTCAATAGATAGTGTATTGGCCTAATTGGGGGCAGCTGTTGCTTCTTGGTGAAGGAGATGGGCTTTAGATCAGAGCGGTGCGGGTTCGATTCCCACCCTTCCCCTCCCTATCTCACTTCATGACCAAAGTGTCCTAAAAAGCGTCAGCTAAATGTAATGTAATGTTAATGTAATTACTATGTAGTGTACCATGGGCCAATTACAGTGACCTTCAAAAAGTCTACACACCCCTCCTCAAATGTCAGGTTTTTGTGATGTAAAAAATGTCAGAAAGACAAAGAAATTCACAGCTTTTTCCACCTTCAATCTAAACTATTAACCTGTACAATGCAATTGAGAAACAAGCATGAAGCTTTAAAGGGAAACAATAGAAAATAAAAAACCTCAGTTAACATGGGTGCATAAATATACACACCCTTAAATTAATACTTAGTTGCAGTACCTTTGGGCTTGTCTGGGCTATTCCAAAACCTCAATCTTATTTTAGTGAAGCCATGCTTTTATAGACTTAAGCGTGTGCTTGGAGAAATTGTCGTTCTGAAAGATTAGCTCCTCTGCATCTTCACCTTTCTACCAGGGGGGCGAAGGTTTTGTGCCACTACCACGGCCCCTGTGAAAATTGTCATAATTCCCTCCTCCCTAATGAAGGCCCCAGTTACAGCTGAAGAAAAACAGCACAAAAGAACAATGCTGCCACCACCATACTTCATGTTAGGTATGGTGTTATTGCGGTGATGTTTTGCGCCAAACATACCCTTTTGAATTATGACCAAAAAGTTCAATCTTGGTGAGGTAAATTTCTCAAAAAATACTTCTGTAATCTCCCAAATGAATGTGGGAAAATGTGTTATGGTCTGCTGAAACTGAGGTTGAACATTTTGGACAATTCCAAAAGGTGTGTTAGGCACAAAACATTACCGCAATAACACCATACCTAACGTGAAGTATGGTGGTGGCAGCATTGTTCTTTTGTGCTGTTTTTCTTCAGCTGTAACTGGGGCCTTCATTAGGGAGGAGGGAATTATGAACATTTCCACAGGGGCCGTGGTAGTGGCACAAAATCTTCGCCCCCCTGGTAGAAAGGTGAAGATGCAGAGGAACTAATCTTTCAGAACGACAATTTCTCTAAGCACACGCCTAAATCTACTAAAGAATGGCTTCACTAGAATAATATTGAGGTTTTGGAATGGCCCAGACAAGCCAAAGGTGCTGCAACTAAGTATTAATTTAAGGGTGTGTATATTTATGCAACCATGTTAATTGAAGTTTTGTATTTTCTATTGCTTCCATTTAAAGCTTTATGCTTGTTTCTCAATTGCATCGTACAGGTTAATAGTTTAGATTGAAGGTGGAAAAAGCTGTGAATTTATTCATCTTTCTGTCATTTTTTTACATCACAAAAACCTGACATTTGAAGAGGGGTGTGTAGACTTTTTGAAGGCACTGTATGTATCCACGATTGTCTTTCAGCATGCTGAGTGACTTAATCACTCTATTTTCATGCCATCCAATGTGGACTATGCATTATGTGACGTTATAGTTTAGTGAGCAACTTTTCCCCCTATCCCACCCATACTTAAGTATTTTGGCCATAAACCACAGAAGCTTAGAGACTCCAGCTAAATTCTTGGGTATTGTACAATAGTGGTTGTCCACATAGTTCACATTCATTACCTTTTACATTATACTTCAGAGCGGTGAGTAGCTTTTATCTAGCCATCTACTTGAATTCCAGGGTGGTATACCATCATGGATGATGGCCACATAGTTGACATGCATTGCATTTACGTTAACTCGCTGAAAAGAGATTTTTATCTGCCTAAATTGTAGCCTTTTCATACATTGCAGATGGAAACACTGGAATAATCTGTCTTGCTGTGTGCCGAAAAACTCAACTACAACATAACTACACTACAGAGAGTTTTAAGTAATAGGTTAAGACTTGTTTTTTTGGGGGGTAATTAAAAGCTCATAATGGAGACTGCATGGAAGGGTTACGGTACGGTCCACGGCTGGATAAGCTGGAATCCACCAGGGTCTGTGAGGATGCTTTAACATACATTACCACCCGAAAACGCTTTTAGCCCACTGGAAAGACAAGCGAGGCTGTTGAGCCATCATTCGCACAGTTAACAGTGCCTGCCTGAATCCCCTCTTTGTTATGTACAAACAGAGACCCACAGGTTTGACCACAAAGGGGGCCGATGCATGCGCCGTGCGCACTGTTGACGCAATGTCATCGTCTCCCCGTCACATGCCTCCCCCCGGGGGCGTGGGGATGGGGGTGTGTGTGAAAGAGGATTTTTCTGCGGGCATGCACTTTTTTTGATTGTTGTCAGGTGTAGTTAGGCCAGTGCTACCTGTCTGCAAGCTGAGAGGTCTGTCTCTTTTGCCAAAAACAATGTGCTTCGCACATTTGTGCAGGAAGATGGTAATTGAAGGCCAGTCATTGACAGGAAGCATCTGATAAAGCGGAGAAGCTGGACAATTTTTATGGCTTCTGGGAGTTCCAAAGCTGAACGGCATTGAGGCCTTTAGTATGTTTTGGGAACTGTTACAAAAGATTTTAGGAGTTGGATTAGGGCTCTGCCATATATTGAATTTATTTTGTGATATCAATATTGCTGTCAAACAATATCCAATTTCATAATATCGAGTTGAAACAACATTTTTGTCATTTGTCTATACTGCCAAAAGGTAGATTACGCACAAGAATCAGTGCATTGAAGCCATTTCTTCTACTTAGTGGGAACAGGACCTTAAAACTGAAGTAATTGGATCAGTTGGTTTCCCAATTCCCAGCCACTTGTTTGTTTTAGTTTTCAAGTTCAGAGCGCGAAGGATGCTTGAACACAGAAATGACAAAAGACACTTTCTTCTGAAACTCTAAAGGGTTTTTTGCCATCACCTGCATTATTAAGCATCGCATAGCTGTGCAGGTGATAATCTTGTGTATGATTAGGGGTGTCATGATAGCGGTCATAGCGTTAAACCGTGGTAAAAAGGTGGCAATAATAATTAAGGGTTGAAATTTAAAAAAAATACTGCACTTTACCAGATAACTGTATCCCCTGACACCGTGAGCGTTTCCAACCTCTCATCCAAGCCTGCTTGTTGCTATGGAGGCACACTTACTTTGTTGTCTAACACCTAATGTCATAGCTGAAATCATAGTGAATTGCTGAATGCATTCAATTCTACTATGAAAAGTAGATAACTTCAGAATGACAAGCAAGTCATGTATTGTGCCTTTAAACATAGGATTTTGATATGGGGTTGTCTTCATTTTTAAATATAATTAGCTCTCTTTTTTTGGAACGATTTCAGTTTGTGTTGGACTATCAATGTTTTCTAAACAAATTCAAAGTAACTTTCCAAAATTATCGTGATTATACCGAAAACTGTGATGATATTGGTCACAATAACCGCAAGGTTAAATGTTCATACTGTGACATCATGGTGCTGATAGAGTGCATAGTTGAATCAGGCTTTCACTTTCGAAGCACATTTCATTGCTGTACTCAATGACTATCTACAGCAATACAATGCTATTTTCTTTTGTTGCAACAATCTGCTTGCAGTTATTGAACCACAGTTACCTGTACACGGCCAATTCATTTTCAAAGCACTTTTTTATTGTACCTGTTATCTTGTTTTGTTGCTAGATTCTACTTCCTGCTACTGAACCTTGGCCAATCAGTCTCTGACTAGATCTTGGCTGCCTAAGCCGGAGACTTTGCACAGTCTCCAGACTGACCTTACAGTGACAAATGGTCGTCCTTACATGGTTCCTTGTCTCCAGCGTTGCTAGCGCTACCATAGTAGTAATGCATCCTTTGCTGGGAAGTCTTAGGCCTACGGTATGTGCCAGTGCTACCATAAAATCTGGTGCCTGTGTGTGCCAGTGTGTGGATTGTTGTAAGGAGTGGCTTTGGGCGGTTCTGTGGTAATTGCCAGGATCGTAAGAGGAAGAAAAAGAAAAACGCTGCGTAGTATGTGCTCAGTAACCAGACACCTTTTTTTCTCTCTTTGTAAAAGTGGCTTAGCAATTGTTAACCGTCATTAAATGGCAAACACACTTGAAGGTGGAAGGGAGAAAAGAGAGAATGGCTGAGAGGTGGTGGTGGTGGTGGGGGGGACTTGGACTGATATCCTGGAATTATTGGCTTCACAGTGGAAAAGAACATAATGTTCAAGCAGGCCTTAGCTTATATCACAATGGACTTGAATGCATCTCTCAGAGCAAGGCTGTAAGCCATGATTTTTTGTGGAACTTGTGTTACCAAGCGAAGGCCTTCATGAGGCATAAGTGTGTCCCTTAGTGAACTCCGCAGGAGAGGGACATTGGCAGCATTTCTGAATACTTTTGCATTCAAATCCTCCTGAAAAAGAGCTTTGAAACAAAGGAACAGACGGCACCAGGGAAAAAAAGAAAATCTTCACTGCATTGAATTTTTAAGTTTTAACATTAAAGGACCTGATGCAATGGCTGATGCAATATCTGCATTTTATAAATGTGTTTGATGTCTGCCTCTTGGCTCCAGATGGCTGTTTTATTATTTATTAATGATTATCCAAAAAGACAGATAATAAGCCCGTGCATTGTAGTGCACCAGACAGATGAACACTGAATGAGAACTGAGGTCCGCAACACTCTTAAATGCTGTTTAATAGGACGGCGTTTCAGATGCAGAGTGGCAAAGCTGGTGTTTTTGGTATGGCTACGGCTTTTGGACTGCTTTGGCCCTTGCATTAGGGTTCCTCATCCAGTCCAAACGTCCTCTCTGCCATCAGACACCTCTACCAGTCCTATACATGTGCAAACCAGCAGATGCTCAACCGTCACACTTTTCCAGTCTCTAACATGACGTGCGCACGTGCACAAATGCATACAAGCGTACACACACACACACACACACACGCACACAGACCAACATACAGGCACAAGCACACACATTCATACACACTCATTCACGCCATCTTAATGCCCACACCATCCCCCACTCCCAGTTGTCATTTTCCCCGTCCAGTGTGATTATGTCGTGGTGGGTGGGTGTCATTCCCTTGATTTGCCCGCTGCACTGCAGCGTGGAAAATGTGTCAGGGTGGATTTGTAAAGCTCTACTACAGCACGGGGTCCATCCTTGGTGGGTGATGGGGCAGAGCAGAGCAGAGCAGGGCAGGGCAGCCTGTCTGAGTATGACAGATGTCTCTCTGACACATGGCCCTGACACGACCAGCTAGTCGAGGTAGAGGAGAGGAGCGAAGAGGAGAGCAGAGCAGAGCAGAGCAGAGCAGAGCAGCAGCAACCCGGAGAGTGTGTGTGTGTGCGCGTGTGTCTGCGTCTGCATGTGTGTGTGTGCACGTGTGCGTGTGCGGGAAGTCAAGCTTGAAGCTGATCCTGCTCACTGGTCTGTCTGCCTAAGGGGCTAACTGATGGGCAGAAACACCAGGCTGTCCAGTTTCCCCTGCTGAACATCCTTCTCTCTCTCTTTCTCTCTCTCGCTACATATTTCTCTCAGTCCATTCCTGCCTGCAGCAGGTACTTTCCCTGAACTTCTTTCTTTTATTCTCTTCTCTCTGGGTTTCTACTATCTCTTGCTCTCTTTGTCTGGCTCCATTCTCTCCTTGTCTTGTCTGTCTACCTCTCAGTTTCATCCTGTGTCTCTGTAGTCTCCATTTCACTCTCGGTCCTGGCTCCTTCTTCTTCTCCTCGTGTTTTATCACCCTCTCTCCTTTCACATTTCTCTCAGTTTCTCTCCCTTTCTTTTTTCCAATCCCCTGCCCCGACCATCTCTGTCTCTCTTGCCTTCGCGCTCTCTCTCTCTCTCTCTCTCTCTCTCTCTCTCTCTCTCTCTCTCTCTCTCTCTCTCTCTCTCTCTCTGCCTCTGCCTCTGCCTCTGCTCTTTTGCAGAAGTCTCAGCGATGTTTTCCAGATGTTTGCAAGTATTTCCTCTTGTTTCCTCTTGCCTCCCCTCTCTCATTCTCCGGTTGGCTTGCCCTCACCAACCCCTCACCCCACCCCCACCCCCACCTCAAGTCTTCTGCTCTGTTGCATAACACCCGTTGTCTTGGCGCCCTGCGTTTCCACCCGTGCTGATGCACATTTAGTGCTAAGTATTGCTGAATGTGTCTGTATGTGTTTTTTTCTTGTTCTATGCTGTTGCTGTCTGCCCCTGTGAGTGCATCTGTCTGTGTTTGGCCAACAACAGGCAGGCAGGCAGGCAGGCAGGCAGGCAGGCAGGCAGGCGGTCGTACATCAACAGTGCGATGGTGCAACTGTTAGGCTAACTTTTTGTCCTTCACTTGGAGGCCGGCCTTCAGGGGCTGTTTGAGCGATGGAGTCTGTTCGGAACATTGCTGACGGTGAGCCATAGTTGCCATGCATATACAGTAGTATACCCTGGGGAATCTGCTTGCATTTGACAGGCAGGAATGACAATGGGCTGGGGGTGGAGGTGGAGGGGGATGGGTGTTGACTACAGGTCAACCTGCAGTGGTTGGCCTACAGCTTGTGTGCTATTAGTAATCATTAATAATAACAACAACAACAACAACCATAGTAACCATAGTTATAATAATATTAATCACAATAATAATAATAACTTCTTTGATTTATAGCGCCTTAAAAATATCCAAGTTTGCTGTGCATGCCACGTACATGTGTACAGTATGTATCGTGGATGCATGTGCGGATGGAAAGTGTGTGGGGCAGGGGAACTGGCAGTCATAGTGGTGGTGGGGAGTGGAATAGGAGAGCCTAGACTACCTATAAAATATAGCGTACATATGTATTTGTCAAAATTCCAACTTTCCACCACCACCACCTAGCCTGGCTCTCGCGCAGACCCTTAGTGCTTGGTGCATTTTCATGAATATCCATCTGCGTGAGAACCAAGTTTACCATCACCACCTCAATACCTTAAGTAATGTCTATGTCTGCATGGGAAAGTAAGAAACGTAATTTCAATTCTTTGTATGACCAGTGCTTGTAAAGAAATTGACAATAAAGCCGACTTGACTTGACTTGATAAAACTCTCATCAGCTGAATAGTCCTTTTTTCTTTTTGTCTTTTGGGCTTGTATGCCTTTTATCTGTCCAGTCAGAGAGTGTGATCGGAAATGAGTGGGAAAGAGCATTGGCAAGGATCGGGAAATGACCTCTGGTCGGAATCGAACCCAGATCCCTATTGCATCGTTAGAGTCTACTAAGGCTGGGCGATATGGAAAAATACCAATATCACGATATGGATTACTTTATATCACGATAACGATATATATCACGATATAGCACAATTACATATATTTTCAGTTATTCTCTTTGTTTGCTCTTTATTTTTACATGTCGCAAAACAACCTTTCTTTAAAATGGATCTTTTTATTCTTATTTTTACAGTTACATTCACTTATAGTGTGTATTGTGACAACATGAAGTGTAATTAAATGATATTCCATTGTATAAAATTGGTAAAATTACTATTACGATATAAACGATATAGGAGAAAGGTCACGATATACACTTTTATATCACGATAACGATATATATCATCATATTGCCCAGCCCTAGAGTCTACTCTTCCTTACGCCCACTGGTGGACTGATGGTCATCTGATGAAGTCAGTCTTGGGCAGCATCTGGCAGTCAGGGGGGGGCGGGGATGAGGGGGAAAAAAAGAGAGTTGTTTTGTTTCAGGTAAAGGACTTATTATATCTCGTCCATTTAACAAACGGGTCCCCGGGCTCTCTTGCCGTATAGAGATCTAAAAATATGTCCAAGCCGTTTGGCCAGCAGCCTTCTCTTTTGTCCTTTTTTATGCCAGCCATGTTGTCCTCAACAACACAGGCGTGTGTGTGTGCGCTTGTGTGTGCACTTGCGTGTGTGTGTGTGTGTGTGTGCTTGTGTGCTTATAATCATAGCATCCCCGGGGGCAATGCAGGCTGTTCCATTTCTAAGAGTGTGTGTTTTTTTTTTTTGACAAAGGGTATGAGTCCTTGCAGTCTGTATAGAGTAAGTGAATGAGTGAGTGAGTGCAAAAGGAGAAGGATAGAGGAGGAGGAAGGCTAGGATAGAGGATAGAGGGAGGGGACACTCTGCTTATGTTTGTCTTGGCATGGAGACCAGCGTTAGTCATGCTTGCACCGCCGCTCAGACTACGGACGGCCCATGCCCAGAAATGAGAGCTCACATGGACAGAGAAGGATGAGAATGAGCGAGAGGAGGAGGAGGAGGAGGAGGAGGAGATGGGGGGGGAGAGATGGCTAGAGAGGTGATGGGATGGGGAAGTTGAGGCGAAAGAGATGGACAGGACACAAGGATTGCATGCATCACATTCAGAAAAAATAGGAATTAGAATGCAAGTGCACATTGTGTACATGTCTCCTCTTTCTCGTGTTTGTTTTTAAAGGAATATTTTGTAGTTGCTGTATCTTCTTGTATCTGCGCACTCACTCACTCACTCACTCTCTTCTTGTATCTGCTCTCTCTCTCTCTCTCTCTCTCTCTCTCTCTCTCTCTCTCTCTCTCTCTCTCTCTCTCTCTCTCTCTCTCTCTCTCTCTCTCTTTCTCTCTCTCTCTCTCTCTCTCTCTCGCTCTCTCTCTCTCTCCCCTCACACACTAACACACACACACACACACACAAGCAGACTGGGGAATATAAAATGTCCCTTATGAAACGAGAAGTGTTCATCCTCAGTTGGTGCTTCGCCTTTCTTCGCTTCTTCAAATGCATTAACCTGCTTTTGCAACGTGTTGCGCAGCGCCTGTGCCTGTGACGTGGAGGGGGATGTAGGGAAGTGGTGTTGGTTTCCGGTGAGTGGTGGTCGGTGGCTGTGGCTGGAGTAAGTAGGATGTTGACAAACTGCCTTCCTCCCTGCTGACCTGCGTCGTATGCCACAGCCCTGTTTAGCTCGATGCATTATTCATCCATGTCCAGGGACGGCAAAGTGCCTGTGTGTGTGTGTGTGTGTGTGTGTGTGTGTGTGTGTGTGTGTGTGTGTGTGTGTGTGTGTGTGTGTGTGTGTGTGTGTGTGTGTGTGTGTGTGTGTGTGTGTGTGCGCGTGTGTGTGCGCGTGTGTACTCCCATGCCTCTGCCCCTGTTAAGTCCTCTTCTGCCACCACAATGCACCTTGTTCCTCATGTAGTGTGTGTGAGAGGGAGAGAAACAGGAAGATGATGAAGAGATTGCACATCAGGGAAGGAAAAGAAAGGCAAGGAGGGGAGGGCCGCAAAAAAACAACCACAGATAGCGCGTTCAGGCCGACTGAGAACCGTGCTGGAGCCCGTTCCCGCACCTAATCGCGAACCGGCCGTCGTATTCATGCCACAGATATTTGCGTTCGCGAACCAGAAAGTTGGTTCGCAATGCGAACCGCAAAATACTAGGTTTTTCTCCGCGAACCGTGACGACAGCGTGCCCGTCAGCAGGTTCATCCGGGTAACACAGTCACGTGCAGGAGAAGTTCTGGTGCGGGCACCGGCTCCAGCTCCGTTCTGGTCGGCCTGAAAGTCCTAAGAGAGAGAGAGAGGGAGGGAGACATACAGATAGGGAGGGAGAGCAGAAAGGTAAGCCTTCCTCTGTTCTTATTTCCAACCACAAGAACAAGTCATTAGCTCTGGCTTTCTCTCTGCATGCTCTCCTATCCTCTCCTCCCCTTCTCTCTTTTCTCTGATTCTCTGATCTCTGTCTTCCAGTCATCTCTCTCTGTCTCTCTCTCTCTCTGTCTCTCTGTCTCTCTGTCTCTGTCTCTGTCTCTGTCTCTGTCTCTCTCTCTGGCTCTGTCTCTCTCTCTGGCTCTCTCTCTCTCTCTCTGGCTCTCTCTCTCTCTCTCTCTCTCTCTGGCTGTCTCTCTCTCTGGCTCTGGCTCTGTATATCTGTTTAGCTTCCTTGTACAAGCACTTAATCACTCTTCCATGCTTGTTGCCTTTTTGCTTCCCTCCCCTCCTTCCCTTTCTTTTCCTTTGCTGATGTGTGATCACTCCATCATCTTCCTGTTTGTCTCTCTCTTCCCCTCTTCCTCCCTCCCTCTTCTCTCTTCTGCGTCCCTCCCCTTGAGCAGACTCTTTCTTTTCCTTTGCTGACGTGCAATCTCTCCGTTCTTTGACTCTCTCTCTCCCTCCCTCTCTCCCTTTTCTTTTTCTCTCCCTCCCCCCCTTCCCACTATCTTCCTCTTCTTGATGTGCGATCTCTCCTGTTTCTCTTCTCCTCTCCCTCTCTTCTTCTTTTCTCTCCCCCTCTCTTCCTCTCCCTCTCCTCGTCTCCTCATCTCCCTCTTCTCCTCTCCTTCTCTTCTACTATTCTCTTCCCCTCTTCTCCTCTCCTTTTCCTCCTCTTTCTCTTCCCCTCTCCTCCTCTACCTCTTCTCCTCTCCTCCCCTTTCTCCTCTCCCTCTTATCCTCTCCTCCTCCTCCTCCTCTTCCTCCTCTCCATGCTAATGAGTGCTGCTTAATGAGGCTCTCTCCAGTGAGAGTGCGTGGGATTGGCAGCGGATTAAGTAGCAATGATGCTCCGGCAGCCCCTCTGCAGATGCAGCGTTTACACCGATGGCGCCCTGCAGCCAAACACACTGCTGCATCATCTCCATCTCGCCCTGTCTGTCTCTGTCTGTCCGTCTGTCCTACTCTCTCTGTCTGACTGCGTCTGTTTGTCTCTCTGCGTTTGTTTGTTTCTCTCTCTCTCTCTCTCTCTCTCTCTCTCTCTCTCTCTCTCTCTCTCTCTCTCTCTCTCTCTCTCTCTCTCTCTTTCTCTCTTTCTCTCTCTCTCTCTCTCTCTCTCTCTCTCTCTCTCTCTCCCCCCCACTACATTTTGGTGTATTTCTTCCATGCCTTCTCGTGTCCTCTTTGTCATTGCATTTCAGCCTTTATCTCAGTTATCCCCTCTCCAACCCAGCTTGCTATTTTCTTTCCCCTCTTTCTGCCTCTCATTTCTTTCTCCCCCACTGCAAACACACACCATACAGAGAGACACTCCAGTGCACTCTGACAGACAGACAGACACACACACACACACACACACACACACACCATACCCCAAACCCAGAGAGAGACCCAGAAACACACAGACACACACACACCATACTCAGAGAGAGGCACACTCCACTGCACTCTGTGGCTTTATCTCTTCTTGCGTGCAGCTTTCACTGTCACTCACGCCATCCCGCCACAATCTGGAGTGCCTCTCCTCTCCTCTCCTCTCCTCTCCTCTCCTCTCCTCTCCTCTCCTCTCCTCTCCTTTCCTCTCCTCTCCTCTCCTCTCCTCTCCTCTCCTCTCTCTATCATCTGGCCCTTCTCCCTCTCCCTCTCCCTCTCTCTCTCGCTCTCTCTCTCGCTCTCGCTCTCTCTCTCTCTCGCTCTCTCCCCTCTCTCTCTCTCTCTCTCGCTCTCTCCCCTCTCTCTCTCTCACTCTCTCTCTCGTTCTCTCTCCCCTCGCTCTCTCTCTCTCTGTAAATGACCAATGCCAGCAGCGCTCTTAAGATTAGGATTAGTGGTCTGAGCATGGCCGTTTTAATGAGCACTAATTGATTTTGTAAGCACAGATTCACTGGATCTGTGGCCTTGTTTGACATGTGGGTTGTGAGTGGGTGGGTGTGTGATTGAGTGTGTAATGTGGTGGGTAAAGTTTTTGTGCTGTTCTGCATCATGCCTGGTAGAAAGAGACCTCAAAATTAATTCAGGTTGATCTCATGAAGTTTCAACTTAAAATCAAGACGTGCTGTGATGCAGTGATTCGGTCTTGTTTCTCTCCTTTTGAAATGCGAGGTTTTCCCACCAGGTGTGTTATGTACAAACCTTTCTCTTACACCCAAAAAAGTTGCCTACGTAACCGACTTAATGTTTAAAAAGTGCATGTTGTGCACTGAATTTCATGTTAAACGGGATGCATCACAAGTGCATGAAATGAAATCCAACTGCATGGATTGATGCAGCTGAGTTATTTTGGTGCATGCATTGCAGATTCCGACTCAAATATTCAGTTGGGAATCCATGCAAGTCTTAAATGAGGCCCCTGGTAACTAGGCTACTAGCCAATTTATCTGAAAAGAATAGTCGCCACTAGGATACAAACAATTAATCGATTACCCAGGTGAAATGGGCATGTGAAGGGGGTTGTGAATAGTGGGAATATTTAAATCCACTTTGAATTAAAGAATTAAAAAAGAATTCATTTAAATGTAGTATTTTATCTCACTTTTTAGTGAAATATTTTAGATTTAGCAGTTTTTTTTCGAGGAACATTGAGATTTCAGATGGAAAAACGCAGCTTATCAATTAATCATAAGTCGATCGATAAGGCAATCGACTGACGATTAATGAATGAATCGATAATTTGCATCCCTAGTTGCCACGTGTGTGGAGCGGCAATATGAAGGGCTCTCTACTCTAGCACGGTGTGTTGATGTTCCATTTATCAGGCACAGCAGATAGTGCTGCCTTGGGGAACAAGCAGGCAGCCGTGTTGGGAACGACCAGGCCTCTCGCTGCTAAACAACACTGTCTAGCAACAGCTGCAAGATGAAATCCCAAAGTGACACTGGATGGGTAGGGAGAGAGTGTGCATGTGTGTTTGCATGATGAGGAGGAGGAGGGGTGGTGGGTGAGCTGAGCTTGGTTGTGTTTTCTGCCAGACACAACTACAGAGTTCTTGAGTCTGGGAAAGTGGCCATGTTAAAAAAAAAAAGGAGAAGAGGGGAGAAAGAAAAAAGAAAGAGAAATCCTGGCACAGCACCCCCCTCCAATCCTCCACCTCCTCCCGCCAGATCCTGGGCTTGTTCCTGAAGCACTTAAGCACTCGAGCTGTGGTATTCAGGAAAGGGATGAAAACAAACACTGCGGAGCTGCTGATGTTGGCTGTCAGGGGCTCATCGGGGTAGTGCCCATCAGATAGGGGCAGGCCCATCATGAGTGCTGCTGGGGGCTGAGGTGGTGTTTGCGGGCGTGGATGCAATCGTGTGTGTGCGCGCGTGTGTGTGTGCGCGCGTGTGTGTGCGCGCGTGTGTGTGCGCGCGTGTGTGCGCGCGTGTGTGCGCGCGTGTGTGTGCGCGTGCGTGTGTGTGCGCGTGCGTGTGTGTGCGTGTGTGTGTGTGTGTGTCTTGGACCGTTTGGGTGTGTGGGTGTGGGTGCTTGTGTTGTGGTGGCATTACAAAGCTTTGGCACAGAATTAATTGTGTACCTACGTGGGCTAACTCAATGGAAAAAAGGTAGAAGAAATGAATTCCAGCTCCTCGGGTGGTTATGACGAAAGCATACAAATGTAGGCCTTGCGTCTTGTGGTGACGTTGTGCTGTGTAGGGGCACAACGTCATTTTCCTTTCATTTTAACAAGGTGCTGAGAGGAGGCCAAGACCATTTGACTGTATAGTGCACATAAAAATCATTGCACAGCCTTGAGTAGCCATCAGTAACAATGTTTGTGAACCTTACTTTCATATGAAAGCGTTCCATTAAAAAAAAAATTAAAGAACAAGAAGTGCTTGCCAGATGTGTGTGATTGCGAAACATGACTTCAAAAAGAGACAGATAACATTGTTTCTTAAGATTCCTGAGGTCAAAAAATCAATGGGTTCTCCTTAAGATGTTCCATCTTGTCCAGTTAAGCATCTCACTCCAAACCATCTAATTATTCTTTTGTTTCTTTTGTCTTTTTCTTCTAGAGGGAAACCTATTACTCTGACCTCCTTCCAGGGGTTAAGTGGCCCTACACTTATACGCTGAAGAAATGGGAAAATCGCTCTAGGTATTGGATATCTCCTTTTTCTACTTTCCCAGTTCTTAAGCCTAAGAAAAGTTTATTGAGAATTGTGAATTTCATGAAAAAAAATTCTAACACTGGTAATTCTATTTTTCTCTATTCTATTTCTAATTAATAAAATGTTTTCAAATCTCTCCCTCCTCTCTCTCTCTCTCTCTCTCTCTCTCTCTCTCTCTCTCTCTCTCTCTCTCTCTCTCTCTCTCTCTCTCTCTCTCTCTCTCCCTCTCCCTCTCCCTCTCCCTCTCCCTCTTTTCTCTCCACAGTGTCTTGCAGCTCCCCTGGCCAGTGACCAGAGTAGACAGCTTGAGCCATCAGCTCCAGCAGATTGTCTAACTTGCGGTGGAGATGAACATGGGACTTTAACATGGACCAGCTTGAACATGCCCAGAAAAAGACACTTGTCCCCGTGAGCTGCACCTCCTCTCCTCAGAGGGACCGTGATAGATAATCATCAGAGTGAAACTGGAATGGATGTAAATGAACAGTAAACAAATCACCCCAACTGGGAACTATTGAAATCCTTGGAAGTTCTTGCCCAGCCCGCAAAACCGCAAAATTAATGTTTTCACATTAATTGAGGTACACTACATCAATATTTTGGAACACTTTATCAGAACATTCCCTCCTCAAGTGCCTTTTTGTATCTGGTGTTTCCGGTCTTTTGTTCCTATCCAGTCTGATGAAGAGCACATAGCTCGAAAATAAAACAAAAAGAAAAACGGGTGTGCGGACGTTCCATCTTTTCATATTTTCATCGTGTCTCACCTTTTGTCCTGCACCTGCACTGCGTCTTGGATGTGCGCACCTGTCTACCTCACTTTTGTTCCTGCCATCTGGAAGGGTCACATTCCAACACAAGTGACTTGCCCACCATACCAGTTCACCAGCGTCTGTTACTTCATTGTGTGTACATCGCCACACTCCCCACAGATCACTCTCTGATACAGAGAGCATTCGCAGATTTATTTTTTTGTTTTTAAACTTTTTTACCTATATAAACCTATTTTTTTAAAACATCAAGTGATTCTTGTAGTTTGCATGCTGAACTTCGTGGCCATGGATTTCCCAGCGGGTATAGAGCTTCTCTCGGAGGTATGAGAGACCGCCACAGAAGAGGAGCACGTTGCTGTCACTGCTAAGCCATTCCTCCTCTCCCTCCTCCTCCTCCTCCTCCTCCACTTGCCACCCTCACTGAAATCTAAGTGTCCAAGCGAGACGAGACAAAGCGTTGAGCTAAGAGCGCACGCCCGCCTGCTTGCCTCGCCTCGCCTCGCCTGCCTGCCTGGCCGGCCTGCCTGCCTGGCCTGCCTGGCCGGCCTAGCTGGCTGCGTAACCCAGTCGTCTCCTGCTGTAGTCGGCGGTGGCCATGTTTAAGCTACAGTCCAAATGGCGCTACCTGGTGATGTTCCTGGGCGTGCAGCTGGTGGTCATGGCGTTGCTGTCGCAGCGGGACGGCTACCAGCGCCGCGTCTCCTACTTTTTCCGCATCTTCCGCAGGACGGACCACGGCGGCACCACCGCCTCGGCCCACGGTGCCAACTTGCGCGGCCGCAATGCCACCCTGACGGGAGGGGACATTTACTCCAACCTGTCCATACTGGCACGTAACCTCGCCAAGGAGGAGCTCCCTCTCTGCCCCAAAAAGTCACCCCTCATAGGTGAGTTCTGGGGAGGAAAAACTCATGCCACTATGGCTCACCGATACATAATCATGACATGGCACTAAATAGAAATGGATGAATGTAGTTTTTCTGCATTCCAGTCAGCTGTTCTCAGAGTTATCTGTTCTTTCCCCCCACTCCACTATTTTTTTGTGCCTGTCAGTGTTTACAGTCAGTCTCCAAACACTGACTTCCTCTTGTCATTCCTGGAACTCCCTTCCTGTTCCACAGGTTTTTGTGTGTGTGTGCGTGTGTATGTGTGTGTGTGTGTGCGCATGCGTGTTTTTGTGCATGTGTGTTTGTGCGAGTGTCACGCTTGTCTGTGTGTCTGTCAACGTCACCTCAAGGACTGGTGTCAAGAGTTTTCCTAAAGAATTAATTGCGGGCTGAGACAAAAAAGATCAGTACACCATCTTGAAGTGAGCTAGTATTGTTTGCCTAAGAAAAATCTATAGCTGTTGTAACGAATGAGTGTTTATATTAGAATGGCCAGTGCTGTTTTGACCCCCTCCTGTCTGAGTCCCCTGTATAACTTTGCCGTCACAACTCTGGGCTAGAAAAATCCACATATCTTATTTTCTGTCTGAGGTGGACTTATTTGGTGCTGCAGAGCAATGGCATTTATAAACATGCCTTTTCTTGTTGATGTGTCAGACTGCCAGCTAGCTAGTTAGCCAGCCAGCGTCAGCTCCAGCTCCAGAAATGAATTTGCTTCGCATTACATCTAGGGATGCACCGATATCCATTTCTTCACTTCCGATCCGATTCTGATATCTAAATTTGGATTTGTGCCGATACCGATACCACTCCGATCCTATACCAAAACCACTTATATGCACTATTTGGTCAGAAGAGGAAGTCAGAAGAACATAAAACCTATTAATATGTAAAAAGTAACAAGTAAAAAGTAACAATCCCATCCTGAAAACTAATGTGAAAGTGCTATGATGTCAAATTAACATTAAACCTGGCTCAATGTCAGTCCTGGGAAAATTCCGATACTTTGGGAAAATTCCGATCCGATCCGATCTCTGAATTATGTTGATATCTGAACCCGATACCGATACACCGATACCGATATCCCATCCCTAATTACATCATTCGGCCTTAATGTGCAGTGATTACCTCAAGGCAGTTTTCTGTGTTGTTTCAGCTTGTGCAATGCAGAAATGACTAACGTTGTGATATGCTGTTTTTTTCCTCCTCTCCTCTCCTCTCCTCTCCTCTCCCCCACTCTCCTCTCCCCCACTCCTATCTCCTCTCCTCTCCTCTCCTCTCCTCTCCTCTCCTCTCCTCTCCTCTCCTCTCCTCTCCTCTCCCATCCTCTCCTCTCCTCTCTCCTCTCCTCCCCTCTCCTCTCCTCCCCTCTCCTCTCCTCCCCTCTCCTCTTCACAGGTGGGCCGTTCCATGTCACCTTCCCCTCTGGCCTGACGCTGGGCCAGGTGGAGCATAGGAACCCCCTGGTGACACGGGGCGGTCGCTACAGGCCCCCCAACTGCCAGGCCAGGCACCGCACCGCCATCATCATTCCCCACAGGAACCGGGAACACCACCTCAAGTTCCTGCTCTACTACCTGCACCCCTTCCTGCAGAGGCAGCAGCTAGAGTATGGCATCTATATCATACAGCAGGTCAGACACACACACATGCACACACACACATGCACACACACACATGCACACACACACACACACACACACACACACACACACACATATATGCACACACACACATACACACATACACAGACACACTCGCAGCACACACACACACACACACACACACACACACACACACACACTGTCTTTGAATTCTTTACCATTGTTGGCTGTTTTGTAAAGGTGTATGTTAATCTCTCTGCTGTAAACATCTTGCCTACCTATTTTACACACCAGATGGAAATTGGCCATTGTGCTATAATCTGGCATATTTTCATGTATGTACCTATGTAAATTAATGTGCAACTAATTTGTTCATTAATATCCTGAAAAATGAAGGCAACGTTAAGTAATGCAGGAATCAAATACTTTCCACCGCTACAATAAGGCTTTTGCTATTCATGCACAAACACACCTCAGGCTTTCTTCAGCTTTTCCACGCGACACAGCAGCTTTTTCTCCTCCTCTAAATGTCGTCCCCCCCGCCCCCTCAAATTTGTACAATTACAGTCCTGAGATGACGAGTGATTACTGATCACTGGAGATTATTGTTGAGATTATCAGATGAGCGTCAGGCAGCTACAGTGCTAGGCTCGTGCTGCAGTGATTAAATAATAATGAGGGAATCAGTGTCTCCGATCTTGACAGTGAGACCCAACACCATCGCCGGAGAAACATAAAGAGGGGGCTCAACTGCACCCCCTGCCCTCAGCCAGTGGAAGTGCAACAGATGGGTCTCCACTCTGCAGAGATTGTCTCTGTCTCGCAATACTCTAGTCTAGCAGGATTTTTTAACGCCATAGATGGATGGCCAATTGTCATAAGGATTTATTGAATATGTTGTAAAAATGCAATTCAGAAGTTACTCTGTCAGTCCTGTGCAATCGGGACATTCAAGTGTGAAGATCTGCGTTGGACATTGTGGAGGATCTTTTTTTACACCTCAAGGACAACCTCACTGAGATAATATCCTACACGCCTGTGTAACTTCAGAGGTGCGCCTGTTGAACCACAATCAGGACATTACCGGTAAATTTGGGGTTGGGGGGCACCCCGAGTTGCTTGACATGGGAGGGTGGGCGACAGTGAGGCGCAAGGTTGGAGGAAATGTTTGCCAGAGTGACATTGTATTTAGAGAGAGGGGGAGAGACAGACCGAGATCAAGATGTATGACGTGTCTGTTATGTCCTGGCCTGATTCCAACTAACCTTATCCACTTACAATGACAAAGGCATGTCAAAAGGCATGCTTCACCTGACACATTCAGAGGTGCCAGTCATTGTCTTTTTTTCGAGTCATCGTGACATGAATGTTGTCTGTATCTGCTAATTACTCACACTCTGTGTGTAGGTTTCAAGATTACAAGAACAGTAGCGTTTGCTGTAGTGAGATGTTAAAAATATCTGTGATTGATGACGTCAGCCAGTTCAGATACACAGACTTTGAGCACACGCCCTAGGATGTTGTACAGTTGTAAACGTCGGCCACAGATGGCTGGATGGGAACTCTGGGCTTGATGTACTAGAATTCGAGCCAGGCATAGTTCCAGAAGAAGTTCAGCTCCCCAAGCTAGAGAATCAGAGATTAGTTTGATTTCTTCTTTCCCCATTATTTTTCTAAATGATATTGTGACCTACGAATGACTGTTTACTGTGGTTTGTCTATGCTGATATAGTGTTTGCTCTATGATGATTCAATTACCGGCATTCAATATTGTTCATTGTTTGTATTTGTCATGACTAATTTTATTTGTGTATTTCTTTTATTCGTCATGACCTTTTGACTAATTGTAATTTACCCTGGAATCGGAGTTGTTTTATTTGCATCAACATTGTGCATCAAGCTGTGCATTCCGCGCAGTGTTGACGAGGCATTGTCTCAGGGATGGCAGCCCAACCCCTTGTTTGTGTATTCAAAGATATCGCCAATCCCAAAGCTCAGAGTTGACTTTCAGTTGTCAGCCCATCCAAGCCTCCGAAATCACCACACAGACACACACACAGACACACACACAGACACACACACAGACACACACACAGACACACACACACACACACACACACACACACACACACACACACACACACACAGACACACACAGACACACACAGAGTAGATAGCGCTCAGATAACCGATTTCTCCCTCTCTCGCGCACACGTGCACACACATACATACACACACACACACACACAACACAACACAACACTACACAACACAACACAACACAACACAACACAACACAACACAACACAACACAACACAACACAACACAACACAACACAACACAACACAACACAACACAACACAACACAACACAACACAACACAACACAACACAACACAACACAACACAACACAACACAACACAACACAACACAACACAACACAACACAACACAACACAACACAACACAACACAACACAACACAACACAACACAACACAACACAACACAACACACAGCAGATGGCTTGGAGATTGCACAAGGGCAACCCCCCTTTTCTTTTGTTTTTGTTTTGTTTTTTTATTCCGCCCTCGTCTGTATAGTCTTGGGGGGCTCCTGGCCCTCATCAGGCTGTGCTGGTCAGGATTACGGCTAATCCCCGGTCCTTATAGCCTCAAGTGCCGCACGCATCTGAGGCCTGTGGGATTTACACCACCGCTGCCTGGCATTAGAGCACGAGGTCGGCAAAATGCATCTCTACGAGCCGCTCCACCTCTAACCCCACCACACGCAGCACATCAGAGACAAGCTGTTTGATGTAAAGCTGTCATCGTATAGATGGATGGGTGAGATGGGTAGATCATTTAAAACTAAGTCTTTCAAAAACCTTGGTGTGATATTGGACAGAAATCTCAGTTTCAGTGCTCACATCGAAAACATGGCTAAATCAGCTTTTGGCACCTTAGGAACATAGCTAAAATGAAGGATTTTGTATTTAAACAGGACTTGGGAGAAATTAACCCATGCTTTTATTACCTATAGAGTTGACTATTGCAATACCCTACTTATGGGTCTTCCCCAAAAGTCACTCAGGCAGGTGCAACTAATCCAAAATGCTGCTGCTACAATTCTAACTAAATCAAAGAAACGAGATCACATCACTCAAGTACTTAGGTCACTACACTGACTACAAGTGAGATTATTCTGATTTATAAGTCACTAAATGGCTTAATGGCATAAATGTATTGGAGATATTCTAGAGCAATATCATCCCAATAGATGTCTTGGATCTTCAGTCTCTACTGGTTGTGCCTACGGTCAAATCCAGACGGGGTGAAATGGCATTATTCTCTTAACAAATGAAATCACTAAAAAAATGCATTTTATGTTTGCTCGGGTCATCCTTGTTTAATGTTTACACTTGTTTGGTGATGTGAAAATGTTAAGTGTGCCTAATGGGCAAAAAAGTAATAACTCAGTTGGGAGGGCAGAAACCTATGCACAGCACTGTAGATAGACAAAGATGGGTGGATAAACAGACAGACAGACAGAATGTGTTGGTGTTTTGCATTCAACGTGTAATGCCAAGATATTCAAATGTAATTTTTCTGTCACTCTGTGGTTGTTTCTGTGCAGCGATTTCTGCAAAAAAAAAATCAGATTCAAAAGCAAGATTTCATACCGGCATTCTGTTATTAGTGCCTTCTTGCATCATGTTTGCTGTGAGCCTTAACATTTCTGCAGATTAGAGTTGCAATAACAGGATGTTGTTGTATGACAAGACACCGCCTCCATCCTCACTTAATGTCAAGTCCTGTTTAGACAGCATATGTAAGATGCAGTAGAGCGGAGCACTTTTTAAATTTCATTATGCAGTATGTTCTATGTACACGTACAATGACTGTGAAGGCAATACCTTCAACGTGTATTACTGTAATAAAGAATAAAACCCATGGGCCACTTTCCATGGCTAATGTACCTTTTGGCCAATACGAATGTTGATGATACACTGCATGCAGAATTATTTGGCAAACAAGTATTTTGACCTTAACATCCAGTTTATGCATATTTTCAGACTCCATGAACTCCTATATGAACTTGAAAACCAAAAGCATTTACAGTGCTGTGCGAAAGTATTTGCCCCCTTACTTATTTCTTAGATTTTATTGAATCTTTGTCACTCTGAAGAATTTCAGAACAAGAAAATGGAAATGGTAGATGGGCATAACACTCCAGGCCAAGCAAAACATGTTTTCATTGGCGATTTCATTTGTTTAGGGAAAAAAAGCTATCTGACCCTACCGTGACCCATGTGAAAAAGTAATTGACCCCTAAACCTAATAACTTGTTGAACAACCCCAAGCAGAAGCTAATTTAGGAAAGTGCTTCATATTGACTATAGTTTGTGTGTGTGTGTCTGGTTGTGTGTGTGTGCGTGTGTGAGCAGCAAGGCGACTACACGTTTAACCGGGCCAAGCTGATGAACGTTGGGTTCCGGGAGGCGATGCGAGAAGAGGAGTGGGACTGCCTCTTCTTCCACGACGTGGACCTGATCCCAGAGGACGACCGCAACTCCTACACCTGCGATCTCTTCCCCAAGCACGCAGCCATCGCCATGGACAAGTTTGGATACAAGTCAGTAGTGGGCCTAAGTGGGCCTTCATTGTTTTTTTTGTTTGTTTGTTTTTTTAATATATATGTTTTGGATTTGTACACCTTTATTTTAGAATGGGATAGTGAGAGAGAGGAAATGGGTAGAGAGAGAGATGGGAGAAGAATGACCACAGGTGGGATTTGAACCCGGGCCTCCCGATTTATGGGATGGCACCCTAGCCCAGGTTGCCGAGATCGCCCGAAGAAGCATTGAAATGAATTTGCATTATTCAGTCTCTAAATCAGTGGTTCTCAACCTTTTTTAAACAACCCTCATAATAAGCCTGCCAACGCCCCCTTGACCTCATCATAAGCCTGATAAAGCCCCCTTACTATTATGACCCAAATTACAACTAAGCACTGCCCCCTCTCAACTATATCCTTCGGAACGCCCTCCTAAGGCCCCCCCAACGCCCCTTGAGGGCCTGAACTGCCCCTGTTGAGAAAGACTACTCTACATAATCAGATGTTTGATTTGGCTAATCCCAGGGCGGGTCTGACTCGTCAACTTGGGCATTAGTTCAACTGGCTGATGGCTTGGCTCCTTTGACGACTTGGGACGTTTCATTCATGTGACAGCCTGCAGAGATGTTGTATGACGTGTGCACCTACCTTGCTGGTCAAGGTTCTTACCTATGCCAGTACACCCTTTTTATTCACAT
>NC_085861.1:43129577-43184577 GCF_034702125.1 Engraulis encrasicolus
GACCGTTTGTTTGCTGTCAAAAGAAGCGACCTGGGGTGCATTTCTCGAGGACAATGTTAGCCTGTTAGCAACTTCTGTAGTGGCCAATGGGAAAATGCATTGAAAACAACAAAGTAGCTAATGTAGTAAGCAACTTTGGTTTGGAGAAATGCACCCATGGGTTGTGTCAGCAGGGAGATACGATTTCAACTTTCTTTTCTTTGAAAAATTCAAAAACCTGTGGCCTTAGCATACTGATGTATTTTTTTCAGTTATACATTCTGTGCGTCGCTGTGTTTGTGCGTGCGTGCGTGTATGTGAGTGCGTGTGTGTATGTGTACACACACGTGGGCCTGGGTGTGGTGGTTGCATGCAGTCATTTGTGTGAGTGTACATTTGCTTGCCTAAAAAATGTTTCCATACAAGTTAAAATAACCCTATGAAACACAGTTCAGAAGTGTGATTAGTGGGAAGGCTGCATCATCACCGGTAGCCAGGACGCGCCCTCCTAGTGACGCAACACTTTCTGCCTTGCTTCTAGTCAGGCCAAGAGCAATGTAAATATCGCTTCTGATCTCCAGAAAAATCGGGAACTCCTCCCACTTTGTCGAAAACCAGTAGCAAACCTAGCGAGGCGGGTCAACCATGCCATTTGGGAAACGTTAATTGTTATGTTCTTGGTCAGACCAAGTCTCGAAGAGATTTGAAAATCGATGATAATCAGGCTACATCACCAGTCCCTATGGTGAGTCTGGGGATTGAAAGGAGACAAGGCAAAGGTCACCCCCGTCTTACTTTCATATTGGATTTTTTTTGTTTTTACAGTTTTTTCTGGCCTTCTGTACTCAACACAATGGTGCAAGGTAACACACCATAATCCCCTGACCTCGCACACCTTCTCACGGATATTAAACTGGGTGTATTCGCACAACAGCCTGTAGCCATGAACAGCCCTGAATGACATGATGGCTATTGCATTTCAGGTCATATAAGATCAGATGTTCGTTTGACGTTCATTACATTACGTTTACATTTTCTTCCCTCCAGTTCACATGTTGCTTATAGAACTCCACGTTGCTTCAAGCAGATAAACACGCATGTTTGCACTTCAGATGCTTACTTTGCAAAGCCTGTGATGTGCCTTTGGGATGTTTTGATGCTTTTGGGATGCTTAGACTGCAATATCCCTTTGCCAGGTTATGACGATCATCTCTGTTATTCGTATCTACAAAAGTTAGCCAGTTGTCTTTATCTTCGGTAGGTAGGCAAATGATTTGAGGCCTAGAGTCCATAGGTTAAATTCAAAGCCCAAGTCATTTGACTGTAGAGTCCACTTTTAAAAACTTCAGACATTCTCTGTATGATCAAAACCCACAAATCATGAGTCACCTTGTGTAATATTTAATATTCATGTAGTCACTGTGAAGGTTTCTAAAACATACTGTAGCCATTCAAAGTAAATAATCATGCGTGTATGTGAGGGAGATGAAGTGCCATTAGCCTCACAGGCTCTGAAAAGTACATTCTTTCTGATGCCAATTTGATTCGTATTTGTTTCCCGCACACCTCAGCTGACGGTGAGTCACAAACTCTGATTACTCAGCTTCCTGGGTTGCCATTTCTCCACTGTAGCACATTTGATATTGTTCCACATTTCTCACAGAGTGAGTCAGCACGATCATACAGTATCTCACTCCCTAACTGTAACATCCGTGACATCACGTGTACGGTAGATGGTTGTGAAAAGATTCCAGTTAAACCAGTTAACCCACTCCTGGGAAGAGTCTGGTGGCGTCAGAGAAAGTAGAATATATTGAGAAGCCTCACTGATTGGTGCCCATTGTAGCCAATAAGCTTACAGTTAAAAAAATATATTACAGGCAGCTCCATTGAAAACCATTAATTTTTCCCTTGTCTGTGGTGGTTGGCGATAACATGCAACTTCCGTCTCTGAACGTTCTCTTTATATTCCAGTTTCAGTGGTGGCTTCTATATCTGAGCAAAAAAATGGCCGACATTGAGGAAATGAAGCACTAAGGAAGTGACCAAAGTAGATATGTAGTATAGCCTACCATGTACACACTCCAATGTTGCAGTAAGCACTGGTAGCGGCAGCATACTGTTGGTGATTCATTTGTAGCACAAGTCTTTTTAGGCAGAGAAGGGACCAACCACCCTCCATGATGCACGTTCTTAACTGCAATTTGGATTGACTCAACACTGTCTGCCTGGTCTGAAATGATCCGTCAGCCCTCACATTTCTCCCGCTGAAGATGATTAGTTAATTTCTGATTTGTCCCCCCCCCCCCTTTTTTTTAAGGACATTGTGAATATGCCACAGCATTTTATCTGTTGAAATGCAGTCTAGCTTTCTGATTATATATTGGCATGCTCTTCATACTGATGTCTGTGTCTTAGCCAAGGGCCTAGAGAGACTATCACTGGGCTGGAAACCAAAGATGGCATTCTGGCAGGCAGCTTCTGAGCTTAAACGCTTAACGAGTGGGCCAGAGAGGGGTCTGTTGCATCACGACATGAATCCGAGTGTGTGTGCGTGTGCATGTGTGTTAGGGGTATTGGACATAAGGATGTTGTGCGCATGAATGTGTCCGAGATGAGGACAAAGTGTGTGTGTGTGTGTGTGTGGTGGGGGGGTTGGTTAGGCCTATCCGATTATATTCTGTATGTGTATATATTTTTACAGTTCATGGGGTTTTCACATGTTTACAGAATGGAAATGAGTGCTGGTGGTGGTACATTTTTTGTCTTCATAAGCGACACTAAATCAGATTTTTTTTTAAAAGATTTTTTTTTGGCTTTTGTGCTTTTTATTATTGTTACGACAGTGCGAGAGAGACAGGAAATGAGTGGGGAAAGAGAATCGGGGAAGGAGTGGCAAATGATCTGGGTCGAACCCGGGTCGCCGGCGTGGTGGCCTAGTGCCCTACTGTTAGGCCACGGTAGAGCCAAATCAGAATATTTTTAATGGATTAATGGATACCGGGTTTCTGCCCTGTACATAATATCCTGTCCTGTCTACCTTGGCATGATTATTTTGATTTCTTTTACTTTGGTTTTTTTTTATTGTCAAGGTTCAATTGTCACATTTGTTTGAAAAGGAAAAATCTTGCGGTTCATCTTTATAGGGGTCACACACTGCCTATTTACCTCTGGTGTCATAAACGTGAAATGCTTCGCTCACAGACCATAGGAAAAGAGGAACACAGACTGGAACTACCGCCTATGAAGGACTTGAGTTTGAGAGAGTGCTGTATGAACGAATGAGGAAGTTGGTCCAAAACAAGGAAATTGGACCTGGACTAATCAGACTTGTGAAGAGCTGAGGTGTTTATAGCTTTATCCACAATTGTGCTTGTGCGTACGGACAGCTCATTTTATGTGTGTATAGCTGATCGGGGGTAGGTGCCAAACTATGCAGCACATCTTCGACTTGTTGCATTGCAGGAAGTTAGGCCTATGTTTTAAGTGGTTGTAGATTGCTGCTTTCAAGAACTTTTGGGGAATTGGATGTATCAACCACAAAATATATATATATAAAAATATAAGTGTATCATAGCGGCAATAGGTAGTGTGTGAAAACCTAATTCGTTTTTTAAAGCTGTTCTCCAACATTACTCATCCAGAGATCATGTTTTGGAGTTTTATTGGTTTATATATGTAACGGTAGCAGTTTTTGGCTGTTGTGGTTCAGCTCCACTCCACAACACAGCCAGGCAGACTACACTGTGGTCGTAGGGCAAATAGTTCTCTCTCAAATGTACGCAGGAAAGTGAAACCTCTTGTTTATTTTGTTTTCTTATCAGAGTCTGCACAGTCCAGAGTTGCCTTATAATAATGATTAATAAAACAAATAATCAACTGGTGCTTTGCTTGTTTGTGTAAGTTATTCCAAGGGTTGGGGTATATAATATTAAGTGCAGCCAGCAGAAGTTCTGGTAGTTAAAAATGTAATTTCTTGCACTTTCTTAAATGTTGTTTTGCAGCACGGGTAGTGAGCTGGGTGGTGAGGAAACCCCTATCGTCATTCAACTAAAATAGTTTGGACTACCATATACTCTTCCTGTATTTAACCACACTTAAATAAACTTAATTGCACTTTCAAACAACTGTGTGTGAGAGAGGGGAAGAGGGTGTTAGGCAGGAAGGGAAGGAAGGGGTGGATTGTAAACAATGCTGATGCGTTTATGTGGGCCTGAATGTAGGTGCAGGTGTGGATGGGTGAATGCACAGCCGTCTAATAAGAGTTGTGTCAACCAGGGACCAGGAAGTCGGTTGGTGATGCGATTCGTGTAGATTAGAATATTTCTAAACAGCAACCTTCTGCTCGCTGGAAACTAACAGAGAACCATTACATACCAAACAAAGATTAAGTACAAACGAATTACATTACCTTTACAACATTTTCTGTGTTCTACGGCCACCTCCTAGAACTAAGTAACTACTATTGGAACTAAAGTCAATGGGGATTTCCATGTTAACACTCTGTGATGCTCCATGAGAGCCGGCATTGCTGTGGAAAGATTGGAGAGGTCTATGGGAGTAACGTAACTTTGTTATTAGAGGGCTCTGGGTGAATGCAGATCTGTAGGTGTGAGGGGAAGAGGGCTAGAAGGGTGGGGGAGTTTACGAGTAGGACTATATGTATGATGAGGATGAAGTAATATTTGATATTATTTTTTAGCGTCATTGTATTTTTAAAGATTATGACCTGTTTGATGTAATTTATCTAATTCTTTCAAGGGCGGGAATGGTGAAATGCACATAAGGGGCAGGGGTAAAAATGCATTTCACAAACTCATGACTGTCTGTATAAACTGAATGAACACAATACATTATATAAAGAAGAATTAAAGGTGCACTGCACTGTGTAAGGTGGTGGTGCAGGGTGGAGTAGGTATTGAACTATGCCGCTCATTGAAACAGCGCTGCCTAATGCCAAATTTAATCTTTTCATTAATATTTTCTGAATAATAAACTAATATTTACGAGTATGACCAAAGCACTGTACGTTTTGCAGCTAAAAATGTCTATTTCTGGAAATTCAAAATGGCAGACCATGGAGAAGATCCCCATTCTCATGTATGAAAAGTGCAAGTGGTAAGTATTTGTTAAAAAGGTAACATTTGTGAATGTGCAGCTTGAATTCTGGAAATGAACTAGGCCAACTAAAAATATTACACAGTGCAGGTGCACCTTTAAATTTAATATAGCCGATCTTGAACCTGTAGATCTATTGTTTTTTATTGGCTATAGTGAGCCTATATGCCTAGCCAAATTGCCTTTGCTTGTACTGTTGTTCTTTTTATTATCCCATTACTAATTAAGATTATTAACTGGGCCAATAAATACGATATAACCCAATTTAATTAATAAGACTTAATCTGGGCTATCGCCAGTTGCACAATGGATAACTACCCGCCGCAATCTGACTTGTGTATGTTTACCTATTTACTAATTAATACCCAAGTACTTCTATATTATCACTATTACATACTTAGTTATTTAGTTAATTAATGGGCTCAAACAGCCATAAGCAGGGTGAACTATGGTAAATTGGGACACTTTTGGTAGATCGCAAAAAAAAACACACTTTATGTTTAAAATACACCAATATTTAGTAATTGTATGTCTTCATATGGGTCTTGGGTACATTTCCATGTAGGAATTAGTTTTAAAGTATAATATTTTATAATATATTAACATTTAAAGACAGTGAGACACCAACTTCGTTATGAGAAAATGCTATGGTAATTTGGGACACCCTTTCATGTAAAATGGGACAGTCTGTTTGATTATCATTATTTTTGCGCAAACTGAAATAATAATACAATTTTTCTCTTGTTAACAGTAGACTAGGATCTTAACTATTTAAAAAATGATATAACATCCCTGAAACATTTCCATTTCAAGAGAATATTGAAGGAGTAAGGCATGTGTGACTGTGGCCATGTCCATTAGCATGTGGGATGCATATTACAATATAGGCCTATGGCGAGCTAATATGCTATGCTAACAGCTAACAGAAGCCCATTCTGTTGCTATGAGAAAACTGTCCCATTTTAGCTTAAAATATTGTCCCAAATTAGCTCACTCCACTTTACTTACTAAAATTACGTCTCCTTAATAAAGTAAAGACAAATGTCTAAATGTTTTGATATTGAGTTAAACCTTTAGTAAAACAACATGTATTTCAATCATATTTTGTACCATATAATCACTAATTCAGTCATAATATCCTTATGATCTGATAGCATAATCGACATGTCAGCTAGCTCAACTGACAGGTGTTGGATCCACTGTCACTTCAAACCTTTGCTCATTCCTTTTATGATACTTAACACCAAATAAAATTATTGTTCCTTATACATGACAGTTGCAGTAACAAGATTACATCCCATTTTGTGATTGGCTGCTAATATTTAGAAAGAAAACAACCCAAAACCTTATTTGTCCCAATTTAGGTGATGTCCCAAATTACCTTAGTTCACCCCATACATCACCCATCATCTTTGTGCAGAAGAACAGGAAAAGGAACCGGAAGCCAGGAAACTCACAGGAGAAGACGAATGCCATTGCCATTAAGATTACATTAAGATTAAATTGTTAGTTAAATGTATTGATACATTGCAAGTGAGAGAGTAATCAAGACATAACAATTAAGCATAACCTAAGTGCCTAAAGGCATAAGGCCTTAACAACCCCTTTGGTCTAAGATGCGTAGTTGCTGCTTGCACCAGGGCTATGCTGCCCAGATGGCAGCAGCCACCCGGCCTATCCCCAAAGCTCTCTCCCCAGCTCTCTGCTAAAGGGGGATTCATACTTGTCGTGACTGGCGCTACCCTCCTTCATACTTCACTCGCGACCTCACTCGCGCCGTCACGTGACCCAAAATGACGTCACACGCCGTGGCGCAAGCTGCCGTGGCGCAAGCTGCCGTGGCGCGAACGTCGTGCACCCCAGAATTTTTGTAACTTGTCGTGCACCACCAGCGACCAGTGTTGCCAATTTAGCGACTTTATCGCTAGATTTAGCGACTTTTGGCCACCTCTGGCGACAAAAAAAATCATCTAGCGACTTAGCGACTTTTCAGGCTCAATCTGGCCGAATCTAGCGACTATCTCTCATGTCTTGTGAGAGGCAAATTAGTCTCCCTCCCCACGACACCACAATGCATTTTCAGTGGCGGATAGAGACAGACGTGACACATGATGCACCACGGTGTGGCAGCTTTTGTGATACGCACAGGAATTCTCATGCACGTACATCTGCTTGTATGAGACTACGGCAAGCGATATGGGACAAAGATATGGCAGGAACCGAATGTCAACATAAACCGAGATTACACAATCTTCGATATGGTCACCAAATGTTTTGGAACTGTCATTTATGTTATGCCTACACTTTGGAATTAGATCAGAGTCTTGTTGTTGCACAGGTATATTTGATTTACCTAAACTGTACCCTGAACTTTACTCGGTCTACCCTACAAGCATATGACAAATTTAAATGAGCACTAGCAGGCTGGCCGCACCGACCGCAGTGAATCTCGGGCACATGGCGACAAAAAACTCATCTAGCGCCTTTAGCGACTTTTTGGTGCATGTGGCGACTTTTTAAAACGTGCATTTTCAGTGACAAATGAATCGTTTTTCCACATAATTCTGACTCTGCGCCGCCGTCAGAAGCGTTTCCCACGGTTAAGCGGGGCTGCAGATAAGCTCTGATCTCCAAAAAGTAGCTAGCACCACCCATTTGTACTGTGGACGAAGGCATGTGGGCACGTTTTCTGTAGATCAGCGCGCCGTGCGTGACATTGTGACGTCATACGTAACGTCATGACGTCATCTAGCGACTTCTAGCGACTTTTCAGCAAGCCCATAGCGACTTTGGCTGATTTTCTTTTGGCAACACTGCCAGCGACCACGCAGGTAGCCAGACAAAGCAGGAGTTGCGAAGAGAGGCTACAACTACTGTAGGCTACTACAGAATGGATCCTGCATCATTTTGAGGATAATAAAATGTCCTAGAGAGTTATTGTATCTTCTCTCTTAAATGTTGTTCAGTGAAACAATTGTTTACTTTGTTCAGAAGCACGTTGTGTTCGGCGATCTATTTATAAATTCTGCCGCCAGAACAATGCTCTCACATGGTCTTGGAATGATCTGGCAATGTAGGCTACAACAAAAAATATAGGTTTCCTATGTTTCAATGTGGTAAGTCACAAGTCAGACGTTCAGTAGCCCTACAGCAGCCGTGTTTGGCTTTCTATTTTATACATCCGTAGAACTCACGCTGCGAGTTGCGAAAAATACTGCCGTTTCTCTCATGAACAGCAGAGGGCACTTCTGACAATGCGAGCGAAAGCGCTTTTGAAGTATGAATAGTCTGTCGCAAGTGATGACGTCATTAATGGTTCTCGCGCCACACGCGCCAAAGTGCGCACGTGAAGTATGCAGAGCCCTTAAGTGAGAACGGCTTGTTCTGAGCCAGGGACAAGGCCCTGCTCAGAACCTCACCTAACCTGTCCTTGCCCCCACCGTTTTCTCGAGCTGCATCTGAGAACAGTATTTAAACCCCACATGATGTCATCTGCCACATGATCATCTTACATGTTCAAGACCCAACAAGGACAACACATCAGTACCAAACTCAGTACAAGAAGATACAAGAATACATTCACAAGTCCTATTCGGTTTAGAGTCTCCTCTGATTGGCCTTTGGAAGAACCACACCATATTCAATAGCTGTATCCATGAACTAAGATACCTCACCTACACAAATAGTATGTGTCAGCTAAACTCAGTGGATCGGTCCAGACCTTCTGTCTGCAGGCCTAGCCTTAGGCCTTGCTCTATGTCAGCTTGGACTGACCCTTAGCTATCCTTGTTGCTTGGGCTACTCAGTTGGTGAGTGAGTGACCTGACACCTTGGCTAAGTTTACGACAGGGCAGCTGACCTAAGCATCCAGCTCTAGACCCCAGAACTGCATTTCTTGCAAACACACACTTGAAGTCGGAATTAACACCATCTAACATAATGAAAATAATATGTTACATTCCAATAAGTAATTGGTAAAAATGTTCCCAAAAACCACAACAGTACCAATCATTTGTCTGGGCTTCACCCTCATTTACTGAAAAAATTAAGCTAATTATTGAAACATCGGTGTTAGCCCATACATAAATCACAAATCTGGATTAGAATAGATTCAGACAGAGGAAACTGTACCAAAGTACTGTGTACTGTAGTGCAGGCTGTCAGGAATGGTGCTGAGGGTGATTATTTTTGGGTAGCAGAAGCTAGTTAATTCCATCAATATTTCTTAAGGTGTGTGATGTGCAATGTTCAAAGTTGTATGTGTTTTTTCCCGGGGGCGGAGTTGTCCTACCAAAGCTCAAACCAAACCTATGTCCTTGGTGTAAACATAAGCTACATTTATAAATGGGAATCTGACTGTATTGTGTTTGTTTTCATGTCTTACGCACCTCTCACTAGAAGAAATTTCCCCCATGGGGGACAATAAAGCTACTACTACTACTACTACTAAACATTGCTTTTGAAATGACACGTTTATAACATTGAAACGAAAGCATGTTGCTTTTATACATTTTAGCTCACTTCTCATTCTCACTTTAAATTGCCTTTTTTTAAACTTCTGAAATGTTCTTGAAAAAGGTCAGCGGTATAACACAGTTTGTCTGTCTTTGTTCCAAATATAATACTTTTGCTGCTGTTAAAATGCCGCTTTGTCAATGTCATTTTTTTCTGTATTACGTATGTCTTGTTGCGGAGTGGATCACTTGACATAAGAACAACACAAATGGTTCAGAACAAAGCCAATGTTGTACAGAAATTGGTCTGTTTATTATGAGAGTATGGCACAGTCTGCAATACAGCTGATAACTTGTTGATAGATTTGGAAATAACAAAAACATGTTTGCTTTAATTTGTTGAAAGAGTATGCTGTAAGTTAGATTTCAGGAGTAGTTGAACTATAATGCAGCTGTATCTTACATTTTACATAAAACTGAAAGTGCCCCATGCCCCATTTAAATGTACCCTATGCTGTAATTTTCTAAGGTAATGTTGTATTTGTTCTGCTATGTTGCAGAGTGGTATACAGTCACTTCAAGCAATTTGCACTTCTTCCCAAAGTATTACATTGCACCATTGATTAATGCAGTATACTTTCTTGCAATGATTAGCCAACCTACATTTGATAACTTAAATTATATTAATATGAAAAGGGGAAAAAAAACATCAGATTGCATTACAGCACGAAGAGTGTAAATTATCTCTGCCCTCCTCTACAGTTTCCCTGGACTTTACTCCAAAGGAAATCCAGACACCTCGACCTCACAGAGACTAAGGTACTCCGCACGTCCAGGTATCACCACGGTGACATGGCGGCCGATCATCCCATTGCAGTCAAAGGTTTGGGTACCTCCAGCTGGAATAGAGGAGATGACGGCACACCTGAAACACACATGAACACAGGGCAGGGCAGTGAAGGGCAGCACAGGGCAAAACAGGGTAGTGAAGGGCAGCACAGGGTAGTGAAGGGCAGTGAAGGGCAACACAGGGCAGTGAATGGCAGCACAGGGTAGTGAAGGGCAACACAGGGCAGTGAAGGGCAACACAGGGCAGTGAAGGGCAACACAGGGTAGTGAAGGGCAGCACAGGGTAGTGAAGGGCAGCACAGGGCAGTGAAGGGCAGCACAGGGCAGTGAAGGGCAGCACAGGGTAGTGAAGGGCAACACAGGGCAGCACAGGGTAGTGAAGGGCAACACAGGGCAGGACAGTGAATGGCAGCACAGGGTAGTGAAGGGCAACACAGGGCAGTGAAGGGCAACACAGGGCAGGGCAGTGAAGGGCAACACAGGGCAGTGAAGCGCAACACAGGGCAGTGAAGGGCAACACAGGGTAGTGAAGGGCAGCACATGGTAGTGAAGGGCAGGGCAGCACAGGGCAGGGCAGTGAAGGGCAGCACAGTGTAGTGAAGGGCAGCACAGGGTAGTGAAGGACAACTCAGGGTAGTGAAGGGCAATGCAGGGTAGTGAAGGGCAACACAGGGCAGTGAAGGGCAACACAGGGCAGTGAAGCGCAACACAGGGCAGTGAAGGACAGCACAGGGTAGTGAAGGGCAACACATGGTAGTGAAGGGCAGCACAGGGTAGTGAAGGGCAGCACAGGGTAGTGAAGGGCAACACATGGTAGTGAAGGGCAGCACAGGGTAGTGAAGGGCAGCACAGGGTAGTGAAGGGCAGCCTGTCTGTCAGCCAGTCTGTCACAGGACAGTTGCAAAGTTTTAATGGGGATCTGGTGGAGAGGGACGGTGCGATGACAGTGACACCAACCCTCCTCTACTTCCCTGTGAATTAGTCTGAGATACATTACTAGATGGCGCTTTTTCCAAGGGTGCACGTCAGGCTGCCCCACTCTTATAGGAAAAATGTCATTCAATCACAACAATAAGAAATGGAGATAAGGCAGTTACCTTTCGTTGTCCTCGAAGGTTCCAATTAGGATTTCTGCTCCATTAATCCAATGAGGGTGATTTACATAGTTGGTGATGGTCACAGAAATCACCTGGTGCTGTTTCAGAAGGTCAACCCTCCACCAGGGTCTGAATTCCTTTAAAGGTACAATATGTGACTTTTTAAAAGGCTATACCCAGAAAATATACTGCCCATTCACATGTGTTATCTCTTTCATATATTTACGCTCATCATCACTTTCTAAGTATTCATTATGACTTGGAAATGAAAGCTTTTCATATAGGTTAATCTTTCCATTTTGAACGGCCAGTTAGAGAATTGCCTGCAAAACTTACTCAGTAAATGTGCATGAATAGGTCAGATGTGTGAATAAACATTTTGAAAATAATGACTGAAGTTACACACCCTAGCCGTATGGCTACATGAGCCACGTTCCCATCTGCCATCACGATTTCCATCAATGGCGTTGATGGCAAATCCATGACCATTCAAGCTTGATTGTGTGGCCACTCCTCTCAGCGCTGCATTCTCTTTTTGGATTGAGAAAGTTGAAATGTTTTGTCAAAATGGGCTCAAAGAGAGAGATTGCACAGCACACATGAATTAATATCGCTTTAACATTACATAAAGTACATATTCTGAGACAAGAAATAATTAGGGTCTAGCATGCAATTGCCTTTGGCCAAACAGATAGATACTTGACCACTCTTCACAGTTTAAAAATTGCGTGCAATATGTACTTTTGTGGTGTACCATCTAGTTTCTCTCATCCATTATCCACTTACAGTGCCATGAAACAATATTAAGTCATTTGATCTCCTGTGCTTACCATATTCCTTTCGGTAGCCGTAGACCTCAACTTCACAGAGCGTCAAAAGCCTTTTCTCTCCAGGTAGCAAAACATTGACGTATCGGCCCACATTGTTTTCTGTGAGTGTAAAAGTTTGAAAACGTCCAGCAGGAATAGAAGAGATCACTCCTGCTCTGTTTGGGTATTTAGCCAAAACATAGATACAACATCAAGACCTCATAAAGGCAGAATTTCTTGTGCTTTTGTTCCCTGGATTAATTTATCTTGATATCCCAAAGCATTTTCAATTAGTTGTGGAAACTCACAGTGGATTGCGGTTGCCATTTTCCAGCAGGGAGCTGCCAATATGAATCTCAGCTCCATCGAGTCTCTCAGAGCAGCAGTCACCTCTGTTGGTGATGACCACTGATGTGATGATGTACTCCTTCAGCAGGTCAACCCTCCACCAGGGGTTGGTCTGTGTGTTAGTGGAAGAGCAGGATCCATGATGGAAATGTGAGTCACGATTTCCATCAATGGCATTGTGGGCATCACTGTACCCTGACCAGGGGTTGTCAATCAGGTTTGACTGGGTTGCCCTTCCATACAGGGCTACATTTCGACCTGTTGAGGAAATTGACATTCACATCGCTATTCCATTAACAACCAAAGCACTTTTGTTTTGTTTTTGCTTAAGTTTCAGACTCAGATTGCAATCACATTGACTCGCCAAGAGTTTCCAGACGAAGTTCTAAAGGAAAGTGTAACAATATTGTGCATATTATTTTCAATGTTAGCACATTATTTTGCGATCCCATCAGCACTAACATTACATTAGGCTACATTACATTACACTTTGCTGACACTTTTTTCATTCAAAGTGACTTACAGATATTTGCAGGGTATTGGTTACAGTCACTGGAGGAATGTGGACTTAGGTGCCTTGCTCAAGGGTTGCCTGGTTAACACCAGACCTAATCACAACTTTCAGATCGAAACGATTGTGTAGAACTAAAGGCAGTATGGGAGTTCCCAGGCTAGCACAAGGGCACTTCAGCTATGAAGTCAAGTAGGCAGTGGAAGGGTGGGATTCGAACACGCAACCCTTTTTATCTGTAGTCCAACTCCTACCATTACACCACGGCTATCCTATAACATACTAAGTTAATAAAATGCTTCATGTTAAAATTTACTTGACAATTTTCAGTTTATGATCAAAAGTGGAAGTAAATTAAATGAATGTAAGGGGGCCAAAACCAATTATTGTCATTGTGTTATCATGAAACCCACGCCCATTCATCTTGAGGACTTCACCACAGTAATTCTGCCTAAATTATCAGTAGCCGATATTTCACTGCTCTCTGTCATTCATTCACCATTTGTGATCATTTACCTTGACTTTGCTCTGATGCGGCATTTGGCGATCCTAATCCACCAAGAAAACAGACCAGGATGAGTGTTTTCATTCTGTTCGAAAGAGAAGCACTGTCAGAATAATGATCATTTGCCCAATCATTTAGGCCAGGGGTCATTTGTCCCTTGAGACTTAAGTGTCAAATTAAAATATATACTATGGTGTCTGTTCCTTAAAATAAGGGAGAAATGAGGCCTATTGAAAATATGTTTGTACATACTGTATGCTGTACTCATACATTTCACACTGTTGTACTCCAAACTGCTGAACTTCAGGTCAGTCAGTTAGGCCTACCAGTAAAATAATCCATGTTGATGCTCATTTTCAGAGTAGAACTAACAACTCAATTTATTAGAGTGTGAATGGACAACAATGTTCAGCATAATGACACGTAGCCTAAAATTGTAAAAAGAGACAGATACATGTAGGAGTTGGCCACCACTAGTTTAACCCATTGATGCCTAAAGCACTTGCAAAAAACGCCTGCTGAGTGCTGCTCTTTTTGGGAAAGGTTGCCCTCAGCCTATACTGTAAAAACCCAAATATCTCAGCCGCTGAAGCACATAAAAACATGAAGTAAGTTGCATTGAAAATCTAAACCCTCATCTTGCATTAGAATGTGTTAATTCAGCTCTAACATACCAACATTTTTAATAAAAAATATCTCAAATCTCATGAGCCTGAATGCTGCGTCATGCAGCTCCAGACGCCAAAGGTCAATGTTGTGCAACGCAACCACCAGCATCATTGGGTTAATAACTAAAACAGCCATCTCTTGATTTGAAGCTTTTAACATGGTCTTATTTCTATGCATATTTCAGGTGTTTTTTTTACAAGGTATGGCTGATTACTAACACGATGTAAAAAAAAAACCCAGCTGTTATATTGGGAATCTGTTCCTAAACATTTATATTTTATTCAACATGCGGTTTGCAATCTACATCTCACAGGCTGACAGGAAACTAGAGGGGGAAAACACGTTGTTCCAATCAATGACAAATAAAAATCAAAGCAGCAATGCAAAACAAAGCATTTCCACGCCGATTGTGGTACGTATTTGAAGGAAAATCAAACGTTCTTGTCAACTGAAAATAAAGGAGCTTACTTGAGCATCACTTACCTTGTAGCTCACTTCAGTATTCTTATTGTTCAGTGTTGTTGTTTGCTGAGTCTCATTGAGACCAAATACTGTATATTCGGTTAGTGGTCAGTCTACTTATAAATATGTGGTTCACAAAAAAAGCTGGGGAGACAGCATTCCTGAAAATCACAAGGTACAAAACTAATCAAATCTTTCAAATCTTGAATCTCTCATTTGAAGGAATGAGGAACAGTGTTTCTGAAAAAGTTATGAAGAGTTCAGATGCAAAACCCCCTAACTCCATTTCTGAAGACCTGCACTTCTATATTTTTAGAGAACCCCATTGTTGGTTTGGTTTACATTCATGTAGGCCTACTTGATAATACATCTAAATAGTTATATTACATAAATAAAATAAAAAAAATATGCAATTTTGCTTATTACAAAATAGCTTTGTATTAAATAAAAATGAGTTGAGATTATTTTTTGAAAAGGCACTTAGGGGGTTTTGCATCTGAACTCTTATATTTTTATTTCCTTATTCCTTCTGTAAGCCGCTGACATGAGGTCATAGCAGTGGTGCTTAACCTGGGGTGTGCGGGCACCCCTTGCGTACGGAATTTTGTTTGTGTTGAGGTTGTGACCAAAATTCTGTTTGCGAACATTATAATTAGGCCATATCAAAATAAATTAAAACATGTTTTGGTCCCCATTTAAAGTTATTAAGATATCAGTTAAAGTCTCAAGCAAGAATCTTTGAAATTAATCTCTTAAATCCTTCTTTAGTGCGTAGAGGTTTGGGTTGGGGGTGCGTGGCTTGTCTTGGGCACAGGTAAGGGGGTACTTTAAGAAGAAAAAAAAAAAAGTTTAACCATTGCACTATAGAACCAAAAATATTTGGTTAGGCTAAGCTAGACTTTTTTTGTTGAAATGCAGTCTAGCTTTCTGATTTGTTTGCCTTTAAATATATACGCTAAAACTACTCAATCAGAAAAGAGGAGCCAATTGTGCCCAGCAACATGGCTCAGAAAGTTGTTGTGTATCATTACCTTTGTGACCTGTGTCCCCCTGGGCATGGACATGGTAAGCCAGTGCATTAATCCACCCATAGTTAGAAGGAGAAGAGAAGCATTAGCCTCTGGTCATGAAATGAAATACATTAGAGCTGGTTTACCAGACTAACTTCCTGATCTCTTTGAATGTCACGAAATATAATTTCAGGAACGAGTATGAAGGAGCACTTAGGCCTATAACTAAAACAAATAAGAAAGATTAAATATTTCAATAGGCCTATTTATAAAAGAGATCAACTGAAAATATTTTTTGGGGCAGCCAGGACATCTGGTTCCTGCCACTGCCTCTCTGCATATTTGCCTACTGTCACTCACTCTTTCAGATTCAAATGACTTGTTCCTGTTGCAGTTTAAGCTTGTGTACATTGTAACCAACGTGCACAACGTGCACTTTGTGATATTTGTCAGCTTCCCTTGGGAGAGGACCCTCTCTGGTGTGATTCATGGTCAAGGTGATTCTGTATTTTGAATTCATTTATTCACTACATGGAAATATCAGGGGAAAACAAACGGAGAAAACGTGTCACTATCCTGGCAGCAGGGCCGTAACCAGACATTGTCAAATACCGGGGTCAAATACTGCATGCTGTACTGCAGACTGTATTCTACATTTAGAATTCTTCAAACACTGCAGTCAAACTCTGAAGTTTGTTTTCATTAATCACTGCCTTGAGGATAAATGGGGGTGGCGTATACAGACTGAATTTATCATTGTTGATCATATATATTTTTTCATAATAGATACATTTTATATTACTGAAAAAAAATACAGAGGACATGACCTCTGTGTCCTCAATGGTAGTTACGGTCATGCTTGGCAGGAAAGCCAAACTATGAAATTAATATCAGGCAAATGTACCGTATAGGATACTCAGTCACTGTCACATATGAATGAGTCACACACACACGCCACACTTGTCACACACACGTCACACACACACACACACACACACACACACACACACACACACACACACACACACACACACACACACACACACACCTTACTCTGAATTTAAAACAATTATTGGTGTGTCATTTGATTTTCAGCTGAGGTAGGCCTATGCTGTGTTTGTCTAAACAAAGCCATCTGAATTGAATGACTTAGTTCACAAGAAAGGTTAATCTCACTTGAAGTTTAAGAAAGAATAAGTAAGGCATTCATAATTCATGCAGAGCCACTGTAAACTGTGGAAATATGTGTGGTGTTCCCATACCAAACCGGTACTGAGGGTTATTGGCTAGGCCCTATCTGTTGAGAACTCAGAAGTTAGGCCTATATTTAAAGGAACAGCACACCTCATTTCAGGAAATTGCTCATATGTACGTAGTTATGCCCTGGTAAAATATGAGAACAGCCTACTTTGGATTTTTTTCTATGTGTTTGCATTGCCTAGGTTAACAGTATAGTCATAAGTGTAGCAATGGGAGTCTATGGAACCAAACAAAATATCATCAAAGCCCCTATAAACATCTTTATAATTATTGTAAAATTCACCACAGTGCAAATTGGTTATTTAACTCTGCCCTGCGATCACTAAAAAAGAAAATGATACACACGTTCATGCTTAGTAATACTTGGAAAAACTGCAAATAGGCCTATGTGAAAATCATAAAAGGGTGGACTGTTCCTTTAACACCTGTCAAGGTTCATCTTTCTTCTAAGTTTATTTTTCTCCTCAAACACACCGAATGACTAAAGTGACAATGTACAATATCAATACTTTTGAATGATTGTTTTGTGAATTGGCCTAATGTGGGACACAACCAAATACGGCACTTCAGGCAGTGGTGTAGTCTACTTTTTTATGGTGGGTATACTGTATATTTGAGCATTTTTTGAAGTGGGTATACTGTATATGTTTGTGCTATTCAAAATAATGGATCAATCAATTTTAAGTGGATATACTGAAATCCCTGAAATTTAGAAGTGGGTATACTCTGTATACCTGCGTTCTACTGTACGTAGACTACACCACTGACTTCAGGCCTTCAGGAGATGTGGTTCTCTAACTTTAAAGTTTCAAATTAAGAACTGGCTGTGAGTGTATACAACCCATCATCATGTGTGATACACTGATGGATTAATTCGTTTTTTGGCTATTATTTGCTTACAGATGCGTAGACATTAACAACGCTGAAGGCCTGAAGGGAATTGCATTGAAAAATGGCAATATGACCACAATAGGGCTATACAGTAGTCTACATTTATTTGCCTATATATCCCTAAACTACAACTTTCCCATCAGCAAAATGTTAAGAAAATATTTGGCTCTGTGATATTTGATCATTTTAAAATGCGCATTTCTGGGCTCATACAGGACTCTATCTTGATTACTGTCAAGTATATACGGCTCTGATTACAGTATGATTATAGCACCCTCTTGTGTACAACAGGGTGTAGTGCAGAAATACACGCTCTTTTCTCCTTCTCCTTCTCATCACTGTATCTTGCCCGTTTTAAGAGCTTCATTATCCAAGTTTAGTGTTGTTGTTGAAGGAACTTCAATGGTTTGCTGTGAGGTAAACTTATAGTGTCATAGGGGTGGCGTGCTTGCTAACATACTTAACTATATTTAGTCCTTTTTGAGAAAAGATTTCTATCACCATTTGATTGCTGCCAATGAAATGTAGGCCTATTTAGCCATTTGTAACTCTATCTGACAGAACCTTTTGTTTGGTTAACTGTGTTGCCTACCTTGACCTAGGCCTATCATCAACCACACAAGGTTTAGCGAAGCAGTGTGTCTCTTTCATTTTGAGAAACACTGCTTCATGAGGTTCTTATTTCTATTTCTATTTCTATTTAGAGCTTCTTATTTTTATAAACTATTTGTACAGTATTTGTAATGGCATTGTGCTATAACGCTAGAAAAGCGCTCAGAGAGCGCACCTCTGCCATCTGTAAAATGACACAAACGTACCATGAATGAACTAACGAACAAATGAACAGACAAACACACAAACTAAGACGATCACAGAACCTCCTTCTAATAATAATAATTCATTAATAATAATAATAATAATAATAATAATAATAATAATAATAATAATAATAATAATAATAATAGGCATAATAATAATAATAATAATAATAATAATAATAATAATAATAATAATAATAATAATAATAATAATAATAATAATAATAATAATAATAATAATAATAATAATAATAATAATATAACACGTGGCCATTGTGATAATTGTGTTAATAGTGATAAATCATATGACCATGGGGTTGGGTAATGGAGATTGACATGACTTTCAACTCCTGGCAGCCTTTACAAGTTCCACTGCC
This sequence comes from Engraulis encrasicolus, assembly GCF_034702125.1. NCBI lineage: Eukaryota > Metazoa > Chordata > Actinopteri > Clupeiformes > Engraulidae > Engraulis > Engraulis encrasicolus. The sequence continues at coordinate 43,148,735 of NC_085861.1, forward strand.
ATGCCATGGAGCTGAAAGAAAAAAAGAGATAGGCCTATCTTGCATTCCTTACATTGTGTTCGTTAGTGTGTCTGTGTCCGTCTGTGTGTGCGTGCACACGTCTGTCTGGGTGCCTGCATGTGTTAAGCATTAGTGCAAGTTAGCTTCATGTGTGTGAGGAGGGGAGGGAATATCTTTTATTTCTATCATATGTTTAATATTTATTTACATTACAGTACATTGCATTTGTCAGACACTTTATAACCAAAGTGACTTACAAACAGGACATAGCCAACATCACTAGCAGATACAAGTGCACAGGAAAAATACAGAACAACTAGATTGCATTCTCACAGAAAATGCTGGAAGCGGGCTTGCCTTTTGGGGCAGAGATGAGCAGTTTTTTTTTTATATCTCTATCCCTAAATTAAAAACAAACTAATATTGAGAAAACAAAGCTAAAAGAAATGTTGGAAAAAATCCATCCACCCAGTCAGAGGTTATGGGCCAAACAATTCAGCCATCTTGGATTCAGCCATCTTGAAAGTGTTGTAGCTCCGCATTTTGGGGATATACTAAATGACATACATGATATTTTAAATTTGCTAAGGAACACTGCATATGAAATTGTCTTAGGATCCTCCTAAAGAAACCAAGGAGTACTAGAGCAAGTGGGCTATTCTGCAAATGTGGTCTAACTACTTGTATGGCACTGTTAAGAAATCTTACCTTTAAGTTCATGAGCAGGCTTGATTGTGCAAAAAATGAGCTTATCGCTCAATTGGTTGATCCAAGTCGTAGCTCTGTAAGATATATGTCTACTATCTGGGAACATTGGCATGAATGCCTTCACTAGCTTCCTTTTATTGTACGTGTATTTTTTTATTGTATTGTTGATGTGTGTATTGTAATGTGTCCACTGTGGGCCCTGAGCCTGTAATAAATAAAGTTTATAATTTTGAAAATCAACATGGGTCCGAGTGGGATTCGAACTCATAACCTCGATATCTCTAATCCAGCACCTTTGCCATTGATACTAAATGACATACGTGGTATTTTAAGTTGGCTAAGGAACACTGCATATGATATAATTTTGAAAATCAACATGGGTCCGAGTGGGATTCGAACTCACAACCTCCATATCTGTAATCCAGCATCTTTGCCATTGATACCGGTACTAAATGACATACATGGTATTTTAAGTTGGCTAAGGAACACTGCATATGAGATAGGCCTAATTTTGAAAATCATCATGGATCCGAGTGGGATTCGAACTCCCATCCTCCATATTGGGGCCATTCCTACAGATCATTTTTTGTAATTCTCTGATAGGGGGATTTCAATATGGTTAGTTTGCATTATTTTTGGACGAATGGTTGATGTTTGGTAGGGCCAAGAGGAAACAGTGCGTAGACTGCTAACAATGGCTGTCTCTTTACATGTTAGTCTACATAATTGTTTAGTATACATGTTTCTTATTTGTCTCTCTGCTCTGCTATTTTGATGTTTATTGCAAATAAGATCTAAGATCTAGTGCTCAGCTTGAGAGTGTAACCCCGTGGTCGCGCATTTCAAAAAAGCCGGCCACAACCTGTGTTATTTTCAATACATTGGTATTGAGAAGGTTAAGAAGCCCCCTAGAGGAGGTAGCCACAAACGACTTTTACTCCAACGTGAGACTTACTATATACATACACTCAACACCATGTCTCCAGCCGGCTTAAACGAAGAATTTGACCTAAAACCATTTTTGTAGGGCTAGGCCTATGCTGTAGTATGGTTGTCATGGATGTGTCTCCTACATGTATCCCAATGTGTTTGATTTTCAACTATATGTTTCCTCATGACTACCCTTTTTACTGAACATGTGTATACTCATGGGATGTGATGATCTAGCACATGATTACGTAAGCCTACATTACATTACCATTGATGGATGTAAATATGTGTATATATTGTTCAGCCCCTTTGTAGCTGATTATAGCCTACATAAGGTTTTGGGATAGGTGCCCTCTGGTGCCCACTTTGTATATAGCTTATCCTTCACTTTTGTATGTGACACCCCCCTCCCCCCTCCCCCTCCCCGCTATGTATATATACCACACCCTTTACACCTGTTTTGTGTTGCACTTTGATTAAGGACGGTTAGTCCGAAACGTCGTGCCATTAAATATTTGGAAGCATTTAACAGTGTTGCGGACCTTTATTTTCTTTTCAGCTTGAGAGCACTACAGGCAACGACAGGTGACCAGGGGTGCTGTAGTAATTATTTTAATATTGGCAGACAAGCAACTCAGATGGTAAGCACTGCAGATTTTATTGTTTAACGGCCGGAGAAGTTACTGCGTGGAGACAGGAAGTATTCCACCCAGCAAGTTCTGAAGTGGATACAAAAGGCAACCCTATTTAACCATTTCCCTCTCCCAGTCCATGTCGTCAGCTTCTTCTGTGCACGTGGGGTCCCGCATGGCCAGATGCCCACTGTCCATTGTCTTGTTGTCCAGCATATGCAATTTCATATTTGTTGTTCAGCAGCCACACCAAGTAGATGCACATGTTTCCAATAATGTTGAGTGTCCCGTGACCCATTACAGAAAAGCTTACACACAAGAATATGTCACTATATGGGGACTTCCCCAGCCAAATCATAAGAATAAAATGAAAATATAATATAAAGACAAGCTGGGCTACTTCACGACTAGACCCAGGGATGACTGGAGCACTCAGCAACTTTTTAGAGGTTTTTTAAAAATTATTTTGGTGCACAAAATGACTGATGTTTCGACGCACCTGCGTCTTCCTCAGAGTCAAACCAGTTATATTCTGCATTTATTGTAGGGTTTTTACAATTAAAACTAATTGGTGTATGAAAAAATGACATCTCACCACCCCACCGTTGTTGAAAAGTTTACTTCCAATCCTTGCTATATAATGCTTCCTATTACCTTTGACATACTGAGTGGATTAAGTGAGAACTACACTTTTCTAATTTGACTGCTGCAGGATTGGATACATTTTTACACTTTGCTTCCCAAGGGGGCTCTAGGTAGTGTGGGGGCCATCATCTGGTCTGAGCAATGTCTCACTTTAGAATAGGGACCATTATTCCACATCTATTTTCACACTGTTCAGGGTTTGTTCACACAGTGTACTAGGAGCTTATACACATTGTATTCTGGCCCTTACTGCTTACTCATATCTAGGTCTACTAGGTCCTTACTAAGGTTGTATTGGTAATAAATCCCTTATTGTGCATGAACAAGACCTTTGCGAATAAATGTCTAACAACTGTCTGATTTTGCTTAGTACATGCCTTACAAGTTACTTACACAGGCATTAATATTGTATTTATTAGTGCTAATAGATGTATCTCTAAAGTAAAGTGTTACCAACATTTCTCCACAGTGCATTTCTGGAAAGCGTATTGCTAACTATGTTAGCTACTTTGTTGTTTGCAATGCAATTTCCCATTGGCAACTACTGAAATTGCGAACTGCTAACAACTATGTTTTCCAGAATACACCCCAGAGTTGTATAAAGTAGATAGAAGTAGTCTTTCAGATGTAATTACAACACTAGTGGTATGATATTACATGGTTCCAACTTTGCAATTACATACCACTAGTGTTGAAATTCCATCTGTAAGAGTACTTGTACTTGTACTTTATATAACTATGCAGGTGACAGGTGAGAAGGTACAGTCTCTTGAGAATTTCTAAAATTCTGTCTTGTGATCTGTGTTATCTCTGTGCATTAACAGCCATGCCTTCTACAACTGTTACAGCACAGTGAAGTTTATATACAGAGAAAAAAAATGTAAGTGTTCATCTGTGTCACACCCTTTCCAACAATAATCACATGGTGGTCTTATAGCCCTCATATTTTGTGATTTTTCCATTCTGAAGCTCCACGTCCTTAACCTCAAAGACAGCACAGCCTGTGCTGCTGTCGTACTCATAGCGACTGTGCTGGATTTTGCCCGTTGTGGGAAGAGGGACGGGAAATGGCGTCATCTGCTGGAGAAGGTTTGTAATCGCAGTGCACTCAGAGGGCACTGCACTGGCGGGGACCAGCGCCTTGATCCCATCTTCATCACGCTTGTGGAGTGCTTCTATTTTGGGGGACACATTGACCTCTGGCCTCACGTGTGCCACAGGTGTTTGCTGGTGGCCTCTTGGCTGTAGTCCTGCTGTTGGTTTGCCCCCAAAGCGAGTACCAAATCCAGGCTTGTCCTGAAGCGCTGTCTTGTCCTCCTGCTTCATCCGTGGATCTGCTGCTGCCAGGAATCTGCTTCGTGCTGGGGAGGGGCTCCTCGTCCTCTCCGCCTCTGGTCTGACAGGTACCAGACCGGTGTGTTGGTGTGACCCGGCTGCCGCCACCCCAAAGCGAGGCTTGACCTCCTCGCGACCTCTCCCCCCCTGCGGCACGGCGGGCTGGAATCTGCTTATTCCTGGGGACGGGCTCCTGTTTACTTCTACCCGAGGGGTCACCTGCTGCACACCACCTGCACCACCCCTCTGGTGCAGCCCCTCCGTTCCTATGTTTCTGGGCTTGACCTCCACAACAGTCTTGAGCTCATCTGCAGCCACTGGCTGAAATCTGCTCCTGGCTGGAGATGGGCTTCTGTCCACCTGACGAGGAGATACCTGCAAACCTGCTCCCCTTTGGTGTAGCCCGTCCGCTCCTGCGTTTCTGGGCTTGACCTCTATAACAGTCTTGAGTCCCTCTGCATCGAATCTGCTCCTTGCTGGCGATGGACTTCTGTCCCCCTGATGAGGAGAAACCTGCAAACCACCTGCCCTCTCCTCCTGCTTGACCTTGACCTCTGCTTCCCTGATGTAAGACAACGCCCGAGCCATGCTGACTCTAGTAGCAGGATTGGGGTCCACCATTTTGGACACGGCCTCTTTGTAAGGGTAAGCCGCCAGCGTCTCCTGGATTTTGGTGGGGTTCACGGCATGCGTTGGCAGCCTGACTCTGGCGCACAGCTCGGCGATGACCTTGCCCATGGCCCAGACATCAGAGCGGGAGTCCCGCACCCCGTGCTGATCCAAGACCTCGGGAGCGGAGTAGGCCTCGTTGCCCATGTTTGCGGCCGAAGTCAATCCGTTCCGGAAGAACTTGGCCAGCCCCAGGTCAATGATGACGGCACGGTTGGTTTCGTGTTCCACCTGTAATATTACACAATGAACAGCACAAGGATGAGAAGAAAGGAATGTCATTGTGCAATGAGTTTGTGTGATGTGGTGAAGCAATGTCAGCCAAAGCTGAAACAAGCTGGAACAAGAATGCAGAAATTGCAGATAGAAGAACAAAATGTTCAAGTTGATTCAATGCATAGTTATAAGGGTGATTTCATGCATGAAATTACATTACATTTAATGAGAGTTTTAGAGAGTATTTTTCTCCTCTCAGGGTAGTGTTAAGTGTTATTACTCATACACAACTCACTTTCATATGATATTTGGTTTCACTCCAGTTTATTTTACTTGGTCAATGTAAATTTCAGTCAATTCTACTCAATGTTGTGTAAATATTAGTGCTGTGGAGTTGAAATTATACCGGCCACCTAAAGAATTTTACACTGACTTTTGACTCCACTGTCAGAGTAATATGACACTCCCCAGTGTTGGCACAATACCTGGATTTCTAAGTTTGCTTTGAAATATTTACATACCATGTTTTATTACGGTGTACTGAACTCACCATAATGTTGTCCGGTTTGATGTCCTGGTGCACTATGTCTTTGCTGTGAAGATGGAACAGCCCTGCACACATGCCACTGATGATGGTGGCTTTGGCGGCTGGTGTCAACTGCAGGGACACATTATACATTATTGAACACCTAATGAACATGTTTGTAAAGCATTGCTACAAGGAAGCCCCCATAAATAGCAAACAAGTTGAGAATGTATTCTTTCTTTATTGTTTGAAAGTTTATTTATTTTACACGGGGACAGCATGTATTAATAACATGGAAATTTTTTTAAATATAGGCCTACACAATTGTATCCATGAAAGTTCATTTCCATGTTTAGTGCCTAGGTTGATGGTCCCTCAAAAGAAAAAGGCATTATCGGGTCTACCTAAATAAGACAAACCACACAAAACCAAACCAAAATATCACTTTGATATACAAACCTTGATTTTTGATTTCTGTGTTATGAAGATGGTTGTCTCCAGCTCCTCCCCCGTGATGAACTCCATGGGGATGTGAAACCTGCCGTCCTGCCTCCAGGGTTCCCCCAGCAGCCTTACGATGTTGGGATGGCGCGCTTTTCTAAGGGGTTCCAGAGAACAGAGACAAGTGAGAACACAGTAGTGTAACTGCATGGAAAATGATCTCAACAAGTTTAGTTAGTTTGCATGGATCTAGTGTTTCTCTACAGCAGCCCCCCGGGCAGTGTTGGGGAGCCTAAGGGGGGCGTTGAGAAGGATGCAGCTAAAAGTGGGTGGTGCTTAGTTGCCATTGGGGTGAATGTTTAGTTTGTAATACTAAATGGGACATTGGCAGGCTTATGAGGTCAAGGTGGTGTTGTTGGGATGCTTATGATGAGGTCCAGGGAGTGTTTATTGAAAAAAAGGTTGAGAATCAATGATGTAAGGGCAGTCATGGGTAAGCGGTTAGAGCGTCAGACTTATATCCCAAAGTCTGCCGGTTCAACTCCCGACCTGCCAGGTTGGTGGGGGGAGTAATTAACCAGTGCTCTCCCCCATTCTCCTCCATGACCTCCATGACTGAGGTACCCTGAGCATGGTACCGTCCCCCCACACTGCTCCCTTGGGGCGTCATTGGGGGCTGCCCCCTTGCACGGGTAAGGCATAACATGCAATTTCGTTGTGTGCAGTGTGCAATGAAGACTTGTGTGTTGTGGAGTGTTGTGTCACAATGACAATGGGAGTTGTAGTTTCCCAGGTGGGCTTAAAGAGGGTAACTATTCTGCAGTGGTTCCCAAACTGGGAGTGGGGAGCCCAAAGGGGATTGCAGAGGTATAACAGTGGGCAGAGGCAATTCTAGGGTCAGGTGGGACCCCAAGTGAAGATGCAAAAGAATGAACGTTTGAACCAAAATCGTCAGTACTGTGGTAAAGTGTGGGCTGTGGTAAAGTGTGGTCACTATCTAGGGCCTTGGGGGCCCCAAGCGGCTGCCTGCCTGGCCTGGTGGCCTCTGACAGTGTGGTTGGCATAAAAACGGGAAGGCCACTGGTTAACAGCTAACAGTATTCCATAAATTAATTACAATCTATTATTTTCTGTGGTCAAGAAATGTAACCATCTTTTAGCAATGTTAATGCACAAAAAATGTTTGGAGTCTGTGATGGAGGTGGGAGTCTTGTAAAAATCCTTAGGTCCAAAAGGGGGTCCCTGCAGAAGAAGTTTGGTAACCACTGTACTGTATATCAAGGGGTGCATATGGCTGCTTGCTTACTAAGCTGTTACTAAACTGTGCCTGCTAATGAAATTAGTAATTAATTAATTAATAATTGAATAATACAGAATACTAAATATAACTGAATGATATTCATAATTAGCCTAACAAATACTTCTTTGCCCATTAACAGGAGGTGCAACCCTGTGCCACTTACTCATAGACTCTGCACTCTCTGTTGAGTGACTCTGCGTTGATCATGTGTACTGGAACCTTCTTCATGGCTGCCCACTCCTCCTTGTACTTCTCCCTGTACACCTTCCCAAAGCAGCCTGCGGCCAGCGTCCGGGTGTCATAGTGAGCCATCTGAAGACAAGGAGAGTCATGGGAACACAAAGAATATAAAGTACGAGCCAGGCCGTGCCCTCTAGTGACACAACACCACTAATCAGGCCAAGAGCAATACAAATATCGTTTCTGAGCTCCCAAAAAATCGGGAAGTCCTCCTTCTTTGTCAGGAGGTATGCAACCATTAGCAAACCAAGGGAGGCTGGGTCAACCATGCCACTTGGGAAATGTTCATTGTTATGCTCTTGGTCAGACCAAGTCTCGAAGAGATTTGAAAGTGGATGATAGTGAGGCTAATAAAGTACAGTATATCAGACGTCAGATGAAGAGGCAGGTATATGAGAACTATTACCATTACACTACATTAGACTTTACTTTCATTTTCATTGTGTTACCTTTTATTATCCAAAAGCAACTCATTTACAGGGCTTTTATTACAGTCACCGGGACAATGTGGGGCAAATGTGCCTTGCTCAAGGACACCTCAGCCATGGATGGAAGTTCAGGGACTTTCAGGGGAGTGGTAAGGGTGAGATTGGAATCTGTTACATACTGATGTGCCATAAACACCAACTCTATAATCATTAAGCCACGGCTATGAAAAGGGTGACGCATAGGGCTACACTTTATGTGTTAAGCTAAATCCTTAGCTGCCGCAACAATTAACTCCCACTATAATCAATAGAACTGTCTGCACAAGATGCAGTAACGCTGTGCACATAAAAAAGTCCATTCTTTTCAATGTGTGTTTGACGCGACTTGACAGTTTCAGACTTAGCAAGTCATATTTCAGAGAGCTAAGTGCAGGGTTGCTGCCAAGACAATAGCATTCAAAGGTTGTTGCAAAAGACCATGCAAAAGTAATGGTCCAAGCGGAACTCAAGAAGCCCTCTGGTGTAACTGGAATGACTGGATTTGTACAGGAACTAATACTAGCACAAAGTATACAAAAAATGTTCTCGCCAAAAGACAGAATTGCAAAACATAACAGTGTTGACCTTTTTATTAGGAGATCATTTATTTAGTAGCAAATAATTTATTTCCATGAACATATTCAGAACAAATATGAAATGACATGTGACATGTCACAGGTGTAGCATATACAAACAGGCAACAACAGGTCTCTGCAGAGGACTGTAGAGCAGGAAACAGTGGCTGCCTATTAGTGTGCATGAGCCCCAGACCATATCTGCTGCAGTGGTGTAGTCTACTTTTTTATGGTGGATATACTGTATATTTGAGCATTTTTAGAAGTGGGTATACTGGGTATACTGAAATCCCTGAAATTTTGAAGTGGGTATACTGCGTATACCTGCGTTCTACGTAGACTACACCACTGATCTGTTGGTTCTAGAGAATCAGTTGGCTGCTTTAAAGGCATTCCTGCGGGTAGTACACAATTCATATGTCTTATCTACTATACTTCCAAAGAAAGCACACCGTGCCTGATGTGGTCAAACTGGACTTTTGAGTTTGAGGGAAAATGAAAACAAGTCGACTATTTACCAGCTATTATGTTTGCGTCTCCCAATCTCCCTTATGGTCAGGTTACCAAACCCAACACAGAGAAATAAGATTATAGTTAAGAATCCTATTATTAAGGTGTTGTATGAAATCACAAGTAATGCATACAAGTAGGTTATCGCTACTTTTAGTACTATTTTACAGTGGTACTTTTTGATATAATACATTAACTATGAAATAAATTCCGACAATTGTTTTCTCAAAATGCACAGACATGTGTCCCATGAAGAGCGTCTTAAGAGTTGCTAAATCATTATTACCACCATCAATGTGATAAGATTTTTAAACACAGACTTCAGGCTTTGTTGTACTGGAGAGGATTTTAAAGGAATGGAGACAGTTATCCTACCCTGGTCTGTGTGATAGGCTCAAGCACCCTTATTTCTGCCCCTTGGCTTAAATTTCACAAAGCTATACTTGTTGTAAAATACATTCCCAAGAAATGGAGAAAAACTATCACACAAACTAGTACAAATCAATCAACATGTTCATAAAGGCATAGCTTACAATATAAAATCAATTGGTTTTGGATGAGGTGTTATGTCAATTTCACAGTTCTTACCTTTGTCAGTAGCGTCAAGCAAGGAGCCTCTGTACCATCTTGTGGTGCCCACATGTGTTTAAACAGGTCCTGTTATGCAGGTAACCACGCCTCAGACTTCACAAGAAATTCTCAGGAATACTGATCTTGTCAGCATTTCTTCAAGGGACATCCCCAGTCTAAAATGGCAGTAGCCTATATGATCCATAGACTCCATAGAATGGGAAAGGGGTTGGGCTAGTACCGTAGTGGCAAAACACTTATAATTGTTATTAAATCCACATTGAACCTACATTGGTTTTCCAGTGAAAATGGAAAAAAAGGAAACACTGAAACATATTGCTACTGTAGGGCAGAGAAGATAGGAAAGCTGACTGGGGGCTGGGTGGGGGGGCCCTCTCAGATTTCTTTGTCTTCCTGGGTCCAGTCAATGTTGTCAGCAGGGGCGCCGCCAGGAATTTTGGGCCCTATGAAAGATTCTAATTTTGGGCCTACCCCCCCCCCCCCCCCCTTCTTTTTTTTCTTTTTAAATTATTACTATTGTTATTCGGGGGAGCGGAGGGGGGCATGAAGGGCATGAATCCAACACATAGATTTATATAGGCCTAGGCCTAATTTGAATTGTTAAGAATCTTCAGAGGGGGCAAATAATCATTCTGAAAGACATAAAGCATTATGGTCGGAAAAGCTTAGGCTTTTGTTTTTCCATATTCAAATAAGACAGATTTCCCAATATCATTTCCATGAATTCTTAATTAAAATAGCGCAGATAGCTACTCAACATAGAGACAATTTTCCTTTCTTTGCGCCTACCCCGTGTGGTTAGCCGCCTGGGTAGCCTAGGACGCAATTCCATAGGGTTACACTCACAGAGCTTATTGGTAGTCCGCGTCAGTCTGGTATTAGACATAGGCTGTGCCGTGTGCGCAGATTATCCAAAATGATTTGGTGACTGACGTCAATAGCCTATCTAACCTGCAGCTGTCTCGTCAAATCGCTGTTCATTTTCTGCATCCAAGTTTTCCGTCGGACTGAAACTGAACGTGATTAACAGGTTGTGGTGCGCTGTCCATCAGCACCACGCTGACATTAGTCTAATTTAGACGTCCGATAAGCATTTAGCCTATTTCGTGCCAAGGGTAAAACTCTTTGTAACTAAGAAGAAAATCTCTTGCCCTAGCCATTAGGTTAGCCTACTCCGTGTTGTTACATTGTTGTGAGGAATGATTGTAAAAAAAAATAGCCACCGCTTGTCAAAGGCACCGCTCTCCTGCGCAAACATGATAATTAAATGGCTGATGAGAGCATCCAAAACTTAGGCTACAAGTTGTTGTCAAATCAGCCTTCATTCCCCTCACTTAAGTTTCAACTGATGCTGTTGGTGACCAGAGAGAACCAAAACTTTACTGATGAAGGGTCAAAAACCGAACACAAAACAAAAGCAGGTCAACGAGTGCTGTGTTCCCCCCTTGCGCTGTTGGTCCACACCGCGCTGACAGTGGCAGTTGATTCATCACGAAACGCGGATATAATCTACAAATTTGATATGGACAAAACAACAACCCCTCCATCATGAGTGTTGTGCCATTGCTATGCAGGATAATGGCCGAACCATTTAGTTATATAAAAAACATTATTTTGGCACTTAATACCCACGAAGCAAGCGATTCTGTCAGCCCTGCAATCGCTTCAGCAGTATGCTATGGTAGTCGGGAAAGTAGGCTATTATGTTTGGAGGCTATAGTTTATCACTTTTGCCGTTTGCTCGCGGTGACAATAAAGGTGGATTGTTTAAATAGGAGCCATGCTAACGTGCTCTCTTGGAAGTTTATCCAAGGTTTCCGTTTGTTAGTTAGGCCTATCATTTGATTGCGTTTGCAAACGCAATGTCATTGAGTGAGCATACCTTTCTTGGAGAAAAATTGAGTGACCAGTTGCCTGCTTCTGACCCTCTCTTCTTTCTGCCGTCTTTTCTTGCCAACCTGACTACATTACTCTGTCACCACCAGCTCACCATCATGTGGTTAAGACATAGATTGTAGCCTACTGTAGCCTATATTACTAACATTCTAACATTCTATGGGTTAAGACCTCAGGTCGCTCCGTACTCCTGCTGCCAGCATTTCGGACGCTGTGCGATTCAACGCCTCGCGCGCCGCCAGATTGGACCGCACCATTTCGCAAGAGCTAAGGGGGGGAGGGTCCTAAAGAACTGACGAAAACGTTATGGAAATCGATAGTTGTGAGTTTAATGGGCCTACGTTCATTTCCAATTACCATTTCATTGTAAATAGACATTTTTTTTAAAGGCAAGAATATTAGTTCTAATATTTTATTAGGCTATTAATTGCTAACCTGACTCTCGCGCAGATGGATTATCATCCATCCGCGGACGGGCCGTTGTGTTGGTCTGGGCCGTTATAATCAGTACCACTTTTCCCCCCCTGTCGGCGCCCCTGGTTGTCAGTGTCCCTTATTGAAGGCACTTCATATCAGTACTGACTTTAACCACTTGGTGGCAATATAGGACATCTACAAAGGTTAAGCACCACACACCCTGCGTCTGAGGGTCCTCCAGTGATGACTTAACTATTCCCCATACTGTTGGGTGGGCTATTCTTGGCAAGTGATGGAATGGCTGAGTGGCTGACCTAAAGCAATACTGAATTCAGAAAAATGATGACTGTTGAAAAATCTCCGTAGCCCCATAACGCACACTGTACCATCTTGTGGCACGCTGCAATGGTCATTGAAAAGTTAGCTATAGCACTACGTATACTATGACATAAAACAGGGCCTTTAGTGATGCACTTATGACTTGGTCATTGCCATTCTGGTAACAGCAAATTTATAACAGTGTGTCTTAATGATGTCTTTGAAGAGCCTTGTCATCCAAAAGAGTTTCGGCAAGTGTACTTCTTTTGGTAACTTCAAGATGCTTTGTCAACTTATCTGTCAAAACTCCCTCATTAATTCAGATTTTAGAGGTTGGACTCTGAATGTGTGACCACCTCAATGGCTATCAGGCCAATTCCCACCTGCACATGTGATTTTTTTATGATGTGGAAAAGGGGATAATTTAACAGGTGCACTGTCCAGACTTAAATAACACGTGATCTCCACATTAGAACTAGCTGCATGATGAAGTCCGATGGACAAGCAGACAAAATATTTACCGCACAAGCTGCAAAAAGTAGTCTACTGTGTGACCTACAGCTTAACTTTTGAGACTGTATTAAAGACAAGTATTAATATAATAATTCATAATAATACCACCATATCATAAAAAGTACCATGTATGTCATTTAGTGTCAATGACAAAGGTGCTGCATTAGAGATATGGAGGTTGGGAGTTCGAATCCCACTCGGACCCATGTTGATTTTCAAAATTATATCATATGCAGTGTTCCTTAGCCAACTTCAAATACCATGTATGTCATTTAGTATCAATGGCAAAGGTCCTGGATTACAGATATGGAGGTTGTGAGTTCGAATCCCACTCGGACCCATGTTGATTTTCAAAATTATATCATATGCAGTGTTCCTTAGCCAACTTCAAATACCATGTATGCCATTTAGTATCAATGGCAAAGGTGCTGGATTACAGATATGGAGGTTGTGAGTTCGAATCTCACTCGGACCCATGTTGATTTTCAAAATCATATCATATGCAGTGTTCCTCAGCCAACTTCAAATACTATGTATGTAATTTCGTATCAATGGCAAAGGTGCTGGATTAGAGATATGGAGGTTGGGAGTTCGAATCCCACTCGGACCCATGTTGATTTTCAAAATTATATCATATGCAGTGTTCCTTAGCCAACTTAAAATACCAGGTATGTCATTTAGTATATCCCCAAAACGCAGAGCTACAACACTTTCAAGATGGCTGAATCCAAGATGGCAGAATTGTTTGGACCATAACTTCTGACTGGGTGGATGGATTTTTTCCAACATTTCTTTTAGCTTTGTTTTATCAATAGTACTTTGTTTCATCTCTGCCCCAAAAGGCAATGTGTGTTTCAATGTGTGTTTGACACGGTTTGACATAGTTTCAGACTTAGCAAGTCATATTTCAGAGAGCTTAGAGCAGGGTTGCTGCCAAGACAAAAGCATTCAAAGCTTGTTGCAAAAAGACCATGTAAAAGTAATGGTCCAAGCGGAACTCAATAATCCCTCTGGTGTAACTGGAATGACTAATACTAGCGCAAAGTATGCAAAAATGTTCTCGACAAAAGACAGAATTGCGAATCATAACAGTGTTGACCTTTTTAGTAGGAGACCATTTATTTAGTAGCAAAGAATTTATTTCCATGAACATATTCAGAACAAGTATGAAATGACATGTGACATGTCACAGGTGTAGCATATACAAACAGGCAACAACAGGTCTCTGCAGATGACTGTAGAGCAGGAAACAGTGGCTGCCTATTAGTGTGCATGCATGAGCCCCAGACCATATCTGTTGGTTCTAGAGAATCAGTTTGCTACTTTAAAGGCATTCCTGCGGGTAGTGCACAATGCATATGTCTTATCTACTAGACTTCCAAAGAAAGCACACCGTGCCTGATGTGGTCAAACTGGACTTTTGAGTTTGATGGAAGTAGCGTCAAGCAAGGAGCCTCTGTGTCATCTGATGGTGCCCACATGTGTTTAAACAGGTCCTGTTATGCAGGTAACCAAGCCTCAGACTTCACAAGAAATTCTGATCTTGTCAGCATTTCTTCAAGGGACATCCCCAGTCTAAAATGGCAGTATATGTTCCATAGACTCCATAGAATGGGAAACGGGGTGTGGTAGTGCCGTAGTGGCAAAACACTTATAATTGTTATTAAATCCACATTGAACCTACATTGGTTTTCCAGTGAAAATTGAAAAAAAGGGAAACACTGAAACATATTGCTACTGTAGGGCAGTGAAGGTAGGAAAGCTGACTGGGGGCTGGGTGGGGGCCCCTCTCAGATTTCTTTGTCCTCCTGGGTCCAGTCAATGTTGTCAGTGTCCCTTGTTGAAGGCACTTCATATCAGTACTGACTTTAACCACTTGGTGGCAATATAGGACATCTACAAAAAGTGGTAAAGCACAACACACCCTGCGTCTGAGGGTCCTCCAGTGATGACTTAACTATTTATCATACTGTTGGGTGGGCTATTCTTGGCAAGTGATGGGATGGCTGAGTGGCTGACCTAAAGCAATACTGAATTCAGTGAAATGATGACTGTTGAAAAATCTCTGTAGCCCCATAACGCACACTACCATCTTGTGGCACGCTGCAATGGTCATTGAAAAGTTAGCTATAGCACTACGTATACTATGACATAAAACAGGGCCTTTAGTGATGCACTTATGACTTGGTCATTGCCATTCTGGTAACAGCAAATTTATAACGGTGTGTCTTAATGATGCCTTTGAAGAGCCTTGTCATCCAAAAGAGTTTCGGCAAGTGTACTTCTTTTGGTAACTTCAAGATGCTTTGTCAACTTATCTGTCAAAACTTCCTCATTAATTCAGATTTCAGAGGTTGGACTCTGAATGTGTGACCACCTCAATGGCTATCAGGCCAATTCCCACATGCACATGTGATTTTTTTTATCATGTGGAAAAGGGGATAATTTAACAGGTGCACTGTCCAGACTAAAATAACACGTTATCTCCACATTAGAACTAGCTGCATGATGAAGTCCGATGGACAAGCAGACAAAATGTTTACCGCACAAGCTACAAAAAGTAGTCTACTGTAGTGACCTACAGCTTAACTCTTGAGACTGTATTAAAGACAAGATTAATATAATAATTCATAATAATAATAATAACTAATATTAATGAATAATTCATGGTCCAAATCTATGGGAACAAAATGAGAAGAATCCATGTAAATAACCAATGTCTAACCATGTTGACTGTTGTTTTTAACCAAAAACTACACATTTACAGATGACTATATGACATCCATCGATTTGCTGTACTGTGAATGTAATGAAGGGAGCAGCGGGCTCTCAAAAGCAAGGCTGTTCTGCGTATCATAATGATACAATGTCTAACATGTTCATCCATTGCTCCATTTAAAAAACAAGACTACAGTGTAATTCTAGGGTTTTTCCTGCCATAGCAATTGCAAGTGTCTCTGTTTTATAGGGGGATTAGAGGCCCTTCCCCCCTGCCAAAGAGCTGCTAGGTATCAAAGCTCTTTGCCCATTCTACCATGCTTCCAGGAAGTATAGCTCACCATGAAAGACCTTGGCATATGCACGCATGTAGGCTATAGCATACCATCCATTAGCTTGATGCGGTGATTATTGTAAGAGAATTCTGCAAAATGGCTTTTCATTGTCACTATACTTGAATGCAATGTCAACTATACTATATGTGTGCGTGCAGCCCTACAAAACATACAAAATTGACCTTGAAATTGAGTCACTTCATACATAGCCAATGAAACACCAGTTGGCTGTTTTTTCTTCTTCTCATGCTTAACAGGCTGGTACTATCCTAGTTGATTCTAATCTCCATTCTAAGTTTGAGTGGTGGTGAGTGACCACCATCGTTGGCTGGCAAAGCAATGTGGGTAAACTGAAGGTCTACCCGCGTGTGGGTTTAAGCTGTGATAACCACAATGATGTTTACTGCCTGTATGGATTGGTGGCTAATACTGATTTTTTGTGTATGTGTGATTAACCAAGCGGCTTACTCTCTCAAAAGGCAGTCACAGGCAACAAGCACACCGCTGTGCAGTGCGTCATGCTTTGTGTACATTGTGTTGGGATTCAGAAGCTACAGTAATCCAATATGATATATTCTAAATCACCTGTTTTGTTATGTTTTAATTCTGTGTGCTTCTGTTTTCGTGCGTCCGTGTGACTCCACTCATGCAGATTACTATACTGTACCAGTTAAAGCTTGGCTGCTTAGCATAGACTGACTAGCATAGGACAGGGAAAAAATCTGAACTGTAGATTTTGAATGCCTCTAAGGCAGGTGCCTTGTTTTTATGCATTCCTATTGAAACGGTAGCCTGATTATCATTGACTTTCAAATCTCTTTGAGACTTGGTCTGACCAAGAACATAACAATTAACATTTCCCAATCAGCATGGTTGACCCGCCTCCCTAGGTTTTGCTACTGGTCGATATATTCCAGACAAAGTGTGTGGAGTTCCCGATTTTTCGGGAGATTATAAACGATATTTACATCGCTCTTGACCTGACAAGAAGCAACGCCGAAGGTGTTGCATCACTTGGAGGGCATGGTCTGATGATTGAAACGGGGCAGACGTGAGAAACCTTTGCAGGCAAGAGTTCAATGCCTGGACTCAAGCAAGTTGAAATTACTCCTTTCTCATTGGGAGTGCAGTGTTGTCCACTAATCTGGTTTTTGGGCTGTCGGGACGGAGTGGGATTAATTCTCTATTCTGAATTCTGTTTTTTTTTCCCATCCATTTTTTTTGTCCTTCCGAGAATAGTTTATGATTAACTTATTGTATGATAGTCACATATAGAGCCATGTTGATTAAAACATCCATATTTACCTTTAATTGGCGTTCATTATCCTACACATAGGCCTACACACACACGCACACGCACACACACAAGCACTCACACATGCACGCACACGCACACGCACGCGCACACGCACAAGCACACGCATACGCACACACAAAGCACCAACCACATGGACACACACACCATGCATGCATGCACATTCATGCATGTGTAGCCTACTGCGTGGCTGTTCTGCTACTGTGTGATAGAGAATGAGAGGGAACACGAAGGGCAGACAGATTTAATTGCTGTCACTTGATGCTAATCTCCCCCCTAAATAACCTTTTCAATTTATCAAATTGCTGTGTGATTAGTGCGCGGCCAGAGAGCAGTGAGCACGAGGACATGTGTACAGGGGGGTGGGGATGGGTTGATGTCAGGCTGGTGAGGTACAGTTAGGGTTGGGTAGTGTGTGTGTGTGTGTGTGTGCGTGTGTGCGCGGGTGTGTATGTGTATGTGTGCGCGCGGGTGTGTGTGTGTGTGTGTGTGTGCGCGCGCGCGGGTGTGTGTGTGCGCGGGTGTGTGTGTGCGCGGGTGTGTGTGCGCGGGTGTGTGTGTGTGTGTGTGCGTGTGTGCGCGGGTGTGCGTGTGTGCGTGCGTGCGTGTGTGCGTGCATGCATGTGTGTGCGTGCATGCATGTGTGTGCGCCAGTGTGTGTGTTTGCGTGTGCGTGCCTGCATGAGTGTGCGTTTATGCGTGCGTGTGCGTGTGCATTAAAGCAGGGGGGGAGGGATGTGAGGTAGGGCTGGGTAGCGCTTGGGTAGGGTGGCAGCACCCCCATGCATGCCTGCTGGTTGTAGGTCAGTCAGTGAAGTGCAGTCATGCACCACCCTTCATCCTCCCTCTACCCTCCCCTCTTAGCTACAGTGGCTGATTGGTGTGTGTATGCGAGTGTGCGTGCGTATTTGTGTGTGGGTGAGCGAGTGCGTGTGTGTCGGTGTGTATGCGATTTGTGTATGTGAATTTTCTGTGTGTTCGCGAGTATGTTTGAGTGAGTGAACGAGTTTGCGTGTGTGTGTGTGTGTGTGTGTGTGTGTGTGTGTGTGTGTGTGTGTGTGTGTGTGTGTGTGTGTGTGTGTGTGTGTGTATGCGTATGTGTGTGTTTGTGCATATGTTTGAGTGAGCGTGTATGTGTTGTGCATCTATACGTGCGCATGTGTGTGTGCTTCTATGTGTGCGTGTGTGCATCAGGGAGGGGTTGTGTCAGGGGATGAGGAGGTGCCAGTCCCCTGCCACAGCACTGTGTGCCTTGGGGAGTCAGAGGAGCCTGTGAAGCCTCAGCAGTGTGCAAGCCAAACACGCTCCCTTTGACCATCATGTAGCCTTGGGAGGCACCATCTAGGCAGCACACCAGCCGCATGCTGTGAAACCAGGCTTTTTTCATTTGCTGTGGAATTATATGAATTATTAGGATTGTGGGGCTGTTTGCACGCTCCTGCTTGTGTACAAGTACTGTTGGTCCTGTGGAAAGATGATTTTGCAATGGTCCTTTATGTGGTTATACAAAAATGTGTTTTGCTGTTTATTTTACTGTGCAACATCTGTATTATTTGAGTATCTGAGTGGTATTTCGTGCAGTTCATCAACCCTTGAGCAGGACCAACTATAAGACTGTTCAGTTTTTCCCTTTCTGTTGAAGTAACATTTTAATTAACACTATTTACATGAAAGGGTTGGTGTACACATTTACCGTACATTATTGTCACGCAGGTTGACATTGACTGCTGATTTCACATCAATGTGAAAATAAAAGCCATAGCCATAGAAACTGCGACAGTTTGACACCTCTGTGCCTATACCATCCTCAGAGTAGTTTGCCCAGTCTTGTTCCGTACAAGAGTGTGTATAAAAGAGTGCATGGTGTGCTGTCATATTATCAGTGTTAGTTAAAGGTCAGAGCCACTGAGACTGTGGCCAGTTTAACGCTGACATTTATGTCTTGAAAAATATATTCTGCAGTGCGCTTCCTAGTAGCGAACACTATTTTTTATGCTTCACAATGCGTCTGTGTTTCTTATACTGTGTTTGTGTCATATAGCACTAACAAGGATGTGGCTCAGAAATGCAGTACTTAATACTATGGTACATTTTATAGTAGCTTATCTTGGACCCTGTTTACACGTATAGTATATGGATATTTTTCACGTACACGTACACTATATGGATATCAGCCTTTATAAATGTAAACAGAGAACTAGCTCCTTAGAACTGGTATTTTTTTTCAAAACGGCATTTTCTAAAATGGACCTGTCACAGTGATGATCCTCAGGCCATGCCGTAAATGGGATCCAAAATGTAAGCGGATAGAGAATATCAGTTTTTAAAAATATCTGCATACACGTAGCCAAGGCCAGTAACAGGATTAAATACACTATATAGCTGCAAGCAGCAATTCGGGGCCAAGCAGCAAACCCGCCTAAGTTGACCGCACTTCCTGTCTGTTGACTTTTAGGATATTTTTAATTGGCTGTCGAGGCCAAATGGAAAGGTTAGCACAAGATCCAAAGGATAGCTTTGCTTATGCAGTTCAGTGGGGGTGAAATTCAGTACTGTGACTCTGTTGCCCTGTGCAGAGGGGGAACAGTGACAAATGCTACGATACTGGAACAGGTGAGCAGGTAAAATCCTGAGAACTCACAAGATAAGATGATACTCAGCCAATGGCAACATTGCACGACTGCTACCTAATTAGAGGGCATTCATTTGATGTGGTTCACATCCTCTGTGGAGAGTGCCTTCAAGGTGCACTGTGTAATATTCTTAGAAGTTCCTTTCCAGAATTCACACCAGTGTTAATTTCATGACGAAATATTTTCGTCATAATTAGCGTTAACAATTGTTTTCCCCCTGACGACAATAAAACGATGACGAAAAAACAGCATGCGTTTGTACGAAAATGTTTACGATATTGATTTATATTTTCGTCAAAAAAAATACAAATGTGACTACAATAGGCTACCACCGGAGACAAAAGCCAATAGGAAGCATTTTTGTTAATATGTCACTGAAACATTGAAAAAGAATTGCCTGCTATTTCGCATCTGCTCTGCGTCTCCCTCCTAGCCTCCCTCACACACACACACACACACACACACACGCAGACACAGTGACAGGCAGCGTCGGTGCGCACAGCAGTAGCCTACTTTCCGTGCAATCTTGGCTGGAAAAAATATTGTTTCCCATTGATCCATGATGAAGAGGTTTATGCAGTCATGAAATAGTGGTGTTGCTGTCGCACAAAAGCAAACATCTTTCTCTAACGATGCATTTTTGCGGAACTTCTCCACTCCCTGTCGCTTTCATGAACCTGCTACCCGACGGTCGTTGTCTGATCTTTTTTCAATGTTCGCTAATGTTTGTAATTTAAGGGTCTATGCGTAGGCACAAGCCTTCTGATAAGAATCACTTTAGTGCTTTGCAACTTGTTTCAGTCAGACACTGAAATAGGAAGTGAACGGCCCTTCCACGCTTTCAGATGCGTTATTGCAATAACGTCTTGCGAATGCATGCAACCATGCACACAACCATGTCAACGGGAGTGCGTGGGCATCACAACTTTGCATCAAGCAAATAATATGCAACAGCTTGCAATACGCGCACGAGAGAGAGAGACGTCTTCCAACAGGTGCCGTGCCATTGTAACGCTTGCATACAGTAACCTGGCTACTGTACCCCCGCGACGCTCTTGATTACTGGTATGGCTATACCCACAAGTATTTTTTCATAACGTGCAGTTACGTTTTCCCCCGAAGTCGTTCTAGAGATTTATGAGTGTCGCGGCCATGATTTTTTTTTACACATTGGACGCACTGGCTTATAAGACGCTCTGGCAGTTTTTGACAATATTTTATGATTACAATATGTCATTTTAATCATTGATTTCCCCAAATGGTATTTTAGTTTGACAATTTTATAGAGAAGTGTAGACAAGAGGAAATGAATGTAATATTTTAGTTGACTAAAATTATTTTAGATTTCGTCGACTAAAATTGTATGAATTTTAGTCGACTAAAACTAGACTAAAACAAAAATGATTTAGATGACTAAATTGTGACTAAAACTAAAATTACATTTTCGTCAAGAGACTAAAACTAAAACTAAATTTAAAAATCCTGTCAAAATTAACACTGCTTCACAATAACCTTGTAATTCACCACTTACAGAGTATGAACAAAACCATGACTGTTAAATTAGATCCCCGGAGTGTTGAATTAACACTGTAAAATGTATAGTGTACTGTACATATGAGTCGTCAGAGACTGCATGGAAGGAGTACAACAGACTGTGTTTTGCACATGTAGTCAGTTGGGCAAACACCATCACGATGTGTTTGTATTGTTCTTATGGGAAACAGATTATGTTAGTGCTTATATGTACTCAGCAGCTGCCTTTCAAACATGTCTATGGTATAATGTGAATGACAATTGTCTGTTATATGCAATCATGTTATCAGTGTAAAATGAAAGGTCACAGGGAGACTGAGGAGTCTGACTATAACATAAAAAGCATGTACCAGTATGAAAGCGTGTGTTGCATGCACATCGTCACTGTGTTATTATATGTCATATAGTATTATCAGTCTCACATTATCAGACGTAAATCCAATATATGTGAAAAATGTACAATATGCAGTGACATTTTCAGTCATTCAAACATTAAAGAAACAGCATTCAAAAGTAGATTGACGACAAGATTCAACATTTCAAATAATAAAAATAAAACATTTCAAAGGCCCACAAATATACCAGGAAGCCTGACACTGGTGGTGTGGTGACTTTTCCCTGCTGTCCTGCGGCTTAGTGTGTACCTGTGTTGCATATGAGAGAGTGAGAATGGTGATTTCCATTTCTACATAGTAGCCTCTTAGTGCAGATGGGGCCGGCGGGCCTATTCACTATTTGCAGAAAATATTCAACATAATAACAGCATTGCTATGACATTAAGATTAAGACATACGTAGCCGTTACAGTTTTGGTGACAGTAAGTTAATAACATAGGCTCTGCACAAAGGGGTTAAATAAAATACATTATACAGTATCACATCATATCAAGCAAAGGTTTATTACAGACTCCAACGTCCAGTTTCACACACAAGCATAGACAATACAAATGAAGAGTTCAGATGCAAAACCCCCTAACTCCATTTCTGAAGACATGCACTTCTATATTTTTAGAGAATCCCGTTGTTGGTTTGGTGTACATTCATGTACTTGATAATACATATAAATAGTTATATTACATAAATAGATTTCAAAATATGCAATTTTGATAGCTTTTTATTAAATAAAAATGAATTAAGTTTATTTTCTGAAATGGCACTTAGGAGGTTTTGCATCTGAACTCTTCAAATACAATACATAAAGAGTAAGAGGTGTAAAAATCACCTCCTATTAAAAGTGTACTTGTGCAAGTTAATTATTACAAAAGACATTTAAAAAAAGCAATATTAAAAACAGAATAAAATGTAAATGTAGTCCCTCCTACACTAGGCACATCATGAGAGACTTGGGCAGTGTGTGTAACACTGGTGGTGGCATCTCTGGCTGCCTCTGTCCAGTGTTGCCAGATGTGTCTGATCAAATCCCGCCCAAAAGGGGCTCAAAAACCGCCCGGAGCCGCAAATTGCATTGCTTTCTATGGGCATAAAACTGCAGGAAAAAAATGCCAAATGGGCGATTTTTCCTGTTTTTACGTGCAGACAGCTATCCCAAGCAGCCCAATTGGGTGGGTAACCGCCCAATCTGGCAACACTGCCTCTGTCTGTCTGTGGCGCATCACAAGTGGCAGCAAGAGGCTAATGAACAGCTCATGCGCCGCGCTGTCACGGCCGGTCAGGCCCCGTCACCATGGTGACAAGACTTTGATTGACAGGTGCAATAGACGGGGGAGTCTGTCCTCCGTAATGAAGGTGCTGCAGCAGAGGTCAAAGGTTATGCTGCTGCTGCTGCTGCTGCTGCTGTTAGCAGATGCATCAGCACTTGTTTGTTTCTGGGAGTGTTCCTGTAAATGTTGTCTTTATTTCCCAGCCTCTTTTCTACCTCCCCCCCCCCCCCCCCACACACACACACACACAAACACTCCACACTGCCTCCAGCCAATTACTTATTGTTTTATGTATGAAGAGGATCACGATGGACATGTCGCTGTGTGCGTGTGTATGTGCGCACACGTGTGTGTGTGTGTGTGCGCGTGCGTGCGTGCGTGCGTGCGTGCGTGCGTGCGTGCGTGCGCGCGTGTGTGTGAGAGAGAGAGAGAGGGGGGGGGTACATGTCACAGTAGGTGTGTGAGTGTTTATGTGTGTGTCTGTATGCATGTGTGTGTGTACACGTCTGTGCATGTGTGCATCTGTGTGTGTGTCATGTGAATGAGACAATAATTGAATTTGACAAGGAATCATCCAGGTGACAGCTCTATGATTGCTGTGAATGGTAAAAGGTGTGCCGGTGCACACGCATCCTCCATGATGGCATCCCACCGCTATCCCTTGTAGAAGCCGGAACTCCCATATGTAGCCATACCAGATTTACACCGTCCTCTCTCTCTCTCTCTCTCTCTCTCTCTCTCTCTCTCTCTCTCTCTCTCTCTCTCTCTCTCTCTCTGTCTATCTCCCCTTCCCTTCCGCCCAAGCAGTGGGTTGGTTGGCATGTGTATTGGCAAGTACCCACCACACCGTCTTAAAAATGGCTTAATCCAGGTGGGTCACTGTGGGAAGGAGGAAGTATGAGTTGAGTTTGCTCTCCTTTCTTGGCTCTGAACTGAAAATGAAAGCTCACCTGGAAAACTCATTGTCATTGTGACACAGCACACAAGCACACACAACAAAATTACATTTCTGCCTTACCCGTGCAAAGGGGCAGCCCCCAATCGCGTCCCAAGGGAGCAGTGTGGCACGGCTGTACCATGTTCAGGGTACCTCAGTCATGGAAGAGGATGGGGCCGGGGAGAGCACTGGTTAATTACTCCCTCCACCAATCTGGCGTGTCAGGAGTCGAACCGGCAACCTTTACAAGTCTGACTCTGAGGCCCTAACCGCTTACCCATGACTTTGGTGTGATGTACTGCACTTGTCCTAATGGCTGGCCCTATATAAACGGAACCAGAGATGTATAAAGCACTGGAGAAAAGTAGTGGAGTAGAAGTACCAGTATCATCTTGTCAAATGACTTGAGTAAAAGTCAAAAGTAACCTTTCTTTACCTTACTCAAGTAGAAGGACAAAAGTATTCAAAATGTGTTGTACTTAAGTAAAGCAAGTAGAAGTATTGCAAGTTTTGCTACTTGAGTAAAAAGTAGAAGTAGAAGTAAAAGTACTGCATTAAAAAAAAAAGGGGGAAAAAAGTCAGTCAAAAGTTTGAATACCATTTGGTTTATTAGAGCTCTGTACAATAAGTCTCTTATGAAGTGCAAATACCATTATGGTTTGCTATTAAAACAGCTTTGTAACACAAGTTCAGTTTTTTTCAGGTTCGAAGGAGAATTTTTGAATGCCAGAAGCTCTGTGGGCTGGGGCAGGCAGAGCAGACACTTTATACGAAATGAATTCTCTTTTTGTCCCTCAAAGGAGAACATTGAATCTAAATAGGGCCAGGGATGGCAGCCGTCATCCTCCTCCTCCTCGCCGCAATGTGAGGTGGTTGGTGTCGTTGATGTTGATGGCGATACCTCGTCTACCTCATCCATCTTGCCAACATGCCAGTGTCAATGCCAACTGAGCGTCACTGACCGCGCCAAAAGACATGCGCGAGAATGCGATCTGCTTTTATTTCCCTACCATTGCATTGCCCACTGACCGTGAACAAGTTCCATCATATCTGGTGATGACAGAGCCATCTAGCGCTCGGGCATAGAAACGAGTAACGAGTAACGAAAGCAACACATGAAAAATATATCGGAGTAAAAGTATTAATTTCATCAGAAAAATGTAGTGC
Source organism: Engraulis encrasicolus (assembly GCF_034702125.1). Lineage (NCBI taxonomy): Eukaryota > Metazoa > Chordata > Actinopteri > Clupeiformes > Engraulidae > Engraulis > Engraulis encrasicolus. Next base: position 43,173,962 of record NC_085861.1, read on the forward strand.
AGTAAAAGTACAAGTATGAGGAAAAAAATATTACTCAAAAAAGTACAGATACTGCAGTTTAGTACTTAAGTACAGTACTTCGTTACTTTTACTTCGTTACTATACATCTCTGAACGGAACCATGCATCACCATTTTGTCTCCACTTCTTCTCACCTCTCAGTGTAGTAGCCCTTTACTTTTCTCTCCCATTTGCTGCTTAAGGTGCAGGTACAATATGTTAACTATTATTAAGGATATAAAACATATACAGTATAGAAAAGCTCTGGCTATGCTGTCACAGAAAAGTAAAACTTGTAAATCTGATTTCTCTGACAATAGAACAGATAGCTGCATTCTCCGGGTCAATGTTCAGCATCCAATTTCTCTTTATGTTTTGATTTTTGCTCTTTTTTTCTGCTTTTGTGCTCTCTTGAGAAACCCCATTGAGCAGCAGTGATCCCCCCACACTGGGCAGAATTACTCTCTTTTATCGCAGCTCCACAGCCATCATAAATTGTGGGCTTTTAATATCTCTCTCCCTCCAAAACATTTGCAGTATTAATATTTCATAAAAAAGAAAAACTGACTTGAAGTTCTAATACGTCCCCTTGGTTGATACACTAAATGCAGCATTTGCATTATTAAAGCCCATTGTTCAACGGAATGCAAAATTGTTCCCGGCTTTGCCTCTTTATTTTAACACTGACTTTGACAACTTTTTTACATTTTACCAGAGCCCATTTTAAGTATAATGTACTGGAACATGTTCACAGGGCCCCCACTGACTAGCCTGGGAAATCCCATAGTGCCTTGTGCGCATGTTCCGATCTGAAGGACAACATGGAAACCGATGTTGAAATCTTCGGTGATGTTGAAAGGCGATTAATCAATTAATTAATTAATAATTAGTTTGTAGTTTGTTTACAGATCTACCATGGCCACACCAGATTCTAAACCAGCCTTCCATCAAGCTTCAGATGGTAATTTAAACAGTTTAGATCGACCTCCCCTACCAGAAAATGAATGAATAGATATTTCCCAGAATATACAGTATCTCTTGTGATATATTCTGGCAATAGCTAGGCTACCCGGCTTTGCCTCCACATTTAAACATGGTCATTGACAATTACATTTTACTAGAGCAACCACTCTAAATAAACGTAATGTACTGGAACAAGTTCACAGGCCACCCACTGACATGCCAGTCAACATTAGGGGCTCCTCCATCTTAGTAATCATGGCGTGAAAGAGAAAGAGATTGTAATTGGTGTTCTATCCTCGCTGGTCGTTGGCCTGGCGACGCTGCCATTAAGTGCTCCTGATTTCTCCTTCAGCCCCATTAGTTCCAGGTCTGATGGAGCACACCTCAACTGACCCCTTACTCCTCCAAGATTAGGCACGCATTTGTTCAACTGCCACCAGGTAAGACGACAGGGAGGGACAAATGAGTCGGTAGTCCTGGGGCCCAGGGAGTGAAGGGGCCTTGAATTGTGTCTCCTCCCCATTACATTGTATCTATCGAAGGTGGGGGTTTTCAGTCGATTTCATCCTGGGCCTGGCCAAAGCTGTCAGCAGGCCTGACTGCTGCAGCCCTAATATGCAAAGTGACTCGCGGATTAATGAATGCATGCGTGCAGCAGGTTTGATCAGTGCATGGTGTCGCCAAGGGAGAAGGGGAAAGACATGCCCTTTGAGATGGGCATGTAACCAACGCGTCGGCTAAACTCATGACCTGTAGTTCAGTTTACATGTACTTTCCTGCTCTCTGTCTCTGTCTCTGTCTCTGTCTCTCTCTAAATGCTCTCCCACTGTCTCTGTCATGTGTGTGTGTGTAAATGCATTTTCCCACTTTGACCGTGTTTGATACGTGTGTGTGTGTGTGTGTGTGTGTGTGTGTGTGTGTGTGTGTGTGCCTGTGTGTGTGGACATGCATGTGTGTGTGTGTGTGTGTGTGTGTGTGTGCCAGGGGCGTAGCACCAAATTTGGGGCCCTAGGAACAACCTCTTCCATGGGCCCCCCTACACACACCCCAACCAACCTACAACCCCACCCCCCGTGCGCGCCTACCTCCTGATATTGTCATCCTTCTTGCCTTCCTCAGAATACCCCTCTATGCTTTCCTCTCCTTCACTTGAATCATTCTCATCTTCAATCATATGACATAATAGACATACTAAAAATATAAAATGTCTTAATCTTTCACATTACCAGTTATGAAAAGTAGGCTATCATATTCATAGGGATGACATTTAATCACGTCATCACTATGGTGTGAGGGGGAGGAGAGAGACTGATAAATCTCTTTTCACAATGCTTCCAGCCTACTGTTTCGTGCACTATGGACACACGAGACATTGATATGTTGAACTGTACTTTCTTCAATGTGCATCGCTGAACAGAAACACAGGCGCTCGCGCGCACATTCGTTCACTTGCACTGCCCCGCACGCACGTCACGTTTGCCCGTATCAGTGTTTGGGAGAGCAAGGAAAAGAGAATCAGCTGTGCCTAGGCTACTGGTAGAAGCTGACTTCGAAATGTCGCTTAAAACCTGCAGTAAAGCAGAGAAGCCTAAATAAAACAGAAGTATCGCTGTTTGGATTTGATGTCGCTCAACCTTTGAAAGTCAGGGCACCCCGAACCTAATAAGGCTATTAGCCTAGGCTATTTATTTCTTTGAAATCATTATTTATTAGGCTACTACATATACTTTCAGATTTAAATGGGCCAGTAACTATTTCACAGTAGCCTATCTTGTAATTTTCATGAGCACTCAATGCAGATAGGCTACCTGCTCAGCACGGAGGTAGGTAGGCTATTCTGCCTCTTTTCTTGCGCTATGCAAACAGGGTCATCTCTTGCGCTTTGCGCAGATTAGAATGGCGTCAGCAACATTCAAAACGCAGACTGGTGCCCCGTCAAAATCTCGTCATTATTTTACCACACTTCAGCTATAACGGGCGTTGTCAGATGGTCAGAGACATGGCCAAGTAACCAGAGCTTTGAGACCGCAAAATAAAAGCAGAATGAAGGTTCAAGACTGACAGCTGTTCGCACCGCCACCTTGACATTGGCAACTGAAGAATATGACGTCGACTAATATCGACAGAATCAATCTGCAAATTTGATGACCAGGGCGGGCAGCATTGCACCCGGTTGAGAAACCGCTTTTCTTCAAGACTAGGATATTAGCTAAAATAGGCTCACCTTCTCTCAAGTTCACACCATTTGCACCTGCTGCGACAGGGGGCATCTTCACGTTCGTGACATTTTCTGAAATTGAGTGGGATTCATTTTACAAATAGGCTTTGCTATCATTTGGATATTTGAACCAACATCGACTCATGTTGGTCTTTTGGGACACTTGTTATGAATATAGGCCTATCAAAGACAAATATGGGTTCACAATGATAGCCAACAAAATGAGATTATTTTTTTTCATTTGACATCGGCTATCACAGAAGGCCACACGGAATGGGAATGGGATAGTTAGGTATCCTACTTTGTAGGCTCTAATTTTGACATTTGGGCTCACCTTTCTTGCAAGAAATCAGCTGCAGTTGCTTTCCTTCATTTTGTTTCCCCTGTCTCTCTTGCCTTTCTATTCTTTTTGTGAAAGCCTGGTGTTTTAGAAGTCTTTCATTGCTAACCGGCTGCTGCGTTTAATGCCTAATAATAATGACGTGAGTGAGTGTTGATTCCGCATATTGTACAATCAAAAGTCCGCGAGAGGGCGGACTAAACCAATGCCTGATAATGGGGGTGTCTGATATAGAATATAGCCGATTTGCAGGCTAGTATATCCCATTCAACAGATGTATTTCCAGAGAACCTTGGAATTACATAAATTACCAACATGTATTGACATTATTTTTAAAATAATGTTTAAAAAAATGAAAGAAGAAAAATATTTTCCATGGGAGGGCCCCCGGTGGGCCCCCCAAGTGGTCTGGGCTCTAAGAATGAGTCAGGGTTTTCCCCCCCTGTTCCACGCCGCTGTGTGTGTCTGTCTGTGTGTGTGTGTGTGTGTGTGTGTGTGTGTGTGTGTGTGTGTGTGTGTGTGTGTGTGTGTGTGTGTGTGTGCGCGTGTGTGTGTGTGTGTGCATGCATGCATGCATGCATGAGTGTTCGCGCGTGCGTCTGTGCGTGCATGTGTGTGTGTGTATGTGTGTGTGTGAGAGAGAGAGAGAGAGAGAGAGAGAGAGAGAGAGAGAAAGAGAGAGAGAGAGAGAAAGAGGCAATGCACTTGTGTGTGTGTGTGTGTGTCTGTGTATGTGTTTGACCAGCAGAGTTGTGTGCGTGCGAGTGTGCATGTGTGTATGCGTGTATGCGTGCATGCATGAGTGTGTGCGTGCATGCATGCGCGTGTGTGTGTGCGTCTCTGTCTGTGTATGAGTGTGTGTGTGTGTGTGTGTTTGACCAGCAGGGGCTGCCCCCTTGACTCTCCCCCCCTGTCCTGTCTCCCAGCCTCTCATCAGCCTAATTGGTTTTGCTCACGGTCACTTCACACGAGGAGAGCGCAGCAGAGAGTGATTGGGCTGGCCTTGTTTGCTCGCGCTCGCTCGCTCGGGCCGGACTGCAGCGTACAGTAAGCCACTATAATCCCGCCAAGCTCACGAGGGCTCTATGCCTCCCCTCTCCTCTCTTCTCCTCTGCTCTCCTGCCTCAAGCCTCTGCCAGCCTGCCTGCCTCACCTCACCTCCCCCCTGACCAACACCAGGCATTACTGCGTTTCCCTCCCACTAAAAAAAACTTGTTGGTTTACCCCTTTGTGAGTATAGGGGGTAGGCCGGTATCAGAGCATCATGTAACTATTGTAGGCTAATTGTAAAGGCTATATGTTGTGTAGCTTGATATGGAAAATAGATAGCTTATAATTATTGTAATGCAACTTAAGAAATTGCATTGACAATACAAAATCTTTATATTTCCAAGAGACCTTGTCCAAGTGTTTGTTGTCGTCAAGGCCAAGTGTTTGTTGTCGCCTTAGCTGCTAAGTAGGGGAAACCCTGCATTATGGTCATCCAACGCAGCGCAGGCGACAAATGCTGAAAAGACAGACACCTCTTTGGTGACCCGACGGTCAGTGGTCATGTGCGCGTGCTCGCGTGAGCTCTGGCTGTAGTCCTTGCCTGCGACACACTGACCTCCCCCTCCCAAGCTCCTTGACACCATCTCAGCAGCGGTCAGTCGGTGCAGTGGAGAGTAGGGGAAAAGACCGCCTTTTCTGACACACTTTCTAGGAATATGAAACCTGTCTTGGAAAATAAGTAATTGTTGATCTATATCAGCTCCTTAATGTACATAATGCCATGTCAGTATGTCTTCGTATAGGCTACTGCATTGAAGAAACAGCAAATAGACAGTGTTGTTGATGGTTGTTTATTTGTTTATGAAAAAGAAGAATTCCCGGGAAACCCCCACCCTCCACAATCTTCTTAAGAGGTGGGGAGGGCTAACCCTGTAGTACACATACGCTCTGGTGGCGCGGGAGGCATGCAGCAGCCAGGCTGAGGCAGGTCTTGAAGTTTATTGTATGCAACGAGCTTTGCAGGCTCATTACCCATGCCGACGTGTGGCGGGGAGAGAGAGAAAGAGAGAGAGAGAGAGAGAGAGAGAGAGAGAGAGAGAGAGAGGAGAGAGAGAGAGAGAGAGAGAGAGAGAGAGAGAGAGAGAGAGAGAGAGAGAGAGAGAGAGAGAGAGAGAGAGAGAGAGAGAGAGTGGACCGAACAGTCCTGTGGATCATCTATGTTTTAAGTAATTAGTTTGTCTTGGTGGCTCGAGAAGTAAAGGGAAGCAATTCAAGTGCCAGCCACAGCAGGCCCTGTAAATATTGAGGTGTTCATTCAACTCCTAGAGTGTAGGACCAACAGTATATGAGTTAACTCTCTGAGAGTTAAAATTAACACTCTGCAGTTTGCTGTGTGGGAAGGCACACCGGGTGATTTATTGGTGTGCCGGTGGGTGGGCAAGGTCTTGTATGACCATATATCAGAGCTTTTTTTCCATCACCTGTATCATCATTCAGCAACAAATTCACATCACACATAATGAGATCAATACGGTCTAAAAGAAAAAAACAGAAACAGTTGTAGGGAGGTTTTCAGTGCTGTCTTTGGCTTCACAGCATGTCATCCTTTTTGAAGTAGGATGGTAGCATAGAGAAAGGCCTTCTGAAGCAGAAATGTCTTTCTCTATAACAATCTTCCTCTATCTGACTACACACACATGAGCACGCACGCACGCACGCACGCACGCTTTGAAGTGCTCTTTAGCCCATCCTTAGAATGGTGGCTAAGTACTGGCAAATTCTCTTGTGATTCAACCATAAACAACCAAAAATTAAATAATCAAAAACTTAAAACTTTTTGGAGCCGTTAGAGCCACTACACAGCTGGGCAATGGATTGCTACGCGGGTGACCCGGGTTCGATTCCTGGCCTGATTCAATTCCCTATCCTTCCCCGTCTCTCTCTCCCATTTCGCTTCCTGTCTCTCCTCCACTGTTCTATTTGAAAAGTAATACAAATCCCCCGACAAATGTATTTGTTTTAAAAAATGAATCTTTTTTTGCTATCTATCTGTCTAACCGAGGGTTACTTCTCACTAGTTGTGACTATTCTGGTCATGTAAATCATGGATCATTTGAGTGCTTTTTGTTTGCCCTTGTGCTGTGCACAGTGTGCAGTGTCATCATGACTTGCTCTTTGGTACGGGTTGAAGCAGATACCAATGCTGGCAAGGATTTTTACAATTATTCTCAGACAATTGAATCATGATTATGGTTCGTGTGGGTTCATATTGTTTCTATTTCCTCTGCCTGTCTTTCCTCTTTCGTTTTTTTTTTAGAGGTGAGTCACTGACGAGAGAGAGAGAGAGAGAGAGAGAGAGAGAGAGAGAGAGAGAGAGAGAGAGAGAGAGAGAGAGAGAGAGAGAGAGAGAGAGAGAGAGAGAGAGATGTCCTCTGTGGTGAGTCCTCTGCTGCTGCCAGCCTTGTTTGACTTTGGCACTGCTGTCCCTGTCCTTAGTGTCTTAACGCATGTACGCTACACTAATCCTTTCCAGCAGAGCCTGACAGGCATCCACATTCCTTAAAGAGATGCCGCAGAGAGACAGACAGTGCTCTCTCTCTCTCTCTCTCTCTCTCTTTCCATCTCCATGCCTCGCCTCTCCTCTCCTATCTCTTCTCCTAGCTTCTCCTCTTCTCCAATCTCCTCATCTGTCCTCTCTGCTATCTCTCTCTCTCTCCTCTTCTCTCTTTCCATCTCCACGCCTCGCCTCTCCTCTCCTCTCCTTCCATCTCTTCTCCTCGCTTCTCCTCTTCTCCAATCTCCTCATCTGTCCTCTCTCCTTCTATATCACCTTGTTTTTATTCTCTTCTCATCTCTGTTTTTTCTCTTCAATCCCTCTCCCTGGTCTCATACACATCATTTCAGGACCACAGGATCTCTGCTCTCCTTAGAGTCCGTGGAAAATATGGAGAACAGTATGGAAAATGTGTGCAAAAAAGTGTGAAAGGCTGAACGAGAAAACATATAGGCCTACTGTACCCATGTGCATTACATTACTATCTTCATCTCTGCCTGTCACAGCACAACCTGTAACCATCATCACCACCACGCCAGCATGGCTCACACACTCTCCATCATCTCAGAAATCACAACAATCCCACAAGAACACTGTTACAGTATACCAAGCCCTGCACGTTTAAAACGATTATATCTTGTTTACTCAGAGACAACCACGGAGCTTATAGCTACAGTGGCCTGAAGAGTAATTGACTCTGAAGCAATATCGCAAGTCGCTTATTTAAAAAAGATATATTTATTTATAATGTGACGTGTCTTTTGATTTAGCTTCATGGTGGAGTTGATGAGATTACTGAGATGGCTTTGGCTTCCAAACCCCTTACTGACTCTTTTTTTTAATCAATGGGGCTGAACACTTCAATAGCCAGCATAGCAGCCCTCTGGGTCAACAGTCCCCGTAGTGTTGGTGGTGGTAATGGTGGTGGCAGGCAGAGTCCCCGTGAATGAACCCATTTCCTTGGCTCGACACGGCATGAAAGATTTGCAGTGGTTTTTGGCATGGCTTTTTTGGGGATTTGGCAAGGGAACATAGGAGGCAGGAGGATGGAGGATGGAGGAGGGGGATGTTGGGAGTGGGGTGAGGTCGGGGGGAATGGATGGGAGGATCAGGGGCGTAAAGTATACCCCCACAGCCCCTGCGAGGCAGGGGGGCCTATACGAGGCGGGGGGTTGGAGTGGTGTGGGGGGGCCACATGGTCCCTTGACTTGAAGAAACGGGCCCCCTCTCCACGTGATATTAGGCCCTCTTTTTTTTTGTTCGGGGGCCCATTCTTGATAGCTTGCACGGGGGCCTGAAGTAGGATACTTGCGTTATGCCAGTGGGTAGGGTGGTACCAGGAAGAAGCTCAGGGCTCAATAGCTTACAGACCCTGCCTCTTTTGTGTGTGTTTGACCCATCAATTTAGTGTACTTCATGAAATATTCAGGATGGGTACCCGACCCTCTCCACACACGGCGTGTTAAGTCCATGTGGTTGGTGCTTTTTGTGTGTGTGTGTGTGTGTGTGTGTGTGTGTGTGTGTGTGTGTGTGTGTGTGTGTGTGTGTGTGTGTGTGTGTGTGTGTGTGTGTGTGTGTGTGTGTGTGTGTGTGTGTGCGTGTGTGTGTGGGTGTGTGTGCGTGCGTGTGTGTGTGTGTGTGTGTGTGTGTGTGTGTGTGCGTATTTAACTTGTGTGAAAGAATCTGAATACAATGCGGTTCGTTCACCGCTCAGTTAATAATAATTTCCCCACTGGGAGTCGAAACGTTATGCATTATTAATGATCAGGAGAACCTCTCTCTTCTCGGCCCTTCATTTCTTAAAGCGAGGGGGGCCAATTTGTATCAATATCCTAATGAATCATCTCCAATGGTGGTTTTTTCCCCCTCTCTCCACGACTCCCCAGTGGCTGGAGGTTGAACTGAGGTGAAATCAAATATATCCGCGGCTGCCTAGAGTGGCGTCTGTTTGGGAGCTCCGTGGGGACATGGCTGCAGCTGCTCTGGGACGAGCACGCCGGCTGTCTGTTTATCTGGCCCACTTAAGGGCTCACGCAAGAGAAGAGAAGACGTCCCGTGAGGCTTCTCCATATAACGCCATCACAGTGTCTTCTACGTCATCTATGTCTACAGCACATTTACATCATCAAGCCGGAGAAGTGATGAAATCGCCATGTTGGAACCAGTTATGGAGAGTGATGGGTCTGATATGGCATACGGTTCCATCAAATTAAACAGAAAAAGGCGCACCTTGCATCAAGTGTCTTATAAAAGATATGAAGTTACAAGGTTATAAAAGACACTTGTTGCAAAGCGTGCCCATTTCTGTTTAATTTGATATTTTTATTTGGACCAGCACCCTCAAAGTAATGAATGAACTCTGGGTGACACCTGCTTCCTGCTACAATTGACTATACGGTTCCACCGATCATTTGCTCTTGTTTGTCTTGTGTGCTCCAACATTTATTTCCGTCAACTTCTGTGTCACTTCTGTTCTGTGTCATTCTGGCCCTTCCTTCCATTCATTATTGCTTTGTGACAAACACCAAAGACATTGAAAAATGTCAGCTTTTGTTTTTCTTGACCTCATCTAATGTCTTTCTACAGTCTGTTTCTGACTTTCGTTTTGTATTCATTACAACTTCGCAACTTGCCATCTTTGGCATTTTATTACCCTTATTATCCATGCTCCCGATATGGTCATGGCATTACAATGGCATAAAAATGGGTTGTTAGGAGTGTGGTGTATCCAGATGTATTATCTAGAGTATCTATCAGTAAATTATGCAACAAAATACTTGCATCCACATTATACCTGAGGGATATTGGTTTAAAGTTAATTGCTCCCTTTATTCGTCCTCCTTTTCTGTGGCTAGGCATTGAAGCTCAACTCCTTTTAGAGTTCAGGTAGGCCTACTACAACGCCCATCTTGTAGTAGATGCCTTTTGATATCTAGTTCAGCTTATTAGGACCAGGCCACACCTAAATGAATGGTGAGAATAAATGGTGAAACATGAGTATTGACACTCTGGTTTCGCAGATGGGAAACAAAAACACTTGATTATAACATAATGGAAGGAGAAGCTGATTTGCATCAAAATAAGGTTTTAAAAGCCCATTACTTTTGGAGAGGATGGTGCCCACTTTATCAGCTAGCAAGGTGTTGAAATGAAAATGAAAATAAACATTTCTCATGACGTCCCCTCATCTGAGTTCCTCATCTAATGTAAAAAAAAAAACCCCAAACAAACAGGCGCTTTCAAAAGAACATCTAGTGCCAATTAAGAAAACGAAAGGGCAGATATCTTGCGACTGGAACACTAACAATAAAAAACAGCACATTCAGCTGCTGCACTTCAAGGATCAAAACCCTTTGCTCCACTGGATTGTCAGAGAATAGAAATTTTTTTTCCTCTCTCTCTCTCTTTTCCTTTTGAAAGGGTGTTTTTCGCTACCAGGGGAAGGGTGGAATATACACTCTCGATGATAAATGTCCAGTAACATGAAGTGGGGCAGGTTGTTTGCTCAGGCTGCCTCTGCAGGCTTCACTCACTGCCAGGGGCTCCAGCGAA
>NC_085861.1:43187077-43197077 GCF_034702125.1 Engraulis encrasicolus
AACAGCAGCAGCAGTAGCAGTAGCACGCTGCTCCCGGCTCTCCTGCTCGCTCCATTGTTTTCCCCCCGTGACAGCCGGAGCTCGCTCCTTCCTCTCGTTTCCCTTTCCCCCCTCCCGCCGGCTCGCAGACGAGCAGGTCAGAGCACGCGGAGGCAGAGGAGGAAGAGGAGGAGGTGGAGGACGAAGAGGAGCTAACTGTGGAAGAGGAGAAGAGAAGAGGAGAGGAATCTGTCACCCCATCCCTGCCCTTCAAAACACAGGGAACTGCCAGAAAGCAACCAGCTCTCCCCAGCAACACTCTTCTTGCCTTTTGCTCCTCTCTTGTGGAACCTAAGTGCTGATTTTTTTGTTTTTGCTTTTTGTTTTGTTTTGTTTTTACATTTTTTCGCTTTTCTTTTTACTCTTCTTCTTCTTCTTGTGGTGATTTTGTATCGGCTTCTTATTCCCATCCTGTGGCTATACATGTTTTTTCATCCTTCTTTCTGAGGCGGCTGTGAGGAGTTTTTTAAATTTTTAAATTTTGTATTTTATATTTTTTCCGACTGCAGTCGTGGCTGCTGGTGTTACTGCTGCTGAGGTTCTTGGTGCTGTTGTCTTCTTCTTCTTCTTTTTCTTCGCCATCATCATCATCATCATCTCCCCGTGATTCATCTGTGGAATTATTACTATTACAATTATTCTTCCATGCTGGGTCTGAGAGGCATGGGGCTGAGGGGGAGAACTGCTAGGACAGCCAGCAGCAGCAGCAGCAGCGGTGGTGGTGGTGGTGGTGACACCTGGCCCTGCGCTGGGCTCTGCCTGTGGAGGACACTTCTGCTGCTCGCTGGAAGCTGGACCGTGCACTCTCAAACATCAGAGGAGCCCAAGTCTATGTATTTCTGGGAAACAGGTAGGTGATTATACTATACCTTGCTGACAGTGTGACTTTTATCCTTACAGCGACACACACCTTTTGTCGTTTCTTTATGCGTTTGAAGTCATTAAGCTTCTGTGATGGAGTATAAAGATAGTGGTGCTGGAGATGGAGTGCACTTTCTCCATGTAGTGTGTTGTGTGGGTGGGTAAATGGATGATTTTTTTTTCTTCTTGAGAGTGAACTCCTCTCTTTTTTTCCCTCTTCACACCCACCACACTTTCACGGCTTTTCCCTGTGAGCTACATGTGCATGTGTTGCAGTCTCACCAGAGATGCAAGCATATAAGTGCATCGTACATGGATATTTAGTTGGTCATGCTCCCTATCACCCCCCCCCCCCAAAGGGCTTTGAAATTTGGTGTGTGGGGAGCTTCTTGCAGCAGCTGAATCTCAAGTGTGTCATTTGGTCCTAGAGTGTGATAAAAAATGATTTGGAGAAATGCAGCAAGCTGATGGATGTGGAGACAAACAGATACAGTATGTGCTGGTATTCTGTGCTTTGTTTGTGTGTGTGTGTGTGTGTGTGTGTGTGTGTGTGTGTGTGTGTGTGTGTGTGTGTGTGTGTGTGTGTGTGTGTGAGTGTGAGTGTGTGTGTGTGTGTGTGTGTGTGTGTGTGTGTGTGTTTTGCACGTGTGCTTGTGTAGCACTTTGAAGGAGCTGCATGGAATTGGGACTCTTGGAAAGTATTAATTGAACACGCACTTGATTTTTGTTAGCTGGGAGAAAGCACTTTATGAGAAAAATGTTGTTTGCCATTGATTTTCTCCTCGCTCTCCCTGTGGTGTCATTTTTTGCCGTCTCTCTATTGATTGCTGTGGATCAATGGTACTGAGAGGCCGTGAAATGATATGCTGGCTAAAGTGCGGCAACGTGATAAGGTTTTATGGCCAAATCACGTCATTTACTACGACTGGCTTTCGTATGAAGAGAGGCTTTTTTTCTTCTGAGCGGTGAATAAAGGTTCACGACCCGGGGGGGGGGGGTGCTGGGGGAACGGATGATCGGACGTGATTTGCATACACTTCTCGGCCGTGCCGAGGTCGGTCGCTTGGTCGCTGGGCTTAAGCCCCTCGTTAGGTCGAGACTTCCTGCTGACGGTCTGGTGGCGTGGGGGTCCCTTGACTTGGACCGAGCAGCCAAGCCCCGGTCCCTGCATGCACGCCTGCTGGACAGACAGAGAGGGGGGGAGAGAGAGACGTCGTCTCTGCAACGTTGTCTCTGCGCTCCTGAATTTTTAAAGAGGATGTAGCTGAGTAAGGAGATTAAAGGAACTGGGATTTATGCTGTGAAAACATCCCGTAGAGTAGGGATGGAGAGAAATGGAGCACTGGGCAAACTTAACCTACATATTTCCCCCCGTAGGTCACAGTAATTACGCTTTACTCCAGCAGTGCAGACACATCATAAAAGAGAGCGAGAGAGAGAGATATTTCTCCTTGCATACAGTAGCGCTATGCAGTTGCACCATGCAGTTCTGTGTGTGTGTGTGTGTGTGTGTGTGTGTGTGTGTGTGTGTGTGTGTGTGTGTGTGTGTGTGTGTGTGTGTGTGTGTGTGTGTGTGTGTGTGTGTGTGTGTGTGTGTGTGTGTGTGTTTTGAAAACACGACTGAGGCAAGGCTGCTATACCCTTCTGCTATATATTTTTCCCTCCTCTGCTATGAATCCTGCGATGTGTAATCAAGACCAGTTTGCTTGAGCAAGTGAGAACGGAGTGAGTGAGTGTTTCTTGCGGAGGTGGAGGACATTTTGTGTGTCAAGTGCTTTGACAAAAGCATCACCAGCTGCATGCATTGCTTTATAGCGCTGCCTGGCACCCACAGCCAACGGATTGGCCCTATTGATACATCCATCATCATCATGAACCTCCGTGCTGGAGCGGAGCCCAGCTGAGACGAGACGAGCCCAGCCGAGACGAAATAAGATGAGATGAGATGAGATGAGATGAGATGAGCCCTTATTTCCCTGTTAGTTTGGGGAGTCGTAAAATGCAGCAAAAGTGGATGTGTGGCAGTGAAAAAAGAGCAGGAAGAGAGCTTAGTAAAAGTGTGTGTGAGTGAGAGAGAGAAAAAGAAAGATAGAGCTAGATAGTGGGGGAAAGACAGAATGGGAGAGAGAGAGTAAGAGTATGGGAGAGAGAGTAGGTTTGACATGTGAGGTATGGTATGTAAATTGAATCTCAGAGGAGAGGAAAGGAGAGCAGAGCAGAGGAGTGGAGAAGAGTGGAGAGGAGAGGAGTGGAGAGCAGAGGAGAGGAGAGCAGAGCAGAGGAGAGGAGCGGTGAGGTGAGAGCATAGAGGTGAGGAGGGGAGAGGAAAGGAGAGCAGAGCAGAGGTGTGTGCCGATGGAGATGGAGAGGAGAGCCGAGCAGAGCAGAGGTGTGTGCCGATGGAGATGGAGAGCAGAGGTGTGTGCCGATGGAGATGGAGAGGAGAGCAGAGCAGAGCAGAGGTGTGTGCCGATGGAGAGGAGAGGAGAGGAGAGGAGAGGAGAGGAGAGGAGAGGAGAGGAGAGGAGAGGAGAGAAGAGGAGAGGAGAGAAGAGGAGAGTAGAGGTGTGTGCCGATGGAGATGGAGAGGAGAGGAGAGGAGAGGAGAGAAGAGGAGAGTAGAGGTGTGTGCCGATGGAGATGGAGAGGAGAGGAGAGAAGATCAGAGCAGAGCAGAGGAGAGCAGAGGTGTGTACAGATTGAGATGGAGAGGAGAGGAGAGGAGAGGAGAGCAGAGGTGTGTACAGATTGAGATGGAGAGGCTGGTTGTGCTTCTTTACTGGCCTCCCTGAAATGCAGCCCTCCTCTCTCCTGCTAATGCTGAGGCTGCTACTGCTGATGCTGTCTGGGGGTGAGGACAGAAACCTCACCCTGAGATTTCCCCCAGGAAGACGATATCACTATGAGAGAGAGAGAGAGAGAGAGAGAGAGAGAGAGAGAGAGAGAGAGAGAGAGAGAGAGACAGAGAGAGAGAGAGAGAGAGAGAGAGAGAGAGAGAGAGAGAGAGAGAGAGAGAGAGACAGAGAGAGAGACAGAGAGAGAGAAGGGGGTTTGCCAAGAGCATGCCTCTGGAAATATGTACAAAACATGTGTGTGTGTGTGTGTGTGTGAGAGCGGGTCTGTGGGTGCCTGCTTGCGTGCTTGCATGTGTGCGTGCGTGCTTGTGTGCATGCGTATTTGTATATGAGGCTATGAGGGTGGTGAGTAGTAGCTGCAAATGTTGCTAACACACCTATCTGGTGATTGGCAGATGATAAGAGGGAAGCGTTTTGTCATTTGCCGCTTTCTGATCTCCTCTCTTTTCCCCTCCCTCCCTTCTACCTACCCATCACCTCTGTGCTGCTCTGCTGCCAAAACCCTTTGGGGACTAGGAGCCTGAATGGCAAGGGTCCAATCAATGTAATCAGGCCATCTCAGAGTAATGGGGGGTGAAGGATGGACAGAGATTGTCAGGTGTGGGATGTGACACTCATGTTTCATCTCTCTCTCGTCATCTCTCTCATGCTTTCTCCCCATTGGTCTCTCTGTCACTCTCTCTCTCTCTCTCTCTCTCTCTCTCTCTCTCTCTCTCTCGCCTCCCTGGAGGAAGCCATCGGGAGCATGCTCTCCTTCTTAGTCTTCCTCTCTCTCTCTCTCTCTCTCTCTCTCTCTCTCTCTCTCTCTCTCTCTCTCTCTCTCTCTCTCTCTCTCTGTTTTTGTTCACCTCTCCCACAGCGCAGCACAGTCTACCTCTCTCTGCCACCATCTCTCTCACACGCAGCAAGCTCTCTCTTTCCAGCACTCTCTCTCTCTCTCTCTCTCTCTCTCTCTCTCTCTCTCTCTCTCTCTCTCTCTCTCTCTCTCTCTCTCTCTCTCTGTTTCTCTTTCAGTCATTCATTCACTCACTGCATGAAATACCCTCCACAGACTGGATGAAACGTTTAGGCGGTGTGAGTGAGGAGCGAGTTGAGCTGCCAGGTCTGATTTGCTTTGCGGGATCCCTCCCTTTGGTTTCAGGTGTCATCGGGCATCTCGCCTCCCTCTGATCTCCGGGGCGAGATCTTGTGGCATGTTAAATTGCCCCTTTGAGAGTTGTTCTGGTGGAACACAGCGAAACTCGATCCTCTCCTCTTGCACCCATCTCCACTCGTTCTTTGCCTTGTAATATATGGTAACACACGACGGAAGATCTTTGTCAGGTCAAGAACTCACCAACCACCCACCATCACCCTACCATCAACCTCCCCCCAAACACCCCACCCCTGTGCTTGACCCCCCTGACTCAGTCCCTCGAGGAGCTCGGTCTAAAGGCCCTTTTAAATGTTTCCGCTTGACTAAATTAAGCAGAGCGAAATACTGAACTCTCTAAAAAGCAGATGTAATGGATCAATGTTGCATGTAAGAGGCAAATTAAGCACCTATCTCTTTCCCCACTTCGTGAATCGCTGTACACAGCACGGCCGATAAAAAAAAAACACTGATTGGAAGATTCTCTGCTCTCTCTTTAGAGACTCAAAACAATTATAACACAACAGGCCTTCGGTAATATGAGCAAAGTTATTGGTTCATCATCATAGTGCAGCACGTTAGCTTCTCCCATAACTTAAATGGGAGCTCTGTTTTTAAATTGGATTGAAATTGAATCCTTAACAGACATCTGATAAGGCATCAGGCTGAGAAATTGAGCTTGACTAGCGTATGCAGTATGTGTGTGTGCGTGTGTACGTGTGTGTTTTTATAATTACTTTTTGATTGACAAATCTGGGTGCAGCCATTGCGTCGATATGAGCTACCTATCAAGCCATTATGCACTATACAATGCACTCCAGGCAGGGAAGCTGACCGGGGGACTAAGGGAGGAGGTTGCCTCGGGCCCAGAGATAGAGGGGCTCCAAAATTAGGCCCTCTTTATATGGGTGGTGGGGAGGTCCTGTTGGATGATTTTTTTGGGGGGGGCTCGGACAAAGCTGTCAGCGGCACTCTTTAAAAAAAATTGTTTGGGTCTTTTATTAGTTCATTTGTGATAGAACAGTGAGAGTTTGGACAGAAAATGAGTGGGGAGAGAGAGATGGGGAAGATTCTGCAAATGACCCGGGCCGGAATCAAACCCAGGTCGCCTGCGTAGCAGCCCAGTGCCCTACCGTTAGAGCCACAGTAGGGCCAAAGCGGCACTGCCTTGAGGAATCAAGGTTAAAAACAGGGTTTGGGGTTTAGGCTATGTTAAAATCCGATGGGTTGCTCATCTCGACGAAGCAGCCCATATCGACAGGAGACCTGGGTTCCTTGCAGCATATGATACTGGGGCATGGCTGCTCAAGGGATCAGCCGTGAAGTTATTGCATCTGGGGCTCCTTAGAGTGGCACTTAGGCATATCTCATGGACAAGAGGGTCACCGTCACAACATGCATACATACATACATATGCGCCACCCACGTGTGCTTTAACAAACACGTTCCTGCACACTTTACTACACGTCACTGTAAAAAATGATATCAGTGATAAGTCATGATAACTTATAAAATTAAGTTATTCTCCAAAACACTGCAATGGCAACAACAAGGTTTAACTTGAATTTTTAAGTTGACCAGCTGCCTCAGAATTCCAAATTAATTTAAATCTTTATTGTAAGTTCAATTGCAATTCAAAGCTTCACACAACTAACAATAAGGATTTAAATTAACGTGGAATTCTGAGGCAGCTGGTATTTTTTTTTACAGTATACTGCGAATGCAGTGCACCACGGCTGCAAACAATACACTCATGGGGGTTGGGGGATGCTCAGGCATACAAATTCTTTGTACACCCCCACTCCCCATATACACATACACACAAGTGCACCTACAGTGTAGACGCGCGCACGTGCACACACACACACACACACACACACACACACACACACACACACACACACACACACACACACACACACACACACACACACAAACACACACGCTCCTTGAGAAAGTCCCACGCACACACAGAGAAATAAACACCCTCAATTGAAAGCCAAACGCACAGTCACACAAAACGCACGGTGCGGTACAGCACGGCGCACACCCTCACTTCACTTCACTTCCTCCCTCAGTGAATCTTTTTCGACTCCCCGCTCTCCGCACGGCTCATTAGTTCCCTGTAGTTGGGTGACACTCTGCGCCGGTGGAAAGGAAACCGTCAGCATCCTGCCAGCGCCGGAGTCTGCTCCTTAGAAACCAGAGTAATTACCAGGAAGTAAAGTCAATATGGCCATGCAGCACATGGGCAGCGCTCCTGTAAGTGCCCCCTCTATCCCTATCTTCGTCCTCTCTCTTCCTCATTCTCTCTCTATATATATCCCTCCCTCCCTTCTTCTCTCTCTCTCTCTCTCGCTCTGTCTCGCTCGGTCTCTCTCACTCCGTTCGCTACCCTCCACTGCATGCCGATCAGGCACTGGGTGCACACATGGATGGATGGGTGAAGGGAAGACTGGACGGAGGTATGAATGAATGAATGGATGGATGGATGGTTGGATGGATGGATAGATGGATGAATTATCATTCAGCCCACCACCACCACCCCTGCTACACTGTAAATCCAGCACAAGCCGTCTGGCTCTGCCATCCAGTCGCTCTAGGTACTCCCAGTCAAGATTGTTCTCCGTTGTGGTTCCCAAGTGGTGGAACAGTCTCCCAGAGGCAGCAAGACTAAGCACCTCTCTTGCAGCCTTCAAGAAACAACTAAAGACATTCCTCTTTCGAGAGAATCTACTAGACTAATGATTGAACTGGCCTTGCCCCAGGGCAGAATCCTGACATTATGTTTAGTTTAGTTTAGTTTGTGAGTGTGTGTTTGTGTGTGTGTGTTCTCATTATTTCCTCTTTATTATTAAAAAAAAAAAAAAAAAACTAACCCCTCTTTGTAATTGCACTTGTTGTTCTGTATATCTCCTGTGCACTTTGTATTTGCTTGTGATGTTGGCTTGATTATGTCCTCTTCTGAAAGTCGCTTTGGTTATAAAGCGTCTGCCAAATGCAATGTAATGTAATGTAATGTAAAATCGACAGTGTTAATTTAACACTAGCCGTATTGTCAATTAAACACAGATACGTTTCGACACCTAGAGTGTATTTTCTAAGTGTTGAATTAATATTGACAGACTCCTGTGTAGGACAAACTACGTAGAAAAATGTTGAATTTGGCTGAAATGTGTTGAACTAACGCAGCAAATTTTCCAGCGCACCCCCACTGTCTGTTCCTAGGACGTGTAACTGCCCACTTTACTGGACCAGTGAGGGAGGGAAGCAGCGCGATGAAACAACCCTAAACAGAAGGGAACAGAAGCAGTATTGGCACTGTAAATCACACAAGCCTCCTCAGTGGAACTCGTCCGTGTTTGTTTTTTCGCTCATAATCCCCCTATTGACCCGTTTGGGTTTGTTCTTATTGTTTGCGGTGCACTCGGAGAACAAATCCGGTCATTGGGCCCGACGTCGCTCGCTCTTCGCTAATTAGCAATTGCCAGCTTTGTCTGCTTTCCATACAGTGGAAGAGGCCTATGGGAGAGAGATGGGGGGAGGTGGATGGGGGAATCCCTGGCTGGCCCTCGTATTGTGGAATGGTTGTCGGCTCTTGTTGTGGGCCCATGCAGAGCTTCTCCTTCAGCTTGTCTGGGTTGTGTAATGTGTTTGTTGGCGAGGGAGGCTCTTGACTTCCGCAACACTGCCTAGCTAGCTAGCTACGTATAGTAGCGGCGTGCTCTGGCTTTTGAGAGGCTCTCATGTTTTTCCTGCCCACTAATAAGCCTCATTAGGGGCATACGGAACGTGCACCAGATCTCCCTCTTAATCACCCTTAAACGGCTCTCTGAGAAGGAGCTGGCATCAGCCGACCTGCACGTCCTGTGTTGTTTAGGCTATATGCTTGTAAGTATAAGCCCCCTTACAGTCGCTACGCATTTTTTTAGTTTAAAAATGTGAAGTACGTTCCTGCTTGAGAGAATGATAGTGAGATGCTCCTACCAGCCAGCATACAACAGTGCACCAGAACCAAGACCACAGCATGTGAAACCACCAGGTTCTGAAGTCTGCAACAAAAAGCTTGTCATACCAGCCAAATGCACAGAGTGGTTTAATTGCTGTGGAGTAGTTGGTGTGGTATCTTCAACATCATTACGGCTCAGGCAGTGGTGGAGAGCTGGTGTTTTTTAGGGAGGATGGATGCATTTTAATGCGATGCTCATTTACCTGGAGCGAAATGAGACACCCGCGCTGGGTGACGACAGCTCCAGGCAAAAGACCTTTGATTTAGGACATGCATAACGATGAGCCAAATATTCTAATCTTCAAGCTCATTTGTGTCTCATAAATTCATACGGACTGCTTTGGGACAAAATATGCACAAACAATGTTTTTGATTGGATATCACTGGCAGACATGGCTGCCAATATGCTGTGACAGCAAGATACAGGTTCAGGGAAAACATAAGTGCTGACTCTTTCAAAAGAAAAAGTGAGGGAATCCACACAAGTTATCTTAATCAGTACTTAAGCAAGATTTTCATCTCTGTATTGAATGGCTGTGCACACAGACAGTTTGCATTAAACTCATTACACCTTCTTACAAGCAGCATTAGCGGATCGTTTTCTGCTAAGTATCGGTAGCAGTGAGTGACTGCTAATGTGTATCACACATGGTAGGCCTACGGTAGCTACGTAGCTGTCAATGCTGAGGGAAAGGGAAGCGATGTTTACCCGAGACTTGGCCACAGTCCAGTGGCTATGTGAGTACCGTATGCTAATGCCTCCCAAACTCGTTCACATCATTACGTCTCTCATAACAACAGGCAGAGGAACTTCAGTCATTAAGGCTCTTGGTGGCACAGCTTTAACTGCGCGACAGGCTCGATAGAGGGATTGATGACTGTGGAAATGACTCTGCTATTCCTATGCCAGACAGTGTGTGCATTACCGGAGATATCAGAGTTTTTTTTAATGAAAGCACGAAAAAGTGCGAAAACATGACTCTCTGCTGTCAGGCTTGTGTGGATATAGGAGAGTGAAATTATGAGCTCCCCACGAAATCTGCCTTTTGACAAATGGCCCATAAACAGCAATGATTTTCAAAATGATGTGCTCTCATATTGAGG
>NC_085861.1:43202077-43204577 GCF_034702125.1 Engraulis encrasicolus
CTTCTGCAGTGCCCTCTTCATTTTTCTCCCCATCTGCTCTCCTTCTATCTTGTCTTCTCAATTCTTCTACTTACCCCTCATCTTTTCTCCTCTCCTCTCATTGCCTTCAGTCTCTCTCTCATCTCCTGCTTGCTCCTCTCCTTGTTTCTGTTCTTCATTTTTTTTCTCTCATCCCATCTTCTATCCTCCCCTCATCTCTACCCCCATCTTCCATCTCCTTCTTTCCAACCCCCTTGCCAGCACCTCAGCGTGATACACAGCCTGCTCTTCACACCTTCATCCCCTAAGCAGTGGCCTCAGGGCCCCTCCTCTCTCCTTCTCTCCCTCTCTCCCTCCCTACCTCCCTACCTCCCTCCCTCCTTTCCTCCATTTCTCCTCCCTGGAGTCTTTCGCTCCCTCCATATCTCTCTCCCCCCCTCTCTATCCTCCTCCATCCCTCTCACTCTCTTCCTCTCTTCCTCTCTTGCTGCCTCCTCCTCCTCCTCTTTCTTGCGCTCCTCTTCTCCCATCCAAAAGGTGCCGGGAGGCGGGGGGATCCTTCTGCTCGCACTTCTAATTATAGTTTGTCCATGCGCCTATAAGACAGATTGTCAACAGAGATGACACCACGTTTGCAGCTCGCGCTTATTAATTCTTCCCCCCCACACACACCGCGCACCCCCCCCCCCATCATACCTCACAGAGCCTTTTGATGTTTGAGTTTAGCCTACCTACACATTCCCCACCACCATGTACACCGTTACAAGGAGAACTTTAATATCAAGCCACCTTTAATAATGTAGGAAGAATGAATCAGAAAGGAGCAGCTACTACAGGCAGTGACACTACTGTGCGGTTGACTTGATGTGACGGATGATTACTAAACTACAATGGCAGGTCTAAAGACCCAGGGCTGTCGAACAGGCTCTGCTGCTTACACACCTGATTACTTTGCGGTGCCGGCGCTTTGAACAGAGAGATGAGGCTGAGTTCTGATGGGAAGTGGGAGGGGAGCCAATTCTCTTTCTCTCCCCCCCCCCCCCCCCCCCCTCATTTCTCCAAGCAAGGAACAAAAACGTCCCCCTCCTCACCACACGTACGCACACACGCACGCACGCACACACACACACACACACACACACACACACACACACACACACACACTCACACACACACACACACACACACACACACACACACACACACACACACACACACACACACACACACACACACACACACACACACACACGCATGCACCCTTATACGCCTCTCTATAAATCTAACAAGTCCTTTTGAAGGAATGCTAATGATGTATTTGCTGCCATTATGACAAGCAGTCAGGCTATCCCTCTTGAATATTTTACACAAATTAAAGCACTACAGCTGCATTTACCACATGAGATGTTACGCTGCTGTGGTTTCCTAAGGAGTGTCAGACCGTTTCATGGCCCAGTAAACGCCTACCTGTACCTGTCTGGCTTTGAAACTGGGGCAGCACACTTTCAGGAGAGAAGAGATGAACCTTCACAACCCACTGACCAACATGTGTTCTAACATGTGCTAGTTGAAAGTGTGCCATGGTAGACGTCGAAATACCGGTGGAATGCTGCTAAAGGATAGCCTACACTAGAGTTTCTGAACTGGTGGGTCACAAAGGGGTTGCAGAGCTGTGGTGTAAAAAAACATAAATTCAGCCTTTAACCCTTCAGGTAACTTTATCTGAAGAAGGTCGTGTGACTGAAAGTTTTCTGATGGAATGGACAGTTTGCAGGATCTTTTTTGCACTTGAATGACAACCTTGCTGGGATAATATGCACCTGTCCAACTAGAGGTCTGCAAAAGTGTCTGCCAGTCTGCCAGAATTAAGACAATAGATGATATAATTTTTTCATAGGCTAATTAAATACATCGATTTCACTAATACGGCCAAAAGACCGACATCACATGCAAACACTCCTTAAAGGAAGCCAGTTTTTGACAGTGTGACAAAAAGTCGTAACACAATGACCAAGACTATTCCAGTTAAGAACTACTGGCCTAGACGAACCCATGTTGCCTGGTGATAGAGGAGACAAGTTTTTAGTGAGAGACTACCAATAGCCAGGGCCGGTTCTGGCTTATTTGGTGCCCTAGGCGAGTTTGAGTTCTGGCGCCACCCCCCCCCTCCCCCTCTTTTTTATACCTTACAGAACACAAGAGTAATACCGGTAGTAAGCTTAACTAAATAGCATCAAGAACAATAACTGTTTTGCATCAAATGGATTTCTGGTTCTTTTGGACAGCCGACCAACCCATCAGATTGAGTCGCATGAAAGTACCTTCACTGTGTGGTGTCTTGGATGTAATGGTGGTGGTGCCCCCAACCCCAGATGAGAGGGAGGTTATCAATGTGTTTGAATTGTAAAATGGAATTGAAATGCCAGGAGAGTGGTACAGTACATTTGCATGTCAAATGCATGTGTAGACAATAGGCCTACCAAGGAGGTCTGCATTGATAGCCTATCTACACTACCTACAG
>NC_085861.1:43209577-43219577 GCF_034702125.1 Engraulis encrasicolus
CTCTCTCTTTACCTGTCTCTCTCTCTCTCTCTCTCTCTCTCTCTCTCTCTCTCTCTCTCTCTCTCTCTCTCTCTCTCTCTCTCTGTGTGTGTGTGTGTGTGTGTGTGTGTGTGTGTGTGTGTGTGTGTGTGTGTGTGTGTGTGTGTGTGTGTGTGTGTGTGTGTGTGTGTGTGTGTGTGTGTGTGTGTGTGCATTAGAGTGTGTGCGTGCGTGTGCATGCTTTTGTGCATGTCTCTAAATGTGTTGTCATGCTTTAAGTTCTAAATTCACCTGCCTAAGTTCATTTGACAGATATAGTCCAGACAGGCCCTTTAAGCATGCATCCTGGATTTTTTTCTATACTCTTCTCTTTTTTTCTATATACTTCTCCCCACTCCCCACTTTCTTCTGTGAAACCCCCACCATGCCAAGGTCTCGGTGAGTGTGGACCACTGGCTGATTGAAGAGTAAATCTGCTATGGGTAACATGGGGCCGCGGGCCAGTGTTTTTTGATCCTTTCACCTTATGGCGTGGTCTTTGAACAATGTTCTGTGGATTTAAAGTTGAACTAGACTGACCTAGGGGCAGCCACGGCCACAAACAAGCTTTCTCCGGTGATTACCCTGTCTGACCATCTCTTTGTATCCTAACAAAGCAAAAACAATGTAATATAATTACAGTTCTCAGGGTCAGACTGGGGCAGAAGATGTCATATTAGGACAGGTAGGCCTATAGACAGGGGTCGAATTGGGATATGCAATGTGCTATGTGGGGGGGGGGGTTCTGGTTTGGGGTCGTAGTGAATAAGTTGTTGAATTTGAGTTGTTGAGTTGTTAAAATTGTGTCATCTCGTACCACTTATATAGCCTACTTTTGTGTGAAAGCAAGCCAAATTCAACAAAACGGTATGGAGTTTCATGCACTAGTATTTTGTTAAGTGGTTAATTTAGTTCCAGTCTTGTTGCC
This sequence comes from Engraulis encrasicolus, assembly GCF_034702125.1. Classification (NCBI taxonomy): domain Eukaryota; kingdom Metazoa; phylum Chordata; class Actinopteri; order Clupeiformes; family Engraulidae; genus Engraulis; species Engraulis encrasicolus. The sequence goes on from NC_085861.1 coordinate 43,210,524, forward strand.
CTACTTTTTTTTAGAACTATACAGATATGAAATACAAGTATAACACATGTATATACCATTATTCAACATTAGCTAAGCCCCTGCTCGCCCTGGTCCAATTTAACCCTTGCCCATAGGTAATGGACAGCAGTTCAGAAAAACCACTAATGTACTGTCATACCCATATGAGATCTACATTACCTGACCGCTCAAAGAAGTAGTACTTCATTTCCCATACTCCTTGTCAGTTCGAGTTTCTTGGAAATAACAGCTTTAGTCAGCTCTCCAGGTATTAGAGCTTGGCATGATTTCTCTTGATTTACCTGCTGCTCCCAACTTGATGAAATATTCAAGGTGAATATCCCACCCGGAGGAGAACATTCCGGATCCAGAAAATTAAAGTCCTGCCACACATGTCTCAAGATGATTCACTGAACCATCTGTTGTAAAAGTACAGGGCATCATTTGTTAAACTACCTTGCGAGAGATGGATCAAAATGTATTGCCCAGAAACACCATGTAAATCTGAACGAAAGGGCTGAGTTATAGAGTCTTTGTCTCCAGTTCTGATGTAGCCTATCAGTTGTGAGTACAGTAATACACTTCAGTTTTCTGTAACAAATATTCCACCCTTTACAACATACAGAGGTAATACACTGTTTTACCTCTGTATTTATATAAAGGGTGGCATATTTCTTTCACTGACCCTGTAGTTGTCATTGTATGCAAAGCTAAGCCTTTATTATAGTCACTTTGCTGTCATTGAAAACATGCCCTTTTGCTTGTATATTTACCATAACCTACTTTGAAGCAGCTGTGAGTTACGTGTGATGGCGCAATCTGCCTTGTAAGTGTTTACATTTTTTTTTTTTTTTACCAGTAATTCACGTCAAACCCACTGTTGAGAACTTATTAGTTGGCATGACAACAGTGGTTATTGCTCTTTCTGTTACTAAATTGTATAGCATATGAAGGCCGGCTAACTGATGGCTAGTCAGGATTTACCTAATTGTGTTAAAGGATGTATACCTTTTTTAAAAGGCTTTCAGCCAGATTAGTTCATGAAATTACACTTTTGCTTTCAGTAAGCAAACTGAGGTCAGCAGAACATACAGTGAGTCCAATATGTATTTGATCCCTTGCTGATTTTGCTGGTTTGCCCACTAATAAAGACATGATCAGTCTATAAATTTATGATAATATGTATTCAAACATGGAGAGACAGAACATCAAAAAGAAATTTCAGAAAATAACTTTAAATAATATATTTTAATTTATTTGTATTTAATTTAGGCAAATAAGTATTTGACCCCTCTAGCTAAAGAAGATAAAGTGATTTGTGGCAAAGCCCTAGTTGTCTAGCACTGAGGTCAGATGCTTCTTTTAGTTGATGACAATGTTTGTGCATATAGTAGAAAAGATTTTCGGCCATTTTTCTTTGCAGATTATATCTAAAACATTAATAGTTTGTGGCTGTAGCTTGGCAAATGGGAGGTTCAGTTCCCTCCATAGAATTACAATAGGGTTAATATTTGGAGACTGTCTAGGCCACTTCACGACTTTAATATGCTTCTTATTGAGCCACTCCTCCGTTGCTTTGACTGTATGTTGTGTATTATTGTCATGTTGGGAGATCCAAAAATGGCCCACCTTCAGTGTAGTGGTGGAGGGAAGGACGTTTGCACTCAGGATTGCACATTGCATGTCTCCCTCCATCCATTCGTTGACGATGTGAAGTTGTCCTGTGCCTTGGCCAGACAAACACCCTCAAACCATAATGATACCACTTTCATGCATGATGGTGAGGAGGGTGTTCTTGGGATCATAGACAGCAGTTCTCTTTCTCAAAACACATTGAATTGTGTTGATGCCAAACAGCTTGATTTTGGTTTCATCTGACTACAGCACCTCCTTATCATATCCTAAACCAGTCTGATGTCCGTTGGCAAACCTCAGGTGGGACTGCACAGGTTCCTTCTGAAGTAGAGGTACCATGTGTGCACTACAGGATTTTAAACCTCTGTGGCATTAAGTGCTACCAGTAGTTTTCTCAGTGATTTTGGTCCCAGTAGCTTTGATATCATTGCCTAGTTCATCCCGTACAGGTCTAGGGTGCTCCCTTTCTGTTCTCATGATTATCAAATCCCTGCAAAAGGTCAAATCTTGTATAGAACCCCAGACAGGCTGATGGATAGTCATTTTGTATTCCTCACATTTTGGAAGAAATGCATCAACAGTTGGGTCATTCATACCCAGTCTCTTTCTTGTGGCTTTGCAGCCCATGTAATCTTTGTTAAGGTCCAAAATCTTGTCCCTGATATGATTTGACCGCTCTTTGGTCTTTCCCATGCTGGTGAGGTTGGGGTGTGACTGATTCACTCATACTATGGACTGATTCTGCTGATTCAATGTGTCTTTTATGCATGTTAGTATGTACAGGTGTCTTAAATTCAGATTACAAGTTGATCGGAAGTGCCCATCTGGTCAGTGGGCCCAGAATTGTTATCAGTTGGCAGGGGATCAAATACTTATTTTGCTCGATGAAATGGAAATAAATTAACATATATTCTCTACAGTTATTTTCTGGATTTTCTTTTTGATATTCTGTCTCTCCATATTAGAATACATATAATCATTACATGTATTGACTGATCATGTCTTTGTTAGTAGGCAAACCAAAAAAATTATCAAGGGATCAAATACTTATTGGACTCACTGTGTAAAGGCCTTATCTCAACACCACCAACAGTCATGAATCCTAGAGAAATGTTGCTTGGTCATGTCTCTTGTGGAAAAACTACTACTAATACACAACCCCCCTAGCTTCGGATAGACTTCCAGAACATCAGTGCTGCCGAGTGGATGATGAGAGTGCAAAATGGTTTGCTTTAGTGAATATTCCATGTCTTGAATTTGCAAGCAGGCTTCAAGAGACAGCGCAAAGAATGTGGTTGCCGCTTTAATATGGGGGATGGACATTAGGCACAAAAACATCAAGCGGAGGATGAAGGCATTATTCCATTGTGTAAGGCGAAGAGGGGTAGTCTTGCATCAGTATCTCATATAGCCTCAGTCCTCCTCTGCTAAACTCCCTGTCAAGAGCAGATGGTGAGAATGTGTGAGTAGGCTATTACAGTTTTCCTTTGTTGTTGTCGATGCACTCCATCAGATCGGCATTAAAAATTCTCAAAACGGTTTGTTCAACTGCCGCCTCATCTCTTTTGGAGATCATAATAGAGGTTTCTCATTGTGCACATTTTGAAAATGTCTTTTGCCTGGCCGTGCGTAGGAAAGGATTTGTACAGATGTCTGATGTCTAGCTATACCTCTGGGGATATCTCTCTATAGTCTATTTATTCACTCTGTGACTCAGTTCATGCACACATATCACGGTACTTGTGTTTAAAGCTAATGCTAATAGTACAATTTGACATCAGTGACCCTGTTATTTTATGGAATGATTACTCAATAAACCTCTGTTGTGTGTATGTGATCAGAATTTACACTGCAGTGATTCAATATCCATTAAAGTCTAGGTTATATTTGTGTATTGTTTATTTTATATTTCATGAAACACTGCACAAAAACGAAAGAAGATTTTTGTCATGTTTGCACAACTGTACTGACGACTAGCCATGTTAACAACATAAACACCAAACATTTATCTGAGTATGGGCAGATTAAAATGATCTTTGTGGTCATTTGGGTGAAAAAACATCCTTTTTTGTTTATAAACACAGTGTTGTGAGGAGGGGCAAGACACTGGCAGCCAACCATGTGAGCTAATTTTTTGACCGACAGCGGTTTCCAACAATCAGAGGTTGACAGTGCTAACATTGTGCACAGCCAGGGTGGCGCAACCAGGGGAAAACAGAAAATGAGAACCCATGTATAGTAACTGACAGTTTCTATGCATAGTGGGATCGGTTTTGATCAGTGCTTATAGATAATATCGTGCCATGTCCTTTTCAAAATGGTTTCCTCTGATTGCCAACCAACTGCATTTGTTTCTACTACCTCGTCTTGTCTTCCAAGGGACTCATTACAGTAACAATGCCTTGAAGTCTTGTTCAATTTAAATTGTTGTTAGCGCCCTGCAGTAGCTGAATAGTCTTAAGCCAGCAAGAACATAAATTAGGTAGGTGGAGATTTGCAGCAAAGAAGAACAAGTAAAAGCCGATTTGGAAATAGGGAATACATTTCCGGGGCTTCAGTTATACTGACAACATGACAAATGTATTTTGACGGTCTTATTGGCTTTGACCTGGTTTTGCCTCTAATCCATTATGGGGACGCCTTGTCTGCGAGCCGTTCTGAGAGAAACTGCTGTTTCAAACAATATCAGAAATGATTGCAGAAAAGTGCTAATGGAACTGAATAAATTGGGGTTCATTACGATATCTCGACCTAAACAGTCCCTTCAAATTCATGTTGGCGTTATGTGGCCTAGACCGGACCTGGGGCGTTTTTTTCTCTTTTTTTTCTTTGCTTCTCTCTCTCCACTGTGTTCCTATAGTTCAGGCCACAGGGAGGATATGTGGTCCATTGTTAAGGCAAATGCTAGGGCCTCACTTTCGACAGTATGGTCATTCAACAGGATTTAGCGGCCCAAGCTTATTAACAGTATGTTAATCCTCACTCTCACAAGGTCGTGTGCTTTTCCCCGGCTAACTTGTGTGGTCACATGTCACAACAAAAGCACCCTCTGTCCACAATCCACAAAAGTGTAAGGTCTTGCAGGTCAAAGACAGATGTAGGCTATTATACAGTAATTTGTCAACGGAGCCGCCTCTCAAAAATCAACAGTCATGTCAGTCTGTGTCTGGCAGACCTTTAGCAACAGAGCCCTATTGTTGTCGAAGTGTAATGAAAACACTTGAGAGGTCACCCGGTCTGCAGAGACATGCGGTGTACACGTTCTTTATGCTATGTGACATGAGTAACCTTTTCCTACAAGGCCCTTGTCACCATGATGTGGTTTGTCACATTAACCCCACTTGTTCCTAGGGGAGTGAGAATGTTCCGTTTTGCTGAACTAATGTTAGTACGACTGTCATGGCATTGCAATATTCTTAAATTCATTTCATATTAGTAATTTATGAATATTATAATAATATGTAGGCCTAATATTTTATAATAGTTGTACCATCTTCTGTGTCTTCAGTAGGCAGTTCTCTCTAGGGCAATTGCCATTGTATCGAAGAGGATACAGTTGGATTTTAGGGACGTGAGAATAAACCATGAGGACTGAACAGATTCTAGAGTTACTGAAAGCTTTTACAACTTTACAGTAAGAGGTCATCAGTGTTAGCTCAGGAACTAATGGTCAAACCGCTGGTGCAATAGATGTGTCCTATGGGTCCATTTGACCTGCTTCTCTTCAGTTTGGTTTGCTTGGCTTTTTGATCCCTCTTCTCTCTTGCTCCCTGACTCTCTTTCTATTCCCTCTCACTCTCCTTTTTCACTCTCCCTCCCTCCCACACATTCCTTCTTTTGCTGGTGCCATTCTCCACTGATTGCCACTCTAATCCAGATAGAATGGATTCGACACTCAATTGCTCTCATTTTTCTGTCTATCTCCCTCTCGCTCTCTCATCTCCCCCACTTTCCTCACTCCCCGCAACCCCACCCCCCACCCTTACCCGTCCTGGTTTGATGTGATTAAATATAAAATGGCAGGAGGGTCCAGATGTTGTGGTGGTGGTGGTGGTGGTGGTGGTGGTGGCGGAGGAGAAGGTTTAGGTGTACGACTGTGACTGGAGATAAGACTAGATTCCCTGCTGCTGTGGGTCATTGATCTACTTGGACCTCCCCCAACAACAGCTCTTGCCCGACCCGAATGTCATTTCAGATTATCCGCCATACATTGCCGCTGATTGACAGAACAGCTAAACGCGTGCTGACAACCAGAAAACCACGTCAGTCCCTTTCAATCCGAAACTTATAGCTGCGATTTTTTTCCCCGTATCACATCCTTTGCGCTTTTTCAGTGCATTACATAGCATAGGACCATTGATTGCCATAGAATAGCAGCCTGTACTGGGCAAACATCATTTCTTCCACATGAAGCCCTCCAATCAAAGGAATAATCTGTGGATGCCTGGCTGTAGCTCCTGGAGCTGTGTGTGTAGGTGTGGCTTGGTGTTGTGTTATGTGGTGCAGTGTGGTGCAGTGTGTCACGGAGACTTTATATGGCTGTAGACGGTGAGGGACTGTGAGGGGATTGACTCTAAAAAGTCTCCGTGGTGATGTGTCAGGCTGATGGAGGCAAGTCAACGGAGCGAGTGGTGCCTCCTGCCCAAAACGCTGGCCAGCTGCGGTGGAGGCAGGGCATGCTCAGCTTGCTCTGATCCATAAATAAGGGAAGTGGCCCCAGAAAGGACCTTGTGTGAGACAAACAAGACCATTATTCGCACTGAGATTCGGGATGCAGAGCTAGCCCTCCCCTCTCTTTCTCTCTCTCTCTCTCCCCCTCTCTCTCTCTCTCTCTCTCTTTCTCTCTCTCTCTCTCCCTCTCTCTCTCTCGCTCTCTCTCTCTCCTTATTTTTCTCTTTCTCCTTTTCACTGTCTCGCTCTCTCTCTGTCTTTCTCTGTCTCGCTCTCTCCCTGTCCTTCCCTGTCTCGCTGGCTTGCCTCTTTCTCTTGCTGCTGGTGCTCTGAGCTGTGTGCCGTTGTTTACCCAGCTTAGCGGAGGGCTGAAATCAAAGGCCGGCCCGACAGGCAGGAGTGAGAGCAGGAGCGAGAGCAGGAGCGAGAGCGAGAGGTGTGCGCACCATCCATCTCTCCCGCCAGCAAATGGGGGATGGCAGCTTTTATTGCATCCGCTCCTGCTGTGATCACAGGGCCGTGGCGATGTCATCTCACAGGAGAGAGAGAGAGAGAGAGAGAGAGAGAGAGAGAGAGAGAGAGAGAGAGAGAGAGACCCGCCGCCGTCGCTGGCTCCTCGATGGAGGAGACTGCTGCCAGATAAATAAATAAATAAATACAGCGGCAGGTGTGTGGACCGACCGGGCCGACCGGCGACACGTAGGTCTGTTTTGGCTGCTGCTAAGTCTGTGTGCCTTCACGGCGAGAGAGAAAACACAACAAAAAACAAACAAACAAAACAACAACAAAAACCCTGTGAAGCTGTGAGACGGGACCATAAGTCATATGTATAGTATATACGCCGTGGGCTAGTGCAACCCAGAATCACCTGCACCACTGCAGCTGCACTCCACTTGATGAAACCACACAGCAACATGTGCCATTGTTTTTGCCATTGTGTTGCTATTGTGACTGGACTATCGGTATTCTGGGCATCTGTGGACACAATAGGTATAATAATCACCTACTGTTTAATGAGTTTTCGAACTGATGTAACAAGCTCATTAAATGGCATAATAGCTCTGTAAGAGCTTTATTGTTGCGGGCGTCAGGGCAGGGTTGGTTTTTTACACAGGCCTTATAGACTGGGAGGTGATGGGGGAATCCCGTATTGTGGGTTAATGTGGGGTAGGGGGGGGATAAGAAGACACTGCTGAGCTGTGCTGTACTGTTCTGTCTGTGGTAAATCTATTCAGAGTCCACATTAAATATGCGGCTCCAGCTCGGCTTCGGTCTACAGCTATTTCTGGAGGGCTAAGTCCATGTTTTGTCTGCTTCTCGGGGTTGTATCCCAGGTTAAGTTGCTGACACTGTGTCCTACAGTATTCTGATTCATTATTTATAACACACACACACGCACGCACACACACACACACACACGCACGCGCGCGCACACGCGCACATACACACACACACACCGCAGGTCAGGAGACAAGAGCAAAGCTACAGAGGAGTCTTTTTAGGATTTTCGTAAGTAGCATACAGTTATACGGTAGGCCTACTACGTACACTAGTGTCTGATATCTCGCTAAAACTATCCATGTCGACCCTGCCGTGGCCAAGCAGTAGGGCACTTGTCTACCATGCGGCTGACCCGGGTTCGATTCCCGGCCTGGGTCCTATGCCAGCCCTTCCCTGTCTCTCTCTCCCCACTCGCTTCCTGTCACCACATTCACTGTCCTATCATAAATAATGTCAGAAAGATAAAAAAAGAAAATCCATGTTACTTCAACCTGCTTGAGAAGCAGTGCAGCAGGCTCCGAGATGAGTTTTCAAAAGTTATTTTCACTGGATGAACTCTTATCTCTCATTTCGAAGGAGAACTTGTTTTCCCGACACACATTTTATGCCGCAAAAAATGTTGTTTTGACACTATGCTAATTAGTAAGATAATTAAACATGGTCGGTGTGTATAATTTAATAAATAAACAATTTATGGCACTTCTGGAGGCTACTTCTAAATAGTGTATTAAGCATAAATGAATCATGTTAATGAATACTTTAAATGGAAGGAAAAAAGCACAACCGGTAGACCCGAACGCTTTACAACACATTAAGAAAGTCTTTTATACGCTCCTTAATAATTCAGTTGCAATTTAATGCATGGAAATGTTTTTGCCTGAATCAAAGAGCATAATTACGGGCAGACACACACTTCAGAGTGGCCTACTACTACACCCCAAGTCACATGCACATATGTGTTTTTGCACCGACGTGTCTGGATATTCAAATGAATATGCATACAGTGTGAATATGCATCTGATTTGAATATGCCCAGCCCATCGACCTCACTGGATGTCTTCATGAGTAAGCTGCTGTGTTCTGCAAAGACTTCTTATGCACAGAAGAGAGCACTAGAATAATTCAAGATACACATGCATAGCATATGGCATGTTCTAATAAATAAGCCTACTAAAATTCTTACATATCTGAATTAGAATCACTATTTGTTGACGATGTATTTACAAGAAATTTCACTCTGGTAGACATTAGTGCTCCATGAATTATCCGACAAATTACACTTGAACATCCATAAGTTCAGTAGTGCGCGAGTGTATAGCATGTAGTGCTTTACCATCTAACTAGTACTTGGTTAGTCCCTTCCATCTCTTTGTTTGTTACAGCTTAACACGTGACTGTAACCATGTACTTACCAACATTTTACTGTTTCAGTTTGAAAGCTGTTTGCATCGCTATTACTGTACCTAG
>NC_085861.1:43224577-43234577 GCF_034702125.1 Engraulis encrasicolus
TGTGTGTGTGTGTGTGTGTGTGTGTGTGTGTGTGTGTGTGTGTGTGTGTGTGTGTGTGTGTGTGTGAGTGCGTCTGGACGGCTGCCTAAGCACTATCCCCCCCAGGCCCAGGAAGGGCTACAGAGAGATCCTCTTCTTCTCTCTCTCTCTCTCTCTCTCTCTCTCTTTCTCTTCTCCTCTCTCTTCCCCTCTCTTTTCTTCTCTTCTCTTCTCTACCCACCACTGTCCTACATCCGTCTAGGAGAGGTGGTGTTGCCAAAAGCAGACTTCCTCCTTCCAGCATCTCAGAACTGCCTTTTTTGGGTCCACGTTTCTTCGCTTCTTTTGCTCTCTTGCTCTGTCTCTTTCTCATTCACCTCCCACTGGCATCTTTTGGGGATATCTTGTAAGATGGGAGCTGGCCGCACATGAAATAGCCTACTGTACAGCCCTTCCTTTTTTTTACAGATACCTTCCCTTCTTCCTCAGCACATTTTGAACAATCAAGTGTGATTGAATTCCGCTTGACAGATGACATGGGGGAAGGACCAAATAAGAAAAAGGACTTCTTTGACACCACTACTACAGTAAGCCCTACATTCGGTTTTGAGATCCTCAGCAGATTTTCTACGCCGACTTTCCCATCACTGCACATGAAACAAGATTGAAATGTCATCCTCCGGCTCATCTGACGGTCTTTCTAGAATGTTCTACTCTGTTGCTGTGGTGTGCTGTGCTGTGTTCAGGTGCTGGACTGGGACTGGGACATTTTTGGCTTAGACCGCCCCCTAACACCAGTCCATCTGTCTGCCTGTATTTAAGATGGACCAATAGGCACCCTGTCTAAATGGACCAATGGCCACCCCCTCTCTGAGAAAATGAAAACAACAGTGCGACCCCCGAGGACTAATCTGGCTATTGTTAGATAAACAAACATTAGTCTGGAACTATGGCATAGACGTAGGTCTGCAAAAGCTTTGTGGGTTTATTTTTAAAAAGATCCTTTCATTTGTTCGGGGAAACCACTTGTCTGATATTTTTAATGAGGTTCTACTTTAACTACTCACAGATTAATACTGTAAAAATACTGTAGAAATTACAGAATCAATGTCGATGAGTGAGTCCATGTGAGCTGCCATTTTCGCATTTCACTTATATCCCTCCCCCCCCCCCCCACTCTATTTCACATCTCTGAAATTCCTGCAATCCTGTTCCTGCTGCATGGTGGTTCTGATCCTCCTGACCTTCACGTGGTTAAGAGTATACACATCCCACCTCTCTGAGGCCATGTGCAGGACAAAAGTGTATCTGAGAGTGGAAAGAGTCCGCACACTGTAGCTCTGGTTTCAAAATGTATCCAGGTCACAAAGTTTTGACCCGACAGGGACTTCATCAGGCATGTGTATGAGCATTGGGTTGCTGTGACAACGTTTTGAACCAACAGGGTCTTTATCAGGCCTGTGCATGCCTGATGAAGACTCTGTTAGGTCAAAACGTTGTATGACCTGAATACATTTTCAAAGCAGAGCTACAGTGTGCGAAGATCCTCCTGCCCTCATGTGAGCTCACAACGCTGAGGGGAGATATTTGGTGAGAGTTAGGTTAGCTATAGGGACTATCAGCCCACCGGGGAAATGCCCTGTATGCCAGATTACTTGGCTATGCTGCTATGCTGGCTATGTTGCACTGTGCGATGCGGTGTGGTGCTGTGCTGTGTGGTGCTGTGCTGTGCACTGCGTAAAAAAAGTTAGCATCAGCAACTCTTGGCGCGGCGGCTCGATTTGTGCCCCTTGACTAAGCAGCAGGCGGAGGAGGAGAAACAGTGGAGCTTTATGGCCCTCCTCCCCCTGGGCTTTGGCTGGCTGGTCAGGTCAGGCACAACAAAAAGTCACACAGTGATATACTGAACACGGCAGCCCTTAGCCCTCACAGCCTCCCTGCTGACTGCTGCTGCTGCTGCTACTGCAGTGACTTTATCAGTTTTACCGACGTGGGTACTTTTATCTGCAGTGTTAATGATTTGAATGTTTACAGGACATTTAAAGGCCAGCCTATAAGATAGGCTACCACACTTCAGTTCCTCTTAAAGGCCTCTTCTAAAGGATCTGTGTTGCAAAGAAGGATTTAATTCATGTGTTCTTCCACTCTTCCATAGCGAAGAACTTGGTGATTGATATAATGCACATCATAGCCTTGATGCACATCATAGCCACATCTTTGAGGCTGATAAATCTTACATCTGAGATATTAATTTACGGATAATGAGTGTGAAGTGAAACCAAATCTTACAGGTCCCTGGGCAGTCATGGGTAAGCTGTTAGGGCATCGGACTTGTAGCCTAAAGGTGGCCGGTTTGACTCCCGACCCACCAGTTTGGTAGGGGAAGTAATTAACTACTGCTCTCCCCCATCCTCCTCCGTGACTGAGGTACCCTGAGCATGGAACCCTACCATCTCGTCGCACTGCTCCCTTTCGGGCGCCATTCAGGGCTGCCCCCTTGCACGGGTGAGGCATAGATGAAATGTCGTTGTGTCCATTGTGTAGTGTTCACTTTTGAGCTGTGGAGTGCTGTGTCACAATGACAATGAGAGTTGGAGTTTCCCTCTTGGGCTTTCACTTCACTTTTTACCTTATGTCACCCCCAGAGGATCAAAGAAAAGTATTCTGTCAGACTATATGGAGCACTTTATTCCCCTAAGTGTGATTACAAGAATGTGTGTTGTACAAGAATGTCTCAGAATAAGAAACCACACCACACACATCTGAGAAATGTACTATTTTGGGTTGCTGTGACAAGCTTTATTTATACAGATTTATACGGCAACCTTTATTAAACATTTGTTAATCATTGTTGCTCTCATGTTTTCTAACATTTCATTGCTCTCATTGCATTGCTCTCATCGCTGATATTTACTTACAAATTACTTGTGAACAAATGTCTTAGGAAACAAATAGAGACATAGCAGGCAGAAAAAGACTTAGCATGAAGTCTGACAATACAGATAGACAGCAGGATGAAGAGGTTTTTATAAATGATTTCCTAATGCGATAAGATGTAGATAAAACATGGATCTTGAGAGCTAAGAGTTAATACATGAATAATAAATGCGCGATATGGAATTATTTCTAACAGCAAACAGTCAAAATCAACTGGAAATAGGCCTATGCAAGGTCATGAAGCCCATGATAACATACACTGATGCATGTGTCTCCCACTGGAACACACAGATGAAAGGCAGCCGAAAACCCAGCCGACTAATACAAACGCGAAAAAAAAACTAGGTTAGCCTTTAGCTCGTTCCCATGATATGTACGTGACCGCTGTGTCTGAGGCAGTGATGAATAAGGTCAAAGGTTAACGCAGCCCTTGACCCTGTAAGCTCTGCAGCACAGGCATATTGACTGACCCCAGTCAAGTCAATCACATAGGGAGCTTACAGATACATCTGATATACATGAATGTTACATGAATGCTGTGTGCCATTCCATACCCCACCCACATACTTCTATGTCATCAATGCAGATTACATGTGGGATGTTGGGCGGGTTTGTCAAACAGGGTCTTCTGAGGGTCTTCATCACTTTAGATCTTCCACGAGATACCTGCACAAATCCTTTCATTTCAGGGTATTAGAACTCCCTCTTTGTAATGTGCTCCTCAACCCCACGTATAAATCCTCTATCAAATTGTAGAGTGAAGCATTGTGGGAAGGGTCTGTCACAGCCTGCGCGGCGATCTAATCTTAGACACAGGTGCCGCAGAGGGGAGAGAGAGAGAGACACAGGTGCCGCAGAGGGGAGAGAGAGAGAGAGCAAGAGAGAGAGAGAGCAAGAGAGAGAGAGAGAAAGAGATCTCGCAGCATGATTGTATGCTTTATCTCAATAAGGCGTTCAGTCGTATCTAAGGCCACACTCTTCACCCCACTCCACTCTCCCTCCCCACCACCACCACCTTCACCACCACCACTACCAGCACTTCCCCACCACCCCATTACCACCCTCCCCACCCACCCGTCTCTCAGTGTTGACCTGTGAACAAGCTGCGACTGCTGTGCTGACAGCCATGTAGGTTGGTCTTTATCTGGAAACAAGTCATTAACATTCAGTGCAAAGACACGACAGTGCAATGCAATATTTTAACCCTGACATGTTTTTTCGGGTATTACCTCTCAGGAATGAATGTTGATGTATGGTATACGAAACCTGGGAATATTAAAAAGGGGTGCAAAAGTGATATATTTTCACTGATGCAAAAGCGTGAAATCCTGATGGATGGTGTCTGGCAAAGACAATGGGATTGCCGTCTCAGATTTGCAACTTTGGGTTTTTTGCGTGCAACCCAAGACAAATTATTTTAATGTTTAGAGTAGTGGAAAAAACATGAATTGTTAACACATCACAAACATTTTTTTTTTTTAAATCAGAGAGACTCGACTTTTTGAACACACACTCTATCTTTGTTAGCCTGCCAGGCATAGCAGGGCATCAGTCACTGGTCAGATGGCACACGCCGCCACTCCTCCCTCGGGGGGGCTTACCAAGTCCCCTTCAAATCCACCCCCGTCTTCCCACACACGCAGAAAAAAAACAATGGATCTCAGCCTAAAAAACAAAGCCTGCAGTGGTGCTGCTGTGCTGAGTGGTACCAAGTCCAGGTCAGACGCGAGAAAAAGCTCTCTATATCTCCATCCCTTGTGGACTAATGTTATTTTTTATCTAAAGGGCAAGTCGGGCACACATCAAATGCCATTTGGATGACAGACTTTCCCCTCTCTCGCCCAGCGCCCACTCTTCACTTCTCTTCCACCCACTCCACCCACCCACCCCTCCACCCTCCACACTCACTCTACACACCCCTCCCCTCTCCGCGCCCACTCTACCCACCCACCCACTCTGCCCAGTCTTCCTCCCTCCCATGGCAACCCATCCTCCCCGAGGGGTGACTATTTCATGCAAGTGCCGTGTATGATTGGTGTCAACAATGGACAGAGAGTGCAGGCTGGCACGGCTGGTATTAATATTTACCGCCAATGCCATGGGGCCGTTTGTGGACGAGACCGGCTGTGATCTCTCTATTTATTCTCCTTCAGTGTTTGTTTTCATGCCTCTCCCTCTGCTCTGCTCTGCTCTCCTCGGCTCTCCTCTCCTCGCTTCATCTTTGATGTTGCCAGACAAATATGGGTTTAGTCATAATGGTGGCTATTTCACTTCCACACCGCTTGAGAAGCACTTTGATGAGGGGATTATTGTAAAGCATTACAACAGCAGGGATGAAGCGTTACATTTGGCAAAACTCTGACTCCTTATAGGGGAGCAAATATTCGGATGCAACATTAACTGCTCTCAGTAGACGGCGCATAGCGAAAATTGCAGGGATAATTCAACACTTAGAGACTAGGGCCAAAAACACTCAAGTAGACCTAGATGTTAAATTGACTCTCTAAGTGCATTCTGTACTTGACATACAGTATCTACACCAGGGGTGTCAAACTCAAATTGACTGAGGGCCAAAATCAAAATCTGGAACGAAGTTGCAAAAATTGTGCATTCATTCACTTCATACTCATAGTTAAATTTCACATACACTCTTTCCCATCATATTTGTCTGTTCAAATGTGTCTGCACATCCTGTGATACAGCAAATTTCATGTTCAAGTTGTGTTACGCTGTACATTAATGGTGTATGTGGGACAATTGTAATACACATTTGAAATGATCTCGACGGCCGAATAAAATGGCTCCACGGGCCAAATTTGAGTTTGACATCCCTTATCTACACAGTCTATTCATGCTGCTGCGCGATACCTTGTCTTGTGTATGACAACACCATCGAGAACAATTAAAAACAATTCAAGATTCAGTCGTCTCGAAATCCACGCCACCCTGTTTTGGGCTGAATCATTAAACACGTAAACAAACTATTAAATCTGATTAAGGAATGACATGGAAACCCCTCGTGGGTTAAGCCGCTTCCATAATTCAACGTTGGCATACGAGCCAACCCCCGGCCAAGGGCGCTCCCGCTCAGTGCTCACCCAGCTCGGCTCGCGTGTGAAGGAGGGGAGGTGTTCCTCTGGGCCGATCGCTTTTCCCCCCTCACGCTGTCTAGCGGTCGCCGGGCCCACTTCCCTCATGCACTCATCGCTTGGCTGTCTGAGCACCCATATGAATAATACAAGTAGTGCTGGGGATGCACAGGCAGGACAGAGGGAGGAGAGTGGAGGAGCGTCCTAGCTGCACAGGACAGAGGGAGAGAGTGGAGGAGCGTCCTAGCTCCCTAATCCCTGCTCGTCTAGCAATACTAGGATATAGTCAGCTCACGGATGGATGACTGGCTGGCTGGCTGGATGGCTCGTTGGCTGACTGGCTGGCTGGCTGGCTCGTTGTTGGACGGCCTGTTGGTGCCCTGGTTGCCTATGGCCTTGTTTTCTTAATGCATTAGGGTGGAGACACAGATCCAAGTGAGCTGGCCTCGCACGCAAACATGCAAACACACACACACACACACACACACACACACACACACACACACACACACACACACACACACACACACACGCACACACGCACACACGCACACACACACAGCCCCCCCCCGCCCACACACACACACTGTAAAAACACACACACTGTTACATACATTCATATCCTCTCTTCTCTCTCTCTCACACACACACGCACACTCACACTCACACACACACACACACACACACACACACACACACACACACACACACACACACACACACACACACACACACACACACACACACACACACACACACACACACACACACACACACACACACACACACACACACACACACACACACACACACACACACACACACAACACACACACACACACACACACACACACACACACACACACACACACACACACACACACACACACACACACACACACACACACACACACACACACACACACACACACACACACACATTTCCTCCCCACACACTGCATGTGCACGTGTTTCGGTACATCTTGTCATTGTGTAAATGTTTTATAGAGCAGGGCCAGACAACCTGCCACATACGTACTGTACAGTACTGCTGGTCTGCTTGCCTGTCTCTCTGCCTGCCTGCCTGCCTGTGGTGTTTGTGTTTGCTAGAGCGTCCAGTCAGGGGAGTCTTATTGAAGTGTTGGTGAAGCCACTGAAGTGTGCTCTCCCGCATTCTTGCTGGTTCACTTGGCGCGGCTATTGTAGCGTTGCTGGTCTGATTGCTATGCATTGTTGGATATGGGGGCCGGCAGCGGCACTTATAGAAAAAAAGCATCTTAAGGGAGAAAGGAAGGAACGGGTTATGAAATTCTTTGTAGATGCGCATGGTTCGTCTTTTTTTTTTCAAGCTGGCCCAGTAAACTTTGGAAGCGTTTCGAAGAAAAGGCTTTTCATCCTGTCGCCGCGATGTCCGCCAGTGATGATGGGAGGAGTCGCAGCTGACATTTTTAAAATGGCAACTGATGGCTGTGTGTAGTTTGCGTGTACTAACAACGTAGCTGCTGTAGCGAGCCTCTGATGTCTGAAGGGAGAAAATGGTGGGCAGGTGCCAAGAGGTTATGTTTGAAGAGGGAAACGACACATACATACCAGAGATCACTTTTTAGGCGGCGGGTAGCGTGATGCGTACTTGCTCAAGGAAGAAACAATACCACACGCACTTTGCAGATGCTGGATTTTTTTAAGCGACTGTTTTGGCCTCTGTGGCCTTTCTCAAGTCTTTCCACAAACACAGTGAACACACCACTTTTGAATTGCACCCTAGTCAGTGATTGGTTGGGTGACAAGAGGTTGACAAGAATAACAAAACTGACACGCCGAGTAGTTAGGGCACCTGGGAATGTCCTCAAAAACATGTGTTGAGTTGACTTGAGTCATGGGTTTCCTTTGATTTTATTTGTGTTAACAATTTATGGGTTTCTCTATGCCAGACTTCCCACTTTCAAGTTGGCCAGGCCCTGAAAACGACAACATGACAGTCTACCCAAAGCTGTGCTGAGTGCTGTTATAATACAAGTGAGTGCAAAATTAGAAATTACTGCTGGAAAAGAACACTGGCAGTAGTGTCTGCTAGCAACGCAAGGGAAGATTCAACCTTTGACGTTCGATCAGGGAGAGCGACCAACTGAAGCTCATGTAGAACAATGTAGACATTCTGTTGGCTGCCGCCAAACTGCGGTATTACTAATTACATGTTTAGCTGAAGGTAAATTTCTTTTTTTCACCCTTAACCAACAGCTTTTTATTTCTGCTTCACTTTCAACACTTTTATGACCTTCTGTCTGTCCATACAGTTAGGAACCTGGTAATAGGTCAATATGCTGTAGGCAATAGGCCAAGATGGCACATGAACATGAATGTTAAACTATCCTTCATACACATACAAAAACTCTATAGATAATAACACTGTTTGGTGGTAGGCTAGATATTAATGAAATAGGGCACGTTCATAAACGAGCAACAGTTTTTGAATCAGGATTTTATGGAAATGCTAGACCACACATTTAAAGAAATAGCATATCAAATGAAGAGGTTTTTTAAATATAAGATAAAGGCATCAATGGAGACTTGCAAGCCAAGGGTGTGCTCTGCAGCAGATATAAAAGTAGGGGAAAGTGTCAAATTTAGGTCGAATCTGATGTGTGCAAGAAAGACAGTTTGCTGAGCGTCTCCGGTTCATGAAGACATGGCTGAAGGCGACAGTGACCTGGAATGAATGGGAGTTATTTATTAGGCAATTCAAAAAGTAGTTCAAAACCCTCACCACATAAAATTTCATGCGCTGCCTCTGGCACCTTTCTGTTCCTATATCTCCCTGACTTCCTCACAAAACCCCAAACCGAAAGAAGAGCGACTGTGGCTAATTCCTTTATGAAGGAGAAGAAAAATAGAGCATCATTTGGAAGTAAAATGAAGTCGCTATAAAAGAAGGGCTTTGGTTTTGGCTTTTAAGGACTCTATGAAAAAAAACAACAAAGCGGGAGTAGGAGACTTCCCTTCATATTGTCATATTGTAGCTTTTTTCAGTGTGATTTAGGACTTGCCTTTTCGAGATGGCACATTTATGTCTCTATACTGTAAGTGAAATGCACAGTAGCATTTAGATGGTTGAACACGTCATGCAGTCTACAGGCTGCTTGTTGTTTTCACAAAAACAGGCAAAAAAAAGAATACCCCAAAAGTCAATCTGAAATTGCATAGACTACCATCCATATTTTGCAGACAATCATGTATTTTAATGTGCGTAATGAGTTACAGGTATGATAGTTTGTACCAGACGTACCGTTCTTTTGTCCATCTCAAGGACAAAACTTGTTCCAGACAGCAAAGTCTGACTTTTTGGAGCAGCACTGTTAAAAAGTCCAGGTGCTAAACAGCATTGTAAAAGCTCCACATCTGCGAGCGAGGTTATATGGCTTTTTGGCCCTCATACCTCTCATCATAAACGCTTTCCTTATCAGCGACTGAGTGAATATTCCATCCTGCACATTTTTTAATTTCCCTGACTAATCCCCTGACTGGTGGGCAGGGCGGTTATCCTCTGCGAAGTAGGGCATGAACAGACAGAGAGAGAGAGAGAGAGAGAGAGAGAGAGAGAGAGAGGAAGAGAGAGAGAGATAGAGAGAAAGAGAGAAGTGGGAGAGAGAGAAAGAGAGAGAGAGAGAGAGAATAGGGAGTGCGACAGGGAGAGAGTGCAGATGCTGAGAGTAGAGCGAGAGAGAGAGAGGGAGAGGAAGAGGTATAGAAGAGGGAGAGCGCGAAAGCACAGTTGCTGAGCGAAGGAACGGCATGAAAAAAAAATAAGATCACCGCCTTCCTTTGTGTGCGCCCTGAAACTGACAGCTCTTTCCCTCCCACCCTCTTCCTTTCTTCTTCCCTCGCTCTCTCTCTCTACCTCCCTCCTCCCCTCCTCTCATCTCCTCTCCTTCCGCCTTATACCTTCTCCTGTCTACCTAGCATTCCTCCATCTATACTCCCACCTAGAGCACCTGTCA
>NC_085861.1:43242077-43267077 GCF_034702125.1 Engraulis encrasicolus
CCATTCTTTTTTGTTGTTGTTGCTAAAAATTGCTCGATTTTTTACTGTCATCTCAAAATCTCCTGGTATTGTGACTCCATTCTTGCATATTAGTATAATTTTCACTATACTGACAAACTGATATCCATACTGTATATCATCAATTTCTCCTCATGGCATAATTAAAACAGAAACTGTTTTTCTTTCCATTTGACTTCTCTTCATGTAAATTATCATCTGTCCACTGAGCATCATCACACAGTACAGTACATCATAATAAACCATACATCATTTTGCAAATGCATACTATCTCAGTGCCTGCCTGACTGACTGGTCCTCTGTCTGCTTGTCCGCAGGGCCGTGGGGGAGGTGCATGGGCAGCGAGTGTGGCCCCGGCGGCAGCCAGAGCCGGGCCGTGTGGTGCGCCCATGTGGAGGGCTGGACCACGCTGCACACCAACTGCCTACAGCTGGCGCGGCCGCCTAACCAACAGAACTGCTTCCGCGTGTGCGACTGGCACAAGGACCTGTACGACTGGCAGCTGGGCCCCTGGAACCAGTGCGTGCCCGTGTCGCTGCGGACCGGTGCCGCACGGCCTTCTGTGTGCCTGGACGGCGAGGAGGGCATCCAGACGCGGGAGGTGAGCTGCGTCCTCAAGGCCGGCACGGCGCTGGCCGACGACGCCATCTGCGAGTACTTCGAGCCCAAGCCGCGGCTGGAGCAGGCCTGCATCATCCCCTGTCCACGCGACTGCGTGGTCTCCGAGTTCACGCCGTGGACGTCCTGCTCCAAGACCTGCGGCACGGGGCTGCAGAACCGCGTGCGCCAGGTCCTAGTGCCACCCATGTTCAGCGGCGCCGCCTGCCCCAACCTCACCGACTTCCAGACATGCAGGCCGGGCCCGTGCGAGGGCAGGGACAGTGTGTTCAGCCTCAGGATGGGGGGCTGGAGCAACTGCTCCATGCCCGTTACGAGAGCTACCAGGCAGGCCCGGCGCAGGAAAGGGGACAGGAAAGAACGGAAGGGTGGAGGAGGTGGAGGAGGAGGAGGAGGGGGAGGAGGTATGAAGGACCCAGAGACTAGAGAGCTTATCAAAAACAAAAGGAACAGAAACCGCATGAACAGGCAGGAGAGTGACCTGTGGGAGATCCAGGTGGGCTACCAATCACGGCAGGTGACCTGCGTCCACAGGAACGGAAGTGGTGTTGGCCTGAGGTGAGTCTTTCTTTTTTGTTTGTTAAAGATTTCACAGAATTTGTATTTATTAAAGTACTGCTCACTATAAAAATGGGAGGTTCTCCAGTTTTCCACTGTCAGGGAACTTAGAAGGTCTCTGAACCACTTACTGTAGGTGTATACAGCAGTAGTTGTTTGAAAGAAGCCCTGATGAACCAATAGGTTCCCCAGACAACTTTTAGAGGTCCACCCACGCAGGTTCCCTATAAAGAACCTTCATCTGTTTGCATCTGTCTGGGAACCTCTTAAGGTTCTCCGAGGAACCTTTTAGAAAACCTTCTGATTCGTCCAGTCACTGGCTGTATACTGTTGATTCATCAGATAACTTTTAGGTGTTAGCCTCCAATGCCACGGTTCATCAAGGACAGTTGTAATTTTTGTAGTGCAAGATTGCTGGGAGCATAAAGCCTGACAGACAGGCAAACTGTACATGTAATGGACAAACAGATGGTAAGAAAGATGGTTGTGTATGCAGATGGACAGACGGGTGGATATGAATTCTCTCATGACAAGATTCCCGAGTGACAAATGAAGTAGGAATAATCATGATCAAATGGATCACACCAACAATGCATTATAACTGGTTCATATGAGAGTATTATTGTAACATACTACGGAATGTTACCCTGATTATCATGTGTTGAAAAGTAGTTTGTCGAGGGGTCTTGGAGTAGTGGCACAGTGAACCAGCAGGAGGCAGAGATGGTGTTTTTGCCTTTTATTTTGCGACACCAAGTGCATTTAGTGCAATCCAGTGAGCCAGTGGAAAATAATAAACAAAAGAAAACTAAACTAAACTTAAATGTAGAAAAATATATACATCTGGACTATTTACAATATTTACAGGGAAAATAAATGGGCTATGATAAGCCAACGTAACAAAAATGAAAATGAAACAAAATAGCCACAGGCTCACAATATTGTTCAGTTCACAGTTCAATAGAATTACTCACACATCTGAGTATTTTGGGAGCATAAGGACGCACGTCCGTTCACCAAGGAGCTCTCCCCAGCTACTGAGCAAATTCCCCATTATCAGGGCTACCTGACGCACCACGCAGGTGGACTATACCATTATAGTTAGAACTGCAGGGGTGCTAAAAGTCAGAATGACATTAACATTACATATCACGGATTAAAATGGTACCATTACTACATGAATCATATTAGGCCTTCTAAATAAACATACTACACATAATCAGACATTAACACAGTCATAAGGTGTTTTAAACCCTGAAATATTACCGCGAGGGTGCAACCATGTGCACTCGCAACACTACTACGGGAATAAAGCATTGGCAAACACTGACGCGCATCTTTTAGGAAGATGCGGTAATGAGGAAGTGCTGGTAAGTTTTTTTTAAACGCTAAGCAAACATTTGTTGATGCACTTAGACATTTTAAAACCTAGCGGTTGCATTACTAAAGATGAAACATTGCTACCATGAGCATGTTTACACAAAAGGACACATGCAGCGAATTCGCTGTTTGTGTATGTTCTGTTGTGTCGTTGTGACTGTGTGGATGCGTGCGTGAAATGTTTGAATATGAATGAAGCACTCGTGACTCTAACTAATGTGTGCACCCATATGTTAGACCACCAGGCATGAAACACATTGCAAACATGTTGTAGAACTTTCACGTAGCAGTTACTGAAGTCCATTATTAATATTGGCAAGGGATATAAAAGTTTTAAAGAGGGAATGGTGTTTCAAATGTTCAATGGCGCCCGCATAGGGAGCCGTGATGACGCGCACAGAATCTGCGGCATCACACACCCCCCTCCTTAAACTTGGACCTCCTCATCGAGGCGGGACAAGAAGTCGGATGTGACATTGTCCTTCCCGGCAATATACCGGATTGAGAAACTGTAGGGTTGCAGTGAAAGGTACCACCGTGTCACTCGGGCATTACTGTCCCTCATTCGGTTGAGCCACTGAAGTGCACGGTGATCAGTCTCAAGAACAAACTGCTTCCCCAGCAAATAGTATCTCAGTGTGTCCAAGGCCCACTTAATGGCCAAGCACTCCTTTTCGACCGTGGAGTACCTGGTCTCACGGTCAAAAAGCTTGCGGCTGATGTACTGCACCGGCCTCCGGTCCTTTCCCTCCCCCTGCAGCAGCACAGCCCCCAGCCCCGAACCAGAGGCATCTGTCTGCACTGTAAAAGGGAGGTCAAAGTTCGGACTCTGGAGCACCGGATCGTTGCACAGACATTCTTTCAGATCCACGAAAGCCTTCTGGCATTCCGCAGTCCACACGACCTTGTTGGGACTGCTCTTGCGGGTCAGGTTGGTAAGCGGGGCAGCACGGCAGGAGAAGCTGGGTATGAACCGCCTGTACCACCCCACCAGACCCAGGAAGGATCTGACTGCTTTCTTGGTGGTGGGTGGCTGGCAGCCACGAACAGCTTCCACTTTGCTCACCTGGGGTTTGATGTTCCCGCCCCCCAGGACGTACCCCAAGTAGCAGACCTCAGGTCGTGCCAGCTGACACTTGCCAGCATTGACCACAAGGCCTGCCTCACTGATCCTGCAGAACACATCGGACAGATGTGTCAGGTGCTCCTCCCAGGTGGCGCTGAAGATGACGACATCATCGATGTAGGCGGCGGCATAAGTCTCCGCCCCCCTGAGCACCTGGTCCATTAGTCGCTGGAAGGTAGCAGCTGCTCCATGCAGCCCAAAAGGCATGGTTGTGAAGTGGTAGAGCCCGGAAGGGGCCCGAAAGGCAGTCAGCTCCTGGGCCTCTGGCGTAAGAGGCACCTGCCAATACCCTTTGCAGAGGTCAAGGGTGCTGACGTACTGCGCCTTGCCCAGGCGCTCGACCATTTCGTCCACCCTCGGCATAGGGTAGGGGTCAAATGCCGAAATGGCATTCACCTTGGAGAAGTCGACACAAAAGCGCAGCCCTCCGTCCTTCTTGGGAACTAGGACAACAGGGCTACACCATTCGCTGTGTGACGGGACGATGACGCCCATTTCGAGCATCGCCTGGACCTCCGCCTTCAGCGCCGGGATGAGTCTGGCTGGCACACGGCAGGAAGTCTGACGGATAGGCCCTGGTCCCGTCAGCCGAATGTCGTGATGGGTCAGTGTCGTCCGCCCAGGCTCCTCCCTGAACAGACCATCAGGAATGATGTTTAGCAGGTCTTCTTGCTGCCGACTGGACAAGTGCTGGATCGGCGGCGTAAGGGTCTCACCTCCACCAGTTGGGAAGTACTGCTCCTTCGATTCTTCCTCCTCCTCCACCACACGGGCCCAGTTCAGGTGACTGACAGCATCTGGACGTGGCACCCATTCTTTGAGGAGGTTGACGTGGAACTTCTGCTTGGGCCGGCGACGGTCCGGCATAGCCAGCTCGTAGGTCACGGGGCCCACCTTTGACAGCACCTCGAAGGGGCCCTGCCATTTTGCCAGTAGACTGCTGCCAGATGTTGGGAGTAGCAGCAGCACCTTCTGGCCGGGGTTGAAGTTGCGGGTCTTGGCGTTCCGGTCATACAGGGTCTTCTGCTGGGATTGGGCCTGGGCCAGGTTGTCATGAGCCAGGTTGCGCAGCTCCTCGAGCTTGGTCCTCATCTTGAGGACGTAGTCTGCAACGCCGGCCTGCTGTGCTGGTTGTTCCCCCGTCCACGCCTCCTTCAGAACGTCCAGGGGGCCTCTCACGTGTCGACCGTAGAGCAGCTCGAAGGGCGAGTAGCCGGTTGATGCTTGGGGAACCTCTCTGTAAGCAAACAGAAGATACGGCAGCCAGGTGTCCCAGTCGGAGCCGGAGTCACAGACAAACTTCCTCAACATTGCTTTGAGGGTCTGGTTGAAGCGTTCAACCAGTCCGTCAGTCTGTGGGTGGTATGGGGTGGTCCTAATAGGCCTAATGCCAAGCAGGGAGTAGACTTGCTTCATAAAGCGGGAGTTAAAATTCGTTCCCTGGTCCGTAATTATCTCGGTGGGGATGCCCACGCGAGAGAAGAGTTGGATAAGACAGTTGGCCACCTGTCTAGACTTGACATTACGTAAGGGGTAAGCCTCAGGGAAACGAGTAGCATAATCACAAATCACAAGTATGTAACGGTTCCCTGCTCTGCTCTTTTCCAAAGGACCAACAACATCCATGGCAATTCGGGTGAAGGGAGTGTCGATAATGGGCATGCTGATGAGGGGTGCTTTTGTGTTTCTGTGAGTGCGAGATCTGAGTTGACAAGTGGGGCAAGATTTGCAGTATTCAATTATCTTCTGATACACTTTGGGCCAGTAAAAACATTTGGCTATTCGGGCAACTGTTTTTTGTTGGCCTAAATGGCCAGACCAAGGGATGTTGTGAGCAAGGTCAAGGACCTTGGATCGCAGGGATTCCGGAACAACCACCTGCTCACCTTCCTCACTCACTCTCATCAATATTCCATCTTTGACAATAAAACAATCTTTTCCACACACTTTAGCAATTAGCGCCTCATCCTCATTTGCAACATTCTCCCAACAGTGTTTCAGAGTCATGTCAGTTTTTTGCAAATCTTTAAAATCAGCACTATCCACCACAATACCATCTAGTGGAGGGAGGGGCAACTGCTCCTGTAACGGAGTTCCCAAAACTTTGTCCCTCCTTCTTACAGACCTTGACTTTTTAGGTTTGCAAGTAGGCTGAGCATCAGGAAATGGCAACTCTGCCAACAATTTGTCTGCTTGCAGCCTAGTGGTTACACAGGCAGAAGCAACGGGTGACTTTAGCAACTCCACCAACACTGGTACATCCTGGCCCAATATCACAGGATACGGACAGCTATCCAGGATGCCCACGGTAAGTAAATACTTTTGACCTTCAATTTCAATTAAAATGTCAGCAGTCTGATGTTCAGTTTCGTCGCCATGCACACATCTAATTTTGACCTTCCCAACATAAGTGCAGTCAGCATTATCTAGACATGCACGTTGAACGAAGGTTTGGCTACTGCCGGTGTCAATGAGGGCCTGCCATGTACGTCCCTTGATTTTTACTGGCACAAAGCAATCAGAGGTGTTAGATGTGTGTGTGGGTGTGTGAGCCATGTTGCTAGGTGTGTAGCAAAAGCTAGAATTGGAAACAGCAAGTAATGGGCAATGAGGTTTAATGTGGTCAGGCTGACCACAGTTGTGACAAACTATGCGGGGCTTAGCAGAAGTATTGGCCTTAACAGGGGTATTGGGCTTAACAGGGGCACTATAGGACCTCCTAAAATCATGACCACCACCACCACCACCCACAGACTTACCGGATGGCTGACGCGCTGAGTCTCGTTGTGGTGGCTGGCCCCTTCTCCCTGTGGTGTCATGGGCCCCGAGCTGGAACGTCCCTCTGTGTCGACGGGCACTGACGTAGGCCTCTGCAAGGTCCGCAGCTTCCTTGGACGTCATGGGATTTCGTTCCTTCACCCATATTCGCAGCTCTGGGTTTAGCATCCTCAGGAACTGCTCCAAGATGATGGCGTCTCCTATCTCAGCTTTGGTCTTCTCCTCTGGTCGGATCCATTTGCTGTAGAGGTCGCTCAATCTTGCTTGTAGTTCCTTAGCAGTTTCGCCGTCCCTCAGTGTCATAGACCGGAACCTATGGCGGTACGTGTCTTGGTCTATTTCGAACTTGTTGAGTATGGCCATTTTAACCTTGACATAGTCCAAAGTGTCTTTAATGTCCATAGCAACATATGCTGCTCGGGCTTTCCCTGTCAAAAGCGGGACAAGGTACACAGCCCAATTGCTCCTTGGCCACTGGTTTGCCATTGCAAGGCGTTCAAACGTGGTCAGGTAATGCTCTATATCTTCGTCTTCAGTGTAAGGTGTCATCTTAGGTGCTCTTGGCGGCGTCCAATCGTAATAAGCTGAAGGGGCAGCACTCACCGGCCTGGAAGGTTCGGACACAGGGCTAAGGGGTCGCGCTTGCGATTGTTCCCGTCTTGGCGTCTGGTCATCTGCCGAAGCGGGCTCTGGCGCCTGGTCCCTCACTGGTGCTGGAACTTCTGATTCACGGCTGGCTGGACTTGATTGCAGTTCATCTTGCCTTAAGCTGTGATCCTCCAGCAGT
This sequence comes from Engraulis encrasicolus, assembly GCF_034702125.1. Lineage (NCBI taxonomy): Eukaryota > Metazoa > Chordata > Actinopteri > Clupeiformes > Engraulidae > Engraulis > Engraulis encrasicolus. Next base: position 43,249,343 of record NC_085861.1, read on the forward strand.
TCAGGTTCCGGCGGTCGGCTTTCAGCTCCCCTCACCTGGCTGTGGTCGAGGTGTTCTGTGCCCACCAGGTGTTGGAGCTGTTGGAATTGGTGCTGCATCGTCCTCCATCGCTGTTCCTCACGGTTCTCTCGCTCTTGCTGTGCTTGTATGAAGGAGTGAAGCGCCATCTCCAACCTTGAGGTCCGGTCATCAGGAGGTGCTGAGTTGGGCCTGGGAACCGCCTTGTCATCTTCCTCCACCGTCTGGGCCGCTGTTGGCTTCTCCGCCGGCGCCTTGGGCCTCACTGCTGCTTGTTGGTGTCTGGCCTGCTGAGACATCTTGGGGTGCCACCCTCTCTTGACACTGGAAAACACCGACATCTGAGTATTGGGGAGCAAGGACGCACGTCCGTTCACCAAGGAGCTCTCCTGACTACTGAGCAAATTCCCCATTATCAGGGCTACCTGACGCACCACGCAGGTGGACTATACCATTACAGTTAGAAACTACAGGGGTGCTAAAAGTCAGAATGACATTAACATTATACATCACAGATTAAAATGGTACCATTACGACATGAATCATATTAGGCCTTCTAAATAAACATACTACACATAATCAGACATAAACAGTCATTTGGTGTTCTAAACACCGAAATATTACCGCGAGGGCGCAACCATGTGCACTTGCAACTCTACTACGGGAATAAAGCATTGGCAAACACTGACACGCATCTTTTAGGAAGATGCGGTAATGAGGAAGTGCTGGTAAGTTTTTTAAGCGCTAAGCAAACATTTGTCGATGCACTTAGACATCTTAAAACCCAGCGGTTACATTACAATAGATGAAACATTGCTACCATGAGCATGTTTACACAAAAGGACACTTGCAGCGATTTCGCTGTTTGTGTATGTTCTGTTGTGTCGTTGTGACTGTGTGGATGCGTGCGTGAAATGTTTGAATATGAATGAAGCACTCGTGACTCTAACTAATGTGTGCACCCATATGTTAGACCACCAGGCATGAAACACATTGCAAACATGTTGTAGAACTTTCACGTAGTAGTTACTGAAGTCCATTATTAATATTGGCAATGAAAGTTTTAAAGAGGGAATGGCGTTTCCAATGTTCAATGGCGCCCGCATAGGGAGCCGTGATGACGCGCACAGAATCTGCGGCATAACACATAGACTTTCAAATCTCGATTCGATTTGAAGCAACGCCGCCGAAGCTGTTGCGTCACTAGGAGGGCGCAGCCTGACTAACGGAATGTATCTTCTCAATCTGATTCTTCCATAAATGTAGACATATAGAATACCACATCCATAGCATTTCTACTATTTTTACTTTCTGGGAGCAGAAATAGAAGTTGTGGTGCTCAAATCACTTCCTCAAATTAATTAACTTGGCTGTAATATCCAGATTGTTGTTGAATGACTAAATTAATTTGGAGATGTTGGCATTTGAATGAGTTTAAATACTTATCTGAGTTGTGTTGTGATCTGTTTGTTGGAAAACTCAACTGAAAAGGTTGTCTAGTCAGGGTTTCTGTGGTGGTAGATTATTGTGGTAATACCGATAATAGTGAATTATAGTTGTTTTTTCATTACACATTAATTATAGTTTGCTTTTTTTTACTTTGTTCATCATGTTTTTTCCTCATCCTTCATGGAAACACTAATTAGAGCTGCTAAGCTTAATTGTCTCTCTTTTAAAGTTTTTCTTCAAAGGCTCTCTGCTATGTGTCTTGTCAGAGTATACTGTAACGGGGATAGGATGGCTATTCTGTGTGGCCGCTTCTCTCCTTTGCTGTCAGGTCAATGAAATGTTCTGTGTTTTGGACGTCTACCTTCCCCTGTGGAGATGATGACAAGCCTATATTACCCACTGCCAAATTTCCCAGGGTTTGCTTTATCATAGCCAGCGAAAAAAACAAAAAACTGCCTCCCCTGCATAGGGCTTTACAGTGAGCTGTGCAGATGTCTCTGTTTTCTTCTCCACAGAATCCTCAAAGCAAACAAATTGAATGTTGAATGCTACTCTTTTTTTGGAAAATCCCAAGATGGGAAATTGTGGCGTGAATAATTGCTCTGTAAGGAATTGTGCGGGAGTCAGTCGATATAGAGAGATCTGTTGTGCAGGCACATCATCGAGACAGACGTGAAATCGCACGAGAGGTTATGAAGCTGTTAGTGACAATGAAATAAGGGCAGATTTCTACAGGAGACCTGCCCTTTTTACAGTAATGCTGTAAATACACAAAACAGAGCAAAACTGTCTTGAGGGCCTACATTAGTTGATCAGGGAGTACTGTACATAGTAAACTTGTCTATAATTATGTGGTAATCTAATTCAAGACCATATGCTTGGCCTAATCACTCTCCCTAATTTGAGTGCTTGTGTAGGCTGCTCACCAAATTTCCTATCTCAATTCCCGCATTAAGAGGTGTGTGTGTGTGCGCTTGTGTGTGGTGTGTGCGTGTGTGTGTGTGAGTGTGAGTGTGTGTGTGTGTGTGTGTGTGTGTGTGTGTGTGTGTGTGTGTGTGTGTGTGTGTGTGTGTGTGTGTGTGTGTGTGTGTGTGTGTGTGTGTGTGTGTGTGTGTGTGTGTGTGTGTGTGTGTGTGTGTGTGTGTGTGTGTGTGGTTGAAACTGCCCTTCAATGCTTGCACATGAATTTCGTTTAACAAAAGCGTAACATCTCAGCAAATGAGATATACTGCAAGGAATAAATATAGATGTAAGCGGTTTTGACAGCCTGTTATCCTCACCTCAAACACACACACACACACACACACACACACACACACACACACACACACACACACACACACACACACACACACACACACACACACACACACACACACACACACAGACAGACAGACAGACAGACAGACAGACAGACAGACAGACAGACAGACAGACAGACAGACAGACAGACAGACAGACAGACACACAACACACGCACACACACACACACACACACACACACACACACACACACACACACACACACACACACACACACACACACACACACACACACACACACACACACACACGCTCAGTACAATAGGGGCTTTTCAAGGCAGGTGATACAGTTTTCCCGATTCCCACACTGGATAAGGAGGGATTGCGTGGGAGAGAGAGAGAGAGAGAGAGAGAGAGAGAGAGAGAGAGAGAGAGAGAGAGAGAGAGAGAGGGGAAATCAAATTCACAACAAAACTTTTGGATCAGCGTCTTGTAGCAGCAGAGCTACAGTATATTACATGTAAAGGCTACAGCAGTATACAGGCAGACAGGGGCCACTGACAGGTTTGACTGGGCCCAGGATGAAATTATCTGAAAGGGGCCCACCTCTCAATACATGGAATATAATGGGGACAAAATTTTGCATCCCCCGTCCCCCCACTCCTACCTGGGCCTGGGACGACAGACCTATTTGTCCCCCACTGTCAGCAGGCCTAGTGTCAAGACTGAGCTATGCTGAGCCAGCAGCACCATGCATCCTGTGACATGACTTCTTCCTACCACAAGAGAAGACTACTTTCTCTTGTTAAAAAAGGTCTCAAATGTGTCTTCTGAAAGCCGACCACCTAGGAAACTCCCATTGTCTTTGGTCAAATATTGTATATGGTGCCACGCTTTTTCAACTCTGGCTTTTTTCTCGCAAATCACAGTAGCCTAATAGTTGTTCTTTTCCCCCATCTGAAGTCAATTCTGCACTTTACTCCTTTTGCCTTGTCAAACAACCCAGCCCAGAGGAGCTCTTATGGGTCTTCTCCAAAGGGAGCTTGTGGGTCTGCTGTGTGATGTACTTGACATTTAGGCTGAAATTGCCAAGCTCATGTTCTCTCTGTGTTATGTCTCATTGTTAGTCATGAGCAAGCTGCCTTCACAAAAGCCACTAGTCTAGATCTAGTGCCTTATGTCTGCTCCAGCCGTTCACTGCATAATGCAATGCAAAGTGCAGACTGAGTTAACACAACATTTCCGCCATGTAGAGCTGATTTTCCTAAAAGAACCTGTAACTTTCAGAATTAGAGACAAGTGATTTGAGATATCTGTAATAGGTTGAATGGAAACTCTATGAGGATCCGATTTCATGTATTTTACTTGTTAAGGCGGAAAAAAAGACTGACCGCCATGTCTCGACCTTTGTGGTCTTCGTCAAGTGATTTGGCATATGTGATACTTTATGTCAACATTTTTCACATTTGCCTCTGCTTTTCTTCAACCTCCACAAGTGCTATGATTCCTTACAGTATATACGGTACAGTATGTGACCTCTATGGCCACATTTGGTAGATGTACTGCATGCTGGAGTTCACTTTTACATGTACAGTCAGTTCATGAATTTATCATGAACCTATTCATAGAAGATCACAATGAAGAAGTGTTCAAGAGGCTTATATTACATAGAGCCATCTATAAAGAACTGTACCCTAGTCTACTTGACATGTACTTACAGACAAAAGTAGGATAGTTTCGCAATCCTTTAAAGGGACAGTTTGGTCAATTTCAACATGCAGTTGTATTGCTCACGCTACCCTTGACTTGTCAGTACCTGGTGATGCCACATTTTTCGGCTCAGCCCTTTCCGAGATATGGGCAATTCTAATGGGGGCAGTGTTTGTTTACAATTTTAAAAAATGAAACATAGGCCAACTCCAAATATTTTCCCAAAAGGTACTGCTGTTTGCTAGTTGTCTGCTGATGTTTTATAACCTTTTGGATGTTTTTGGGAATAAATAAAAATGTTTTTTTGAAATGTAAACAAAGAGCTGCCCCCATTACAATGACCAGGATCTCGGAAACGGCTGAAGAAGAAGAAAAAAAAATCTCAGGCACTGACAAGTCCAGGGTAGTGTGAGCATTACAACTGCATGTTGAAATTGACCAAACTGTCCCTTTAATGTATTCCTGACCTGTCACTTAAAATGTTGGTAACACTTTACTTGACAGCTCCCTGCATAACACATTCATAGCAGCTGTTGAGCTTTGTATGAAGCATTCATGAGTGTTCATAAGACATTCATGCATATATACGCCACCTGCTTCTCTGCAGTCTCCTTACAGGACATGATGATTGGAATCCTCACTTCAGAACTTCCCCCAGTGAAAATAGTATTCGCTTGATCATGTTCTGTTTCTGGCTCTAGTGTAAATCCTTGGCCCAGACTGGTTGTGATGCGATCAGGAAAGATTCAGGACAAAAACGCCAATGCTGCTTTTACAACTGACCCCTTTTACAACTGCCCTTTTGTCTGAAAGGTTTGATATGAATGTCTTATGAAACAGCTATACGGTATGAATGCTTTATGCAAAGTGTTTAACAGCTGCTATGAATGCGTTGTTCAGGGACACGCCAAGTTAAGTGTACAACCAAAATGTCTTATTAGATTTTTAGCTTGAGAAGGAAATCATTAACACACATAGGAAAAACATTGGGCTACAGCCTCAATATACTAAAAACATATAAACATCATTAAAATCTGTATAATTGGGGTCATACTGTATCACCTCTACACTATAATCATAGCGTTAAGCATAGCAGCCATGTCAGTGTTTTATAACAGCAGTGAATCTGTTTAACACATTGCAAAAGCACTAAAGAGAGATTCTCCATGAAATCAGCTGATTCTCAGCTCAGCCCGCTATTTAGACAAATAACACGTGACATTTTTGAACACAATTGGGACCTTTTGAAATGTGTATTCCAATATTTAAATTCTGACATTCTTTTATCCGTGCAATAGCACTTAAAAGCGCCGTGTGAACAAAGACCTCTGTTGCTTGTGTAGTTCTCGCTGGGCAAGGGTCAGATCCCATGCACAAAATTAGCTTCATTTGTGGTACATAGCCGTAGATTCAGATGTTATCAGTTATGCACTGAAACTATTCATTAATTCTTAGCTGGTGCCAGATTCAGTGGCTGGCATACAAAAGATGAGTGAGAAAAAATGGCTTGTTTGCCCCCAGGAGCATAAATATTAATCTATGACTTGTTTACTTTTGCCTCTGAAATATTCATAGCTGTTTTTTGCCAATTAAAAAAAAGTGGAACAAACTTTTCTCTTAAGCGATAACTCTTTGACTTTTACCAATATTCTCCTCAGAACGTCACGCTCTGCTCACGAGCCACTTGTGTGCGTACAGTATGAGGCTCTGTTGTCTGTGTTTGCTTAGCCACTCTCCATTTTCTCAAGGCTCTTTGGTTTAATGAGTATTAGATCATGAATAATTTTGAAGTGAAATCTTGCACGACCATCTTGAGTGAATAATGGGGCTGATCTCATTTCGCTGAGAGAGAATGTACTGTATGTCGATCAAGTAACTCTCATAATTTTAACACCTGAGATTTGTATTATTCTTTGTTCTCTTTTAACGGAAGTATATAAGTGTAATATAGGCTATGCATTTTGGAATGTTTATACTGTATGAATCCACATGCAGGTCATTTAGGCTACTTACAGTACGTTTCCTCATCTTTCCAGAAACTTTTTTTTGTAATTATTCCAGGAGAAATTACAGTATATGACTTGTTGTCCCCATTCTGTCAAAAAATGTATGAAATAGACCTGAATAATCAAGGACTTCTTTGACTTCAGAGACTGAAGTCAGAGACTATGTAACAGTATGAAACAGCTTGAGCAAAGACACACAAACCCAGAACCAAAAAAACCTCCTTGACAAATGACGAATAATAACAAACAGCGGGTACACTGAAGATAACTTTCCACACATGCATTAGGTAAATAGAAACATTAAGGGTTGCTACTGTATTTACATGCCACCACCCCTGGTGAGAAAAGAGAATCCTGTTTAAGCTGCACTCCACATCGGCAATCTCTCATGCCTGTCATGTTGTGCAATGGGAATTACTCTCATGTAAAACAGCCTCGCCAGCGCAACAATAGCACACTGTAGTGCCAGACTATTTTCTTTTTTTCTAACGTTACTTGTTTATGTACTTTTTATTGTGGCAGTTGTAGTTGTGTGTGTGTGTGTGTGTGTGTGTGTGTGTGTGTGTGTGTGTGTGTGTGTGTGTGTGTGTGTGTGTGTGTGTGTGTGTGTGTGTGTGTGTGTGTGTGTGTGTTTGTTGTGTGTGGGGGGTGAGTATCTTAATCTACAGAGGGAAGAATGAGATAAAAGTCATAAAGACTTTGAAGTTGGCTGCGCAGGAGAATGCAGAAAGAGTTGTCTGAGCCCGGGGTGGAAGCGTGAGCGTGAACAGGAGAGCGAGAGTGTGCGAGTGTGAGAGTAGGGGGTGAGTGAAACGAGAAGTGTCTAAATGAAGCACAGCAGCGGCGAGACGAGGCGAGGGAGGGAGGCAGCCTGTAATTAAGTCTAATAGTATGTCAGTAGCCTGCCTGGCCCAGGGACACACCGTCCACAACTCATATAAAGTGACATTTAAATCATAAGGAGGACAAATGTAAAATAAGAAACAATTTTCATATTTTTTCTTGTCTATTTGGGGAGGAATTAACGGGCCACCGAGGCCACCTGAGCTGAGAGGGGCACTGCCATGGCAGTTACGGGGCTTTCTATTATGTGTACGGTTTAGAGTTATTACATGGCCCGTCGGAGGAGGTTGGGCCAGCCAGGTATTGCAATGGCCATGTCTGTCTCTCTGTCTGTCTGTCTGTCTGTCTGTCTGTCACAGTATTTTAGAGTTATTGCATGGCCCATTGGAGGAGGTTGGGCCAGGTATTGCAATGGCCATGTCTGTCTGCCTGTCTGTCTGTCACAGTATTTTGGGTCGCTTGAACGTGGCAACAAACACCCAACTTCACGTGCATCAAGCCAAGGTTGGCATCTTTGCTCTTCTCATTATTATAAGTCTGTTTTTAACTTGAGTACATCCGTTGCTAATGTCCCTTGGCTGTAACTCAGACATTGCTCATCTCTAATCACATCTCCTTAAGAGTTTTGGGTGATGTATGAGAAGTGTATGCATTTCCAGCTATGATCTCATGGTCTTACACAAAGAGAAGCAATAGAGCATGAAAGATGATTGCTGTGATGGAAAGCCTGCCTTACGGATCTACAAGTGCTTTGTTAATTGAATTGTCTTACCGTGTGCTGCTGTGACAGCCGATTTCATCAGCAAGTTCTTGTGTTACTGAACAGTTGGGCTTTGTAGAATCAAATATCAAAGTGTAGTTTTGGGCTTTTGTACCTTTGTTGATAGGGCAGTGAAGAACATAGAAAGTATTTGGGATAGCTATGTTAAGGGTTTTGAAATGACCCAGGCTGCTGTTCTGTCGATGTCAAAGATCCTATAGAGCCCATATCATAGTAAGGAGATATACTGCACGGTGTAGTCTTTGGTTGAGAGGAGCTTTCATGAAGATGAGCTAGCTAGTTACGTAACATAGCTGAAACCCAAACCTTATTCTAACCTTATAGGGCAGTTTGTTATGTTATGGCTACAGTGTATCATCCCAACTCTTCAATTAATGTACCTTTGAGCAGACTGCAATTTTTTATGTTTAAGGTATGCCTTTACAGTCAAAATGTGACGTGTGCCTGAAAGGCGCTCCCTAGTGGCAGCATGAATTCAGTGATGGTTAGGGTTAGGGAAAGGTCTAAGTTTAGGCCTCATAGTCAGGTATGCCCTCAACACCAAAAATTGCAATCTGGTCAATGGTAGTCAGAAACTGCCAAGTTGGGATGAGACTGTGTTGGTTATGCATTCTAATAGCTCGGTGGCTGAGCTGAGCTCGATGGACAGCTGATATTGACATGGCATCAGAGTGCCATCCCTGTGAGCCATGTCCTTTCTCAGTATCAAATGCAGAACATGACTGGAAATAAATTAAGAAAACTGATAAACAATAAATAATAAAGAAGTGTCTGAAAGTGGTTTTTGATTTCCAAAGCCAGATGCCTGCATGTTGTAGACTAGTGGTGCTTAACTGGAGTAGGCCTAGTTTGAGACTTACAATTTTCCATGGTCGTTACGTTGTGACCCAATATTTTCTTGCATTGTATATCTTCAAATTATTATCAGAAACATATCCATGCATTTGATAAAATGCCTCAGCATTTGGATTACTGACATACAGCATGTCTTTTGGAGAGGAGTATTGACCATGTTTCATTCTGTCTTTGACATCACAGTCATGTGTTCAATACCACATCTCATTTTAATTTTGTGATTGGTAATAAAAGGGGGAATTAATACATTGTTACACCACAGCTCCACGACCCACTTTTGGGTCCCGACCCACCCACCAGTTAAGAAACATTGCTATAGACGGCTTTTGTCAGGAAAGAGGTAATCTAATGAACAAGATGCACACAAATGTGTGTGTGTGTGTGTGTGTGTGTGTGTGTGTGTGTGTGTGTGTGTGTGTGTGTGTGTGTGTGTGTGTGTGTGTGTGTGTGTGTGTGTGTGTGTGTGCGCGCGCGCGCTTGTTTGTGAGCGCGTGTACGTGTACACGCGTGTGTGTGTGTGTGTTGCTTGTGAATGACTGCGAATGTCCTTCCTTTCGCTATCGCGCACTCCGTCACGCTGTGAGTCTGCAACTTCTCTCAGTGTGCCCCCAAGATCACCGCTGTCTTTAATGGGAGTGATGCTCATCATTATTACCACGCTGGCGCTCACAGCTTGTCACTGTAATGCCAAAGGAGTTTAAAGCCGCATAAAAAGAGAGACCTCATATCTCTGCTCATCCATGAAAAGGCTCTCTAGCAACCAACGCAGATAGTAGCCATGGCAATTTAGCCGGCGCCCTGGTTGGAATGACAAACTCCAACTCCGCAGTGTCGCCGCTACAAAGGGATCAAAGCCCGCCATGGCAAATCAAGCTCGCTGTGATGTGTATGTATATCATCAGGCCTCCAGAGTGACTATAGCTTTCGCTTATGAATGTTGACAGTTGTTTTTATGTTCCGGCCTGTTGTGCTCACTGTAGTGGCTGTTGTGATTACCTTTTCATTGGAGCAAAAAAAAGAAAAAAAATTCGCTATGGGCTTGTCAGTATTTGTGACAGCCATCCTCAGTGGCCGCGACAACTTATAGGCCTACTCACCTAAGTGAGTGACGCCTACATATGTTTTCAACTTCCTCTCTCTTGCCCTAATCCTTATTACTTATGTCTTATAATACACCTTAGCTTGGTTGTTTAGTGTTATTGTAAGTGCCTTTGGATGAAACTGACAGCTTTGTGTAATGCGATGTAATGCAATGTAATGTTGAATGTCTGTCACGACACCAAATCTATGAATGTTTTTTGAGTTTAGCTGTGCAATTTCCTTGGGTGTTGTAAAACAGGCTTGTCAGACAAGTTGCACTATGATAGGCCTACTTGTAGATGGATGGATGGATGGATGGATGGATGGATGGATGGATGGATGGATGGATGGATGGATAGATATGTTTCAATTGTCGCTTAATCATTTCATTTGCAGCAGCATTGTAGCGACCTTGAAAGACAGAACATGGATGAATGAGAATCTTCATAAATTCAGAAAAGAACTTCATACCCAAACCATTATGTCAGTTGGCTGATCGGTCAGGCGGAAACGGCTTTGTATTTTGGAGGGTTTTACACTTTATGTGCACAGTAAAAAAAATCAGTGTTCATTCAAAACTTAGAGTTGATCAAACATTGCCTACACTGTATTTGGTCCCAGAGTTCTCTCTAAGTCTTGAATTAACACTGATGTTTTTTTCACTGTGTAGTTAGTCTGTTTGTGGATTTTGTTTTGAACCATTCTGCACTTTTCTGTCTTCTCCCTCCTGCAGCTTGTGTCCGCACTGGTCCCTGCCCCCCACCTTCCAGAGCTGCCTCTTGCAGAAGGACTGCGTGGTGAGCGAGTGGTCCGAATGGGGTGACTGCTCCAAGGCCTGCACCGACCCCGCCCTTCCCAAGGGCACCCGCTCGCGCTCCAGGCAGGTGCAGCAGTTCCCCGTGGCCGGAGGAGGCGAGTGCCCCACGCTGCTGGAGACGGACGCCTGCGAGCCCCAGGGAGACGACCTGGCCCCCTGCCCCTCGTAAGTACCCCACTATGCCCCACACTGTGCAGCCTTTTGCAGTCAGTATACAAATTGAGTAGCCTAATGCTGAACAGTGCAGCCTGGCATAAGAACAGCCCCTATACCTGTCGATATCTGAGTAGCAGAAATCTTGTGGATTTTTTTGGTAGCCTTGGCTGTGGGACAAATTTGATTACAAAAGACTACAAAGTTATGTATTTGGCATGTTTTATTTTGGGCCGGGGGCGTGCTTACAGTGCTGTGTTTCCCAAAAACCCTTAAGTAGTATTAAGTCTCAGTAGTACCAAAGAGGCTTGAGACAAGAGGGCTTACTCACGTCATAACAGCGTAGTACGAAATGATGGCGAGGGGAGTACGGAAATTTTATTCTTCTTCTACGGTCAGTATTGGAAGCACCTGGGAAGCATGCAATGACACTTCCGCGAGGGTCGGAGTGTGGAACAGGTCATAGGACAGTGTGAATGTTTGTCAGCTGTCCTTAATTACCCCCAGCAATTACTGCTGACCAACAGCTGCCGTTAATTTGGCAACAAATTATCCATCATGGTGTCGCCCCCACTGACCATGTGCAAGGGAGTACAGAATCGCACCCACTGACCAATGACCATGCGCAAGGGAGTTAATTTTCCATCCATCCGTGTCCTCAGGCAACGCCCCCGTACTACACCGTGGCCAATGCATTTCCCCCCAAGAGATTGTTCTTATGTTGAGTTTCTTTGGTAGTACTTAAGCATGGGGGAAAACTGGCAAAGAGAGCCCAGACGAATACAGGGAGGTTACAGGATCTGGGTCTAAAATATGGTACACGTGTTGGTAGTTTTGGTGTAGCATCTTCCTGTTAGCAAAACATCTAGTAGCCTAGATCTTCGAAATTGAAGCCTGTGGCTGTTTTTTAGAGATAACAGGCCTACTGTGGATAGGGTAGAGTGGATACGTCAGCACGATTTGCTTCAGTCTGCAAATGTCATTATTCATTTATAATGTCGTTCAAGCACAAGGAGTCCCTGAAATGCTCACCTGTTGGGCAAGGGCTGTTGCAGACGCATTGCAGTGGGGTTAGAACTATACTACAGCTAATCTTGCTTCAGGAGACTGTTAGCCTACCAAAACGAAGTACTAGTGGGAGTAGATTGAATATAACACCAACTAAGTGCTAAAATTTGAAATACAATGTAGAAGTAGCACTGAATATGTAGCTTTCGAACGGCTGTTGATAAATGCCTTACACCATTTTCGCTTTTAACAATACATGCAGTAGGCATACTCTATCCCTAAACATTACCAATATCATATGTTTATTATATACCTAATCATTTTGATGGATGTGTTTTACAATGGTGGTCCCCTACACTGAATTTGTTTTGAGATAATTCATTGAAAGACTTGTGAGTGACATCATTATTTTGTTTACTTGATTGGAACATTTGTATCACACTGAATGCACAAAACCATTTGGTAGTAGTCAGAAACCTATGCTCCCACATTTCACAATTCACCAAGTTTTTTTTAGATTGGACTGTTCCTGTTTTTTGAGGCAGAGGCTTCCCAAATGTGTCGACTGTACGTGTGTGTGGAGAACATCCTACCGTAATTATGTGACTGACCTTTGCAGCAGCCATTAAACCTTGTGTAACACTAACCTCGGTGAAAATTAGTGGTGCCATCCGGGTGCCAAAGAGCCAGGAACAGGTCCACCGACTGAATTGTTTGCTAGTGCTGGTTGTGCTGTGTTTTGTTGTGCCTGGATGAGAGAGTCCTAATAGTGTTTTTCTCCGCAGTTAGCCTTTTGCCAGGACCAGATTGCTCTCTGTAACGAGCTACTCAGGCTTCACTAACATAAATTATAGAAGGCAGAGCCAAGCCGCAGTTCAGAATGTGACTGCAGACTTTCTGTTCCCTCCCTCCCTCCCTCGATCTCTCTTTGTTTTCGTTCTCTCTTCTGCTCTCTATCCATCCATCCATCTCTCTCTCTCTCACACACACACACACACAAAATAACTTTCTATTGTTCTATTTTCCCTCTCTTTGTGCTTTTCTCTCTCTGCCTGTCTTTACATCCTCTCTCTCTCTCTCTCTCTCTCTCTCTCTCTCTCTCTCTCTCTCTCTCTCTCTCTCTCTCTCTCTCTCTCTCTCTCTCTCTCTCTCTCTCTCTCTCTCTCTCTTCCCCTGTGACTGTGTTTGTGATGATAGTACCCCTCTGTCTTTCTTCTTTCACTTTTCCCTTTCTCCCTTCATCCATCCCCTATCCTCTCCATCCTTCTCTCTATCTCCCCCTCTGGTTGTGTTTGTGATGATTGCCCCCGTGGCTTGCTCCGCCTGTGGGCTTCCCACCACCCGCGCAAGGCAGTTTAACCCTCGTGGAGAGGAGTCTGGTGCCCGCTTGGGGACGAAGCTGGGCAGCATATGGGCACCGTGCGTGTGACTGCAGAGCGTGTAGTAGGGGTGGGCATGCGGGCGGGCTTCCTGGAGCAGCGCCAGCACGCCCAGCGTTGGCACATGGAGAGACGGTCTCTTTCGAGGGGGGCGGGGGCGGGGAGGTGCGTTGGCCGTTTGCTAATCAGTTCACTACCAACTGCAGATGTCCCCTTATTAGCACGCTAGCTTGTGTACCCGCCCTCCTCCTATCACCTCGGCTCCCTTCCTCTCATCACCTCCTCCCTCCCTCCCTGTACCGTTTCAGGGCACAGTAATGCCTCTTTTCCACTGACGGTTTTCTGGTAAGCCAACAGCACGACACAGTGTGACTCGGCCGCCACTTTTTGCTTTTCAATCGGGCACGACACAGCTCAATCGAAGAGCAAAAAGTGTCAGCCGAGTCGCGCTGTGTTGAGCTGTAGGCCTACAAGAAAACCAGCAGTGGAAAAGAGGCATAAGTTGCCTAGAGGAGTGTGTTAATGTGTTTTTGTGGTAATGTGTTTTGGAACTTCATTGAAAAATGAATGAAACTGGTAATCAAAATTCTTCATCGAGAATAATCAAGCTCATGATGATTATGAATAGTTTTTTTCACGATCACTATTGTTATTATTTAGCTTTGTGAACTTTGTGCATTCTGTGTGTGTGTGTGTGTGTGTGTGTGTGCGTGTGTGCGTGCATGTGTGTGTGCATGTGTGTGTGCGTGCGTGTGTGTGTGTGTGTGCACGCTTGCATCCGTGCGTCCGTGTGTGTGTGTGTGTGTGTGTGCGCGCACATACATGCCCTTGCAAAGCACATTATCTCACACTTCGCTGTAATACGGTTCTGTCCAGTCCAATCCAATCCATGAGAGCCGGTTTTGAAATTCTATTACCCAGCCCTAATCATAATAGAAATCAGTATGGGTCAATATGGAGAAGTACAACTTATAAGTATAACTTATAAGTAAGGGTTTTTTGCCATGGTCTCAGCACTGGCTGCTGCATGACTGTATGTGAACTCATTCCTACAGTAACTGTTTCTCCATAAGAAAATTCACCATACATGTATTCCATACATGTACAGCATACAGTTGTATCTGCACTGGACTGAGCCACACTCACTAACTTAACAAGAAAAAAAAATAGGCCTGATAATTTTTTTTTACATATACTGTATATCGGCCACTGTAAGAAAAAAGTTGCGGTTTATTCATTAAGACAGTGCGTTGTTACTATCGCATTGCAATGGTAGCGCCATGTTTAAATAGGGAAATATTTACTTGCCACTGGTATTTAATAGTTAGTAAACTGCACCAAACACCCTATGGTAATCTGTAGTATTGTTCGCTCCCACCACATGAAATATCACAGCTGACAACCCAGGAGTGCATTTTCAAACGGTTTCCCATATAGGTTAGCATTAAACTAAAAAATTTCTCCAGTACGGTTGTTTGTACTTTCTTCAAGGCGAAACTCGTCTGTTTTTCGTAACCCCCCTATTCCCAATCAAAAGTAGTTCTGCTACATTCAAGTCCTCACTTTTCCACTTCTACTTCCTGACCTACTTTCTCTTCACTACGGTGCTTGAATATAGGAGCAACAACTGAACATGATTAGCCCTTTTGACTGGATGATAACAACCAAATGTACGTAACCACCATATGTAGGCCTACATAACAACCGTAACAACCATGGCTCAGCTGTTTCCTGCTCGAAAAATACACTTTCCTGTTTTAATGTGTTTGAAGCGACAACTTATAAGAAATAGCCTATTTACGGGAAATGTCTGGCTAAATCTGACTAAAATCATTCCCTTTGTACAATGCCAACACATGCGGTCAAGGAAAATTTTGTGTTATGCTGTAGACCAAGGCTACTGCAATTACTTTGTAAATGAGCGCCCTGCCAATCGCGCCACATTAAAGATGAATGTATTCATTGTGTATTTGTGTACATTGACAGTCAGTAGCATAGGCCTACATTTACAAGCACGTTAGAAGTCATGCCTACACCTTTGTCCAGCTGTAAATGAAAACGACCCTGGGTTTGTACACTCAGACTACCACATCATCCCAGAGCTCGGTGTGCTTGTGAGAGGGAGAGAGAAGGCATACAGAAGGGGTAGCCATGGCGCTTGATGGTGTTGTTGCCTGACATGACATGAACCACATATAAATAATTAGTTACCCATTTGAGGTAACCAGCGTTGAAAGTGAAACCTTGTGCATCCAGCAGGCTAATACAATTTACTAGGCAACTCATTAAGCGTCCTCCCAAGCAAACTATGACCGGAGCAGTGTGTATCGACGCACCAGAACACTTTCTACTCTACTTCTTCAAGTGGTTCGAGAAACGGATAGGAGACCCTTCACTATCAACGTCACCACAACTTCAGAGTAGCTTACTTCAGCAGTACTTCACTTCGTGTGATAGGTTTCGAGATACAGGAGTTAGCTACTTTTGCAGCCTGTAGTCATGAATGTAGATGACTGGTTAGCCACTTCGCTTTCGAGAAATGCACCCCAGTATTGTGGACGTAGTCTGCCTTGAGAGTTTTCATGTACATTGCCACTAATGGAAACAGAAATGCTACATATTATGCATGATTATGTAGTAGTAATTTTTAAATGCCAATCGAGTCCAATTTTCATAGATATTCTATACCATGTCACTAGGCCTACATGTTATCTTCATGTTCATTGCCACTTCACACTTGTTTGCATAGCAGCATTCAGACAACATTAAAATAAGACACTCTATCTATGTAATCCAATGACAATTCTCCTTTGTTGTCACTCAAATGAGTATGGTGGCTATCTGATCTTATGGAAAGCTCATGTAATGCTGGGATGTCCAACTTACAGTAGCCCATAAAATCGGGTTCAACTTAGCCTGGAAAACACAGGTACTTTTACTATATTTACATTTACTACTGAGCACACTACATGGGATATAATATAATAAAATAACCATTTAAAAATAAAACAACTCTATGTGGTGAATAATGGTGCAAATAGTCCAGACGCGACTTGAGCCAATGGAAGTAATTGACTTAGTATTGAGTTGCTGGCGACAGGAGAGACAAAAGTGATTTGGCCGACTTGAGGTGATTTCAGCGACTTGAGCGACAGTTTGTACTTGGACTTCAGCGAATATTATGCAAATGAGCTATGATACGGTGCGGCGATAGCCACCACAGCCAATGGGAATGTCAGAATGCTTGCATTCTGCTTTTAATGAACATACTCTGTCGCCTCTATCGTTCGTATCGCTCTTGCTGCACAGTCCAGCGATTCTCTGTTGTTTAACATTTTCGCCGCTGGTGTATTCGCCCGGTAAGTGATCATTTCAAACTCGAGCTCAGCCACCTGTAGCTATGCGATAGTGTGTTTTTCCATATAGAATTGCAACTGTTTGTTACCGCTGAGTGTGTTATACAATGTCAGCTGTGTAATGTCTTTGCCTATGTGCTGTTCCGCATCTGTGTGTGTGTGTGTGTGTGTGTGTGTGTGTGTGTGTGTGTGTGTGTGTGTGTGTGTGTGTGTGTGTGTGTGTGTGTGTGTGTGTGTGTGCACACGCGCTCCCTCTCTCTTTCTTTTCTGCTATTCTCTTCGCTCTGTCTATTCCCTTTTTACTCTCCCTCATGGCACAACTCTCCATCTCCCGTTTTATTTCTGTCCTCATTCTTTACTGCTTGCTCATCTCTCTCTCTCTCTCTCTCTCCTATCTCTCTCTCTCTCTCTCTCTCTCTCTCTCTCTCCTATCTCTCTCTCTCTCTCTCTCTCTCCCTCTCTCTCCTATCACTCTCTCTCTCTCAAACACATGCTGATTTCTGTCAGGCACTCTTTTTGATCTACCTCCATGTTCTTCCCTTGGTTTTTTCTCCTCCGCTCTTGCTTCTCTTTCTTTTTAACCCCTGTGCATCTCTCTCCATCCCTCGTTTCTTTTCTTCCTCCAGCAGAGGCAAAAGCAGCGGCAGCAGCACAGCTTCCCCTGTCATCTCTGAGACGCTCGTAATGTAGCCCACCCTTTGCCATTTGATCTGCCGAGAAATGCACTGATTATGAACGTACCAGGAAGGAATACATATATCACACACATCTCTCTTCCTCCCTCCACCACTGCTATCTTTGCCTCCCACTCAGAATATGCAAAACAGCTTGCAGCTCCGAGGGGGGTGGGAGGTGGTTGGTGGGGGTGCACCTTACCGGGGAGGCTTCACGCCGCTTCATAATGTAGATGGAAGGGGCTTTCATTTTTATTTTTAAAACATGGTCATTATTATGAAGAGAGGGTTAGTTGATCCGTGGGGATTTTCACATGGATGCAATGGAATCTCAACATGCTTA
>NC_085861.1:43274577-43302077 GCF_034702125.1 Engraulis encrasicolus
GTGGTGGAGGATAACTCTGATGGTGGTGGGTGGGTGGTGGCGGTGGTGGGTATCCACTAACTCTGGTATTGGTGGTGGGTGGTGACGATGGAGGGTATCCATGCACTAACTGTGGTAGTGGTGGTGGGTGGTGGTGGAGGGTAACTTTGGTGGTGGTAGAGAGTATACACTAACTCTGGTAGTGGTGGTGGGTGGAAGTGGAGGGAAACTCTGGTAGTGATGGTGGGTGGTGGAGGTGATGGAGGGTAACTCTGGTAGTGATGGTGGGTGGTGGGTGGAAGTGGAGGGTAACTCTGGTAGTGGTGGTGGTGGTGGAGGGTATCCACTAACTTTGGAAGTGGTGGGTGGAGGTGCAGGGTAACTCTGGTAGTGGGTGGTGGTGGTGGAGGGTATCCACTAACTCTGGTAACGGTGTATGGGTGGTGGCAGTGGAGGGTAACTCTGGTAGTGGTGGGTGGGTGGTGGTGGAAGTGGAGGGTATCCACTAACCCTGGTAGAGTTGGGTGGGTGGTGGTGGTGATGGAGGGTAACTCTGGTAGTGGTGGGTGGTGGTGGTGATGGGTAACTCTGGTAGTGGTGGGTGGTGGGGGTGATGGAGGGTAACTCTGGTATTGGTGGGTGGCCGGTGGTGGTGGAGGGTATCCACTAACTCTGGTAGTGGTGGGTGGTGGTGGAGGTGGGTAACTCTGGTGGTGGTGGTGGAGGGTATCCACTAACTCTGGGGCTCTGATGCATAAACATGGCCCACTGATGCAGCTGTCGCAGCAAAGGGCAACCGCGGCCCTGGAGAACTGTCACTTCAAGCGTGTGTGTGTGTGTGTGTGTGTGTGTGTGTGTGTGTGTGTGTGTGTGTGTGTGTGTGTGTGTGTGTGTGTGTGTGTGTGTGTGTGTGTGTGTGTGCGCCTGTCTGTCTTGCTGGAGGTCTAAGCATCAAGCGCGAGTGTGTGTGCTGTGTGTGTGTGTGTGTATGCGTGCGTGTGTGTGTATGAGTGCATCTGTGTGCTTGTGCGTGTGTTTGTTTAGTCCCTAGGATCTCTATGGTAGCTATCCTAACAAGGGAGCTGATTGTTTCTTTCAGTCCAGAGTGCTGTGTGCCTCTGTGTGTGTATATATGTGTGTGTGTGTGTGTGTGTGTGTGTGTGTGTGTGTGTGTGTGTGTGTGTGTGTGTGTGTGTGTGCTGTGTGTGTGTGTGTGTGTGTGTGTGTGTGTGTGTGTGTGTGTGTGTGTGTGTGTGTGTGTGTGTGTGTGTGTGTGTGTGTGTGTGTGTGTGTGTGTGTGTGTGTGTGTGTGTGTGTGTGTGTGTGTGTGTGTGTGTGTGCGCGCGTGTGTGTGTGCCTGTCTGTCTTGCTGGAGGTCTAAGCATCAAGTGCCAGAGCTCTCTGTCAACAGGGGACCTGAATCTGTCTCTCCGTCCCCAAAGCTGGCTTAACCCCAAAGACACTAGTTTCAGCTCCACTTTCTCTCAACTTCTTTTAAGCTTTTGTAGATAGTTTATCCTATTCCATGGTGCTTTGGCTTGTCCTTTCCTTTATTCATGTTCCTATTTTGCTGTATTTTTTGTTTTATAGACGGCCAACCACCCAACAACCAGAAACCCAGTGCCCCTCCGTTGCTCTCCATCAGCTATGAGATCACAGGTAAGGCTTCTCTTTTCTAATCGCCTCTTTTCTTTCCTGTTGATATGTTTTTTTCTTATCTTTTTTTCTAATCTTAGGTATCTATATATCCTCCTAGGTTACACTTATGCAGATATTTTGAGATGCGTCCTAGCATCCCTATAAGAGGGTATGTCTGTCCGTCGGTCTGTCCATCTTAAACGCATTCTTTAAATCAGTCAAAACACGACCTTCGCCGCCATTTTTTGTTATCTCTTCATATTTGTGCTTTTCTTCTACTACCGGATCGTGATATCACTACTCAGGAAACAATGGATAAATTGGGCATCGCATTTCCGCCATTACTGCCGAATAAGCAACAAGTGGACACATTTTTGTCCTCTGGTCGGAATTGTGAAATGAGGATATTTTTTGGTGGTGGTGCTCGTTACACGTATGCAGATATTTGTAGACCCATAATACACACCTACCATCTGCGGTACGATGTAATAGTCATTGAAAGGTTAATTACCGTCGTACTACTCTACTGTGACATAATACAGGGCCTTTAGTAATACACTACAAATAGGTCATTGCCATTCTGGTAACAACACATTTATAACACTGTTTTAACAGGTTAAATGGGGATATTTTTTTATCCATATAAACGCGGATAAAAATAAAAACTCTTTGTGACAGGTGTTTTCTGCCCCCTAAATGGGATATACCAACAACAACAATACAAAAATATTCATGTATGTGTACACAGCTTCTTAATACCTAGTCTCCTCTTCTCTTCTCTTCTCTTCTCTTCTCTCCTCTTCTCTTCTCTTCTCTTCTCTTCTCTTCTCTTCTCTTCTCTTCTCTTCTCTTCTCTTCTCTTCTCTTCTCTTCTCTTCTCTTCTCTTCTCTTCTCTTCTCTTCTGCGTTGACTCCTCTTATCTCTTCTCTCTTCTGTGTCATTGTCATGGTTGTTTCAATGCCCTTGTGGCTATATCCTCTCCGTGACCCTCTTTTTTCTACAGTATCTGTTCAAACGCTATGGATAGCAGTGATACGCGCCCCATTAACATACAGTACAGTGCCGGGGCGATATACGCCTGTTTGTTTGCGATTGTTTGTCCGTGGAGAGCTCATTACACTTCTGTTTGCTCTTTGAGGCATTGTTGCTCTCCCAGAGAACAGGGCGATGGTGGGGAGTGTGCTTTTTTGGAGTAATTCCCCTTGACACTCCAGTGACTTTTAAATGCAAAGCGCTTTTCCCCTCCAAAAGAGAGAGCCCAACTTGCCTATGCTTGTGCGGAGGCAGTTCTTTTTTTTTCAAAAAGGAGACATCATTGATTTCACCCTGCTTGAAAGAAAACATCTAACTGTCTATAATTTTCGTCTGTTATTTATAAGCCTACTCCAAATTGTGTAATTATAATTCTGAAGAATTCCATTGAAACACATTCAACATTCAAGTTTTGTTTTTTTCCAGAATACATTTGGGAGAAGTGCTGATTACCCTTTGCGATCAGACTCAATCGCCATCCTTGTTAAAACATTCACCCTCAAGCCAGTTGTTTTGTTGTATCTTGGTACCCTCCCCCCGAGGCCCCTCCCCGACCCACCTCACCCCATAATCTCCCACCCTAATCAGCCCAGCCATCACCACCCCCTCTTTGACCAATCAAATGCAAGACTCCCCCATGGCCTCACACGCCTGCCACGGCCACTCCCTTTGGTTGACCAGAGCTCTGTTTATGCCGGTTGTTATAAATGAAGAGATAAGAGTTTGGCATTATGTCCACAGTGGGGTGTGGGATAGACTCATCACGCTGCCTCCCCAATCCTTTCCTTGGTAGTGCATACACAATGAACGCTGAATGCAGGGCTGCTGACAGCTTTGGCTGGGCCCGGACAAAGAAATCTGCAAGCCACCCCCCACCCCCATAAAATGCATAATGCAATATACTAAGAACTCAATTATGGGGGCACCCTCTCACTGGGCAAGGGACAACTGACCTGTTTGCTTCCCCCCCCCTCACGTCAGCATCCCTGGCTGAATGAGCCATCATTCCAGGCCGCCTGTGTTGGGACTTTGCCGTTGCTGATGGCCGGATGTGATTGTGTCATGGCAGACAGCTGTCTTCGTCACCACGCTGTTATGACAGGGAGGGGTGTTAAGGCTCCCAAGGAGCAGACAAGACACGTGCCGCGCTGCCGCAGGCCTTTGATATATAATAGAGGAAAACAACTGGCAATGTCAAGCCGATAGGATAGGATATTCTCATCACAGCATGCGTGTGCACTTGCATGGTTTCATTTTATGTGAGGATGTGTTAATCTTGCTGGTGTGTGTGTGTGTGTGTGTGTGTGTGTGTGTGTGTGTGTGTGTGTGTGTGTGTGTGTGTGTGTGTGTGTGTGTGTGTGTGTGTGTGTGTGTGTGTGTGTGTGTGTGTGTGTGTGTGTGTGTGTGTGTGTGTGTGTGTGTGTGTGTGTGTGTGTGTGTGCACAACATCATGTATGAGTGTGTGTGTGTGTGTGTGTGTGTGTGTGTGTGTGTGTGTGTGTGTGTGTGTGTGTGTGTGTGTGTGTGTGTGTGTGTGTGTGTGTGTGTGTGTGTGTGTGTGTGTGTGTGTGTGTGTGTGTTGTGTGTGTGTGTTCGTGCGTGCAAGTGTGTGGCGTTCACAAGTTTTAATTAGACGGAGAAATTCTCTAAGTAGGGGGTCTGTGCCATCTGGCAGATAAACAACATAAAAACCAGGAAACTGGTGATTTAATCGGAGTGACGATCAGACACGAGTGCGTCGCCTGAGTGTTTCACCTACGATTTTAGAGGCCCCCATTCAGACAGCCGCGCTGCAGATAATCTTGTAATTATTCCGGCATCTCGCCTCCTCTACCGCGTGCCGCACACCACACCACACCGCTCGGAGGAGGAAAATCTCCCTCATGCTGTTACTGTGTTCGTGCTTTTTACAGCACAAGAGAATGGCAATAGAAACCCAGGCAACAGGGAGCAGCCATTTTGTTTCGTTGCTAAATTTGTATGTTGTGTTGTGTGTGGTGGTGGTGCTGGTGGTGGTAGTGGTGGGGGGGAGGGGGAGGGGGGGGTGCTGTGGGGGAGTGTAGGGTGAGAGTGAGGTTGAAAGGGTGAGCGCGTCAGGGGTTTTGGGGGTGGAGGGAGAGGAAAGAGAGAGGAAATACAGAAAACAATCCTAGGTTAAAAGAAGAGAGAAAGAGAGAGAGAGAGTGTGTGTGAAAAAGAAAAAGAGTGAGAGAGAAAAAGCGAGAGAGCGCACAGTCATCAGGGATCTCACACATTTTGATGAGGTGAAGCAACGTCTTTTAAAGTGGCAGGGCAGGATGTTGTTTGATGTGCACGCCGAGTGTCACGTCAGCAGGCTTCCTCGTCGGATTGAGATGATGAGAGACGCCTTTCAGCAGCAAACGGCTCAGTGCTCTGCACAGTCTCCTAATGGAGTTCATTACAGGAAGCTGTGAGAACTGAGCGACTCTCTCTCTCTCTCACTATCTCTCTCTCTCTCTCTCTCTCTCTCTCTCTCTCTCTCTCTCTCTCTCTCTCTCTCTCTCTCGCTCTCTCGCTCTCTCGCTCTCTCTCTCTTGCAATATGGGGCTCCCTGTGACTGTTGACATGCTTTCTGAATCATAAATATGCTTCCAATCTCTGCAAATGACACGAGCGGAAAAAAAAATCAGCCCACACAACAGTACGAAAACATATACGGATGCATGTTATCTCTGACCTACATTATTAATTGATATACAGTATGTGCAGAGATATCACATGTACAGTACACATGTTTAAAAATTCATTGTGAATAATAAACATCTATCCATGCATAATTTCTATAATACCTGCAAAGTAAACACACGACTCAGCTCATCCTTCTTAGTCCTTTGAGATACCTATTTCTATATGACAAACACTATGCAGCATCTGTGAAGGCATTCACTCATTGCCTTCATCTTATCACGCTTGACAAGGTAGAATAAATGTAGCCTGACTCTCGCCAGACCCTTGTGTGTATTTCCACTCAGCTTTGAGAGCTCACACAAGGGTCTGGAGAACCTTCTGATTCACCCTGCTCCCAAACCAAAACGTGGATGAACCAATCCGGATAGCGGGATTTACATAGACAGGACGTACTCAAAATTTAAACGTAGTGGAGAAGTAGAAAAATCTGTGAAAATCAACAGTTGTTTCAGTAACAAT
This sequence comes from Engraulis encrasicolus, assembly GCF_034702125.1. Taxonomy (NCBI): domain Eukaryota; kingdom Metazoa; phylum Chordata; class Actinopteri; order Clupeiformes; family Engraulidae; genus Engraulis; species Engraulis encrasicolus. The sequence goes on from NC_085861.1 coordinate 43,280,396, forward strand.
GGCCACTCGCATGGACTCACTCATCGACATTGATTCTGTATTTTTAACTATATTTTTGAATCTGCCAGTGGTTAAAGTAGTAGCTCATTACAAATGTCAAATGTTTCCCCAACCACCTGCACAGTTTTTTTTTGATAAAACCACGCCTTTGGAGAAGTACACCTATGACGTAGCTCCAGATGGATATTTGTGGAGTAAGATCCATCTGGAGAGAGTCAGGCTAGAATAAGTGAGTGCTGTGATGTTATGTGTATGTTTCATAAACATCTTACCTGCCTATTGGACCACAAATGGAAATTAGCCGCTAGGGGCATCCGTATAATCTGGCACATTTACATGTATAATATACAACACAGATGTGCATGTATGTGTGCAGGGAAGCAGACAAGGGATGACCAAGTGGTCAGTTGTACTGGGCCCAGGGAGAGGAGGGCCTAGATTTGGGTCCTCATTACATTGTATGTATTGGGTGGGGGGCCTTTCAGATGACTTTGTCCTGGGCCCTGCCAAAGCTGTCAGCGGCCCTGCATGTGTGAATACTTTATATGTTCATCAATGTGCACTGTCCTGAAGCAAAAAAAGGGTTTTGAGGCCTGAAACATCACAACAACAAGAAAATGGAGTCATTGGTGTGTGGTTCATCTTTTTCCTTGTTTTGAACAACACCTTTTTACACCCTGCACCCATCTTAAATGGATGTGTGTGTGATCTCACTGTGAATCTATCATGAAGCAAAAAAAAGACAAAAGATCAATTAACGTTGTCCATCCCTCGCTCCATCCCTCCCTCTCTCTCTCTCCTCATCCCTCCCTCTCTCTATCCATCCCTCCCTCACTCTCTCCAACCCTCCATCCCTTCTCTCTTCTCCAGCCTCGCAGCCGGTGGACAACGGTCTCTGCTCCGCTCCGGTGCCAAACACCACCCAGCTCTGCCACATCCCCTGCCCCATCGAGTGTGAAGTGTCCCCGTGGGGGGCCTGGGGTCCCTGCACCTTCGAGAACTGTAATGACCAGCTGGGGAAGAAAGGTGAGAGATGGCTCCCCGCCGTGCATGCTACGCTGTACTCTACTCTGAGATCACGCATGCTGGCTTGCCTGCCTGGACTTGGACTGGGAGATTGTGCTAATATGTGTGTGTGTGTTTCTGCAATGGGAGACGTTAACTCACGATTGCACACAGACATGTGCACGTGCACATGGACACACGCACGCACGTACGTACGCACACACACACACGCGTACGCATGCACACACACACACGCACGCACACACACACACACACACACACACACACACCATACCGCCCTCTCCCCTTTATACGTATACACTATAGAGGCTATATATACCCCTGTGTGTTCTTGACAAGTGCATGTGTGTGTGTCTGAGCCTTTGGCTAGTAATTGCACGTTGAGACAAAGATGGCTGCCAAATGAGGTCATTTGATTCTTGGAATGATGTGGGCACAGCCGTGTCATTACAGTCACAGCACCTCCTCAGCACTTTCACTCTCTTTGATTCCCTCCTTGTCCCCTTTAATGTGGCAGGAAATTGTCTCTGCCGTTATTTACATTTCCTGTAGGCAGGTCCAAGGTAGTAATCACAGTGACGAGATGTACTAGTAGATTGCTGTGTTCACAGGAAGAGAGGAGATGTATCATTAGTGTCACTCAACCGATAAGACGAATTGCTTAATTAATAATCAATTGAATTACAACACTCCACAGCAAGTGTTGCCTGAAGATGGTTAAAAGACCTTGTCGTTTAAGCAGGTGATTGAAACTGAGAGAAAATACTTCATTTTTTTCTATTTCTTTTTCCTTTCTAACGGTTGAACGGTGAAGAGAGGCAAGAAAGCACTGGGAGAGAGAGATGAGTGGGTTGGGGAATGACCCAAGCCTGATTTCCACCCGGGTCCCCCATGAACAATGTAGCCCGTACACCGTCAGGTGTATTAGCACTCTGGTCCACAGCACTCCCATTGAGCAAAGCTTTATTGGGGTAGTTTACGATGATCGTCAAATCAATTTTCATATCATCAGGTCACATAGAGGAGATTGCACACCACCAGCTGCCCAACCTTGCAATTGTCAAAAGTAGTTTTTTTGTACGACCGTCTGTGGAACTTAGCACAGCATGGCTCTCACAAAATGTTATGTGCCAAATGATTCCAAGTACCTCAATTAACAAGCCAGTTGGCAGACATCAGGGACAGCTGTGAAGTTTGTGTTGTTATTGCGGGACAGGTCTGTTAGCTATTATGTAGCTAGCTTGGTGGTCTTATACACACTCCTGTAATTGTTTCTCAGATCGATAGAGACAGATCGGTAGATTGATAGATAGGTTGTTGTTGTTTTTTTTAGGGGCTGTTTATGCCTTTATTGACAGGATAGTATGAGATGCTGACAGGAAGTGAGTGGCAGAGAGAGATGGGGGAGGATTGGGAAATGACCTCGTCCGGACTCGAACAGGGGTCCCCATGGGCAAGAAAGCCCAAATGTGGGGGGCTGAGTGTGTTGCGCCACCGCGCCCCCAGATTAATAGAGAGGTTGAGAGATAGATATTTTCTTTCTTTCTTTCTTTTCTTCTTTCTTTCTTTCTCTCTCCTCCAGCGAATATGAAGGTCTTTATCGTGTTGGGCCAACGTGTCAGACAACATATTCTCTCATGTTCTTGTTCGTCCATATGCTAATCTATTACACAGATGTCCATTATACTGTATCATATGCTTTCCTCCCCACCCCCCACCAGGTTTCAAGCTAACGAAACAGGCTCTCAAATTCCATATGTTAACATCTCACCATACAGATTTCTCTTGTATGTTTTTTTTCTCCTTGCTCCCTGCTCTCCACAACCCCCCACCCCCCCCCACCCCTCCAGGTTTCAAGCTGCGTAAGCGTGTGATCAGCAACTACCCGACGGGGGGCATGGGCAGCTGCCCCCACCTGCTGGAGGCCATCCCCTGCGAGGAGCCCAGCTGCTACAGCTGGAGGATGCTCAAGCTGGAGGAGTGCATCCCCGACGACAACATGGACTGCGGCCCCGGCAACCAGATACCGCAGATACAGTGTCAGAACAGCGACGGTGAGAGCAGGGCACACGGTGCAAACACAGCACATGCAGCCATACGCATGCACACATAATGCACATGGATACACAGACAGACAGACAGACATACGATGACAACATGGACTGCGGACCCAGCACGCAGATACCACAGATTAAGTGTCAGAACAGCGATGGTGAGAGGACACATACTGTAGTGCAGACAGAGAGAGTAGAGAGAGAGAGAGGTTCCATTGGTCCACTGTTTCCGGGTTCTATTATTGCAAGGGGGAGGGGGAGAAATCCCCCTTTAGGCAGACCTAGGCAGACACAAGGACTGTTCTATTCAATGCTAAGAGTATTATGACACGCCCCTTTAGGCAGACCGGAACCTGGTCATGTTAGGTGCCCATAGCAACCTATTACGATGGCATATCTCTATATACTTAAAGAATCTCTGGCGCAGATGTATGCACACCGTGGAAACGCAGCACATACAGAGCATGCATGCCATACACATCCACACATTATGCACATGCATACACAGACAGACAGGTATACATACACAGTCAGTCAAGGAGTGCATCCCTGGTGACAACATGGACTGTGGACCCTGCACACAGATACCACAGATACATGACATGTGTGACATGTGTCTTTTTAAATGAAGGAATTAGCTTTTTCCACATTTGCCAACATTGTAAAATAAAGTAAGTTATGAATAAAAACTATGATAGTTTATAGGTAGAATAGGTTACAAGAGGCTCACAGATCCCACCGGTCCAGTGTCAGAACAACGATGGTAAGGGGACATTGATACACATGCAAGGCGTAGAAACGCACAGGTTCAGTGGGAGAACAGCCATGGTGAGATTGCATCAATACAGATGATGCATGCTGTGCAAGCACACAGAGATATGCACATGTTATGCATACAGCATGCACACACAGACAAACATAAACATGCACACACATACAGTATGCACATGCACACGCTCACACACACAAACACACACACACACACGTGCACACACACACACACGCACACGCACACGCATACACACACACACACACACACACACACACACACACACACACACACACACACACACACACACACACACACACACACACACACACACACACACACACACACACACACACACACACACACACACACATGAACACTCTCACACACCCCACTGTGTAGCCTACTGTTCTCGCCTCACTCAGGCCTTTGTTTGCAAAAGCACTTGGTTCATACAGTAGAGTAACACCCTTTAATGAGAACTCAGGGGACGGCTCGGCCCGAACGCTTGTACGTTTTTCTCCTTGTATCATGGAATTAGTATGCATAAAGAGTATACAGTATATCATACCTTATCTTTACCATGCACGTTGCACACTCCATGCTGTTGTACTGATAGTATGGTGTATTTACTGGCCAGTTAAAAAAAAATCGATGTTGAAAGGAAGGTTGTTTGACTGCGAAAGTTGTAATGTGGGAGGACACGTCTTTTTTATTCGCACCTTAATTGAACAAGAGCAGCTGTCCATTGGGGTTTTATCTCTCGTCCTTGGGCAGGATTTTACTTACAGGATGCCAAATCTTTTACGACATGGACTGAGCAGTGTGAATTCACACTAATGGGCTCTCCTTAACTTCCTTTAGTCTTTCAAAGAACACGAACGCACACCGTCGGGAGGTGACCTTCCTTTGTGTTTTGGGCATCAGAAGGACTAGCTGGAATTGCAACAGTGAAGAAACACAGTCGGTTTGTCAGTTGATTGTACAATCTTTTGGTCAGTTGGTTTGATCTATCTATCTATCTATCTATCTATCTATCTATCTATCTATCTATCTATCTATCTATCTATCTATCTATCTATCTATCTATCTATCTATCTATCTATCTATCTATCTATCTACCCTGGCTCTCGCGAGACCTAGTGCTTCGTGCATCTTCGTTACACTTCGTGAGCTCGCATCTGCGAGAGCCAGGTTACTATCTATCTATCTATCTATCTATCTATCTATCTATCTATCTATCTATCTATCTATCTATCTATCTATCTATCTATCTATCTATCTATCTATCCATCACGGCCGTTTGCTATTCCTACCGGATGGCCTGTCTCTCACTCCGTCTCCCTCCATCGCTGCACCTTTTCCCCTCTTTTCTCAGCATCCTGGGCCACATTCCGCCCATTTGTCCCCCCCTCTTCTCTCACCTCTGGCGTAATTAAACACCACTCATGCTAAATCACACTGACTCAGCTCCCCAGTCAGTCTGCTAGCCTAGCGCATTAGTCAGACTCCTCTGAACTTTAAGGTGTACCGTTCGTCTCCTCTGTTTCCCCCGGTTACTATGCCTCGTTAAGACTTTGGAGAAATGGTAACACTGTCAGCCCCCCCACCCCTCCCTCCATCCTTTTGTACTCTTCTGCTTGAGTTGCTTGTCTCTCGGCGCCACGCTCGACGAATGGAATGCACTTAACCCGGCAACCAGTGTCTTTCAGTGTTTTAGAAGAAGAAGAAATACCCAGAACAAAGCTGAGGAGAAACATTGACTATGCTTGACACAGACATACAAGCGCACACAAGCGCACACAAGTGCACACAAGCGCACACAAATGCACACACACATGCACGCATGCACGCACGCGCACACACACACACGCGCGCGCACACACACACGCACACAGACACACACATAGACAGATACGCACGAACACACATAGACAGACACGCACACACACACACACACACACACACACACACACACACACACACACACACACACACACACACACACACACACACACACACACACACACACACACACACACACACACACACACACACACACACACACACAGAGTACCACAGATACTATGTCCTTGACAAGTGTTAGTAAAAAAGAGAGAGCGAGGGGGAGGAAGAGGGACAGAATAAATCCTTTCATTAGTGGCGAGGCTTTCCAAATGCCCATGTGGCAGAAGAGGACGAGGAATTAAAGGCCATAATAGAGTTTGGTTTGACAGAGAAATTCACTTGTTATTGATACAGCTTGAGCTCAGGTACTGCAGCGGGGATGAAACACGAGAGCGGGGGAATTCTTTTCAGTCAAATTCTCTGCTTCATGCTCATACCACCCCCCACCCCCAAAGGACTCCCTAATGGGTGGAATGAAGCTCAATTGATCCTTAGGGGTGCTCAGATGAGAATAGATTGGTTGATAGTGTTTTTTTCCCCTCTTGTAGTGCTCTCTCTGTCTCTCTCTCTCTCTCTCTCTCTCTCTCTCTCTCTCTCTCTCTCTCTCTCTCTCTCTCTCTCTCTCTGTCTCTCTCTCACACACGCTCTCTATCCCTCTTGCTCTCTCTCTCACTCGCTCTTTCTCATTGTCTCGCCATTTTTTTCTTTTTTGGTGTCTTCGTTGGGCACATCCTTGTCTCCAGATATGCGGTGGTCTGCCAGAAAGCCTCACAGTAAACAAAGGGATCAATGTAAATATGGTTGAGAGGCGGTTGTCAATACAGGGTACAAAAAAACCCTTTGAAGTCTGCCATACCTACATATTGATATGTAGTGTAGAGCTATGGTGTTGCTGTCTACCGTGCCTCCATATTGATATACATATATTGCAGAGGTATGGTGTTGTTGTCCATTAACCCCTTAGCGCAGAGCCTATGTTATAACCCTACTGTCACCAAAATGTTTATGCCTTAATTAATGACTTAATCTGTTACTTAAGGCTCTCTGTAGTTGAGTATTTTCAGCAAATAAATAGGCCTATGATAGTCTATGATAAGAAACTATGGTAGCAAACGACTGTCTCACTGTGTCTGTGCTTACACCCATGATGTCTACACAGTAGGAAAAACACTGTCTCTTTGTTTCCCTCTCTTTCATTTGTCTTCTCTTCCTCTCCATCATTCTCTCCATCTTGTTCTCTGTCATTCTCACTGTCATTATCTCTGTCTCTCTCTCTCTCTGTGTGTCTCTCTCTCTCTTTCTCTCTACACAATAACTGACTCAACAATTCTGTTTACTCTCTCTCTCTCTCTCTCTCTCTCTCTCTCTCTCTCTCTCTCTCTCTCTCTCTCTCTCTCTCTCTCTCTCTCTCTCTCTCTCTCTCTCTCTCGTCTCTCTGTCAGCATCTGTTTCCTCATGTCATTAGTGTGTGTAAATGAGGCGCTATATTGGCTCTCAGTGCTGATTGTTCCCATAAGCACTAGTGTCTGCAGTGATTATGGAGATGAATATTCAGCAAGCACCTTACTGAAGAGCACTAGCCTACCGCCTACCACCCAAAGCCATTACTATACGCTGCAGTGACCCAATCACAACTGCCCCCTGCCATGCCAAAATGCGGTGCCACAGAAACTGTAGTGGAGTGTGAGTGTGAGTGTGTATGTCTGTGTCCGTGTGTGTGTGCGTGCGTGCGTGCGTGAGTGTGGTTGTGAGTGGGCGTGCATGTGAGTGTATATAGATATTGTACGTGTGGGTGTATGTACAGTGCATATGTGGTTTGATGTGAATTTTCTTATACATGTGTGAAATGAATCGGCCATTCTCTATGCTACTGTAGGAATTGATCAAATCAGTTTCATGTGTGAATCTATGCAGTATGAATGCATGTAAGCATATGGGTGTGTATACCGTGTATGTGTGGTGCATGATGCGTGCAGACTTGTACTGTCATGATTGAGTGTGGGTATATACTGTATGTGCGTGTGTGGATGCATGTAATATACCTGTATATCTACTTATGCCAGGTATTTCATTGTTGTTCATCTGTATGTCAACATTTTGACCATGTTGCAAATAGTTAAAATCAGAGGGTGGAAAGGACAGCATGGCAATACCTATGTGTTTATTATGTGCATGATCATATGGATGTTATGTCGTGATTGAGTGTGGGTCTATACAGTATATGCGTGTGTGGGTGCATGTGCTATATATCTATGCCAGGTATTTCACGGTTATTTTTCCTGATGTGGGTGTCAAAATTTTTACCATGTCGTGAATGGTTAATATCAGAGGGCGGACAGAACCGCACATGGCAGATTGTGTGGTGTGACTTTTTAGAAGGACACACACAGACACACGCACGCGCACACAACCACACACACACACACACACACACACACACACACACACACACACACACACACACACACACACACACACACACACACACACACACACACACACACACACACACACACACACACACACACATACGTAGATAGTGAGGCACATGTGGGCAGAGGGGTGGGCCACACACTCTGCTCGATGCAATGCGGAGCGCACCGCACCAAGATAGCTCATGCATTATAGATGCGTCACTGCAAAATGGCCCATGCCTCTGTGGACTCTCCATCGTCTGTCTCGGCCTATTTCTAGGCCCTGATGAAGTATTTAATCCGAGACATGGCACACACTTCAAGAAAATATTCCGTATGCACAGACATATGGCCTTTATTTTTTTTTTCTTCTTTCTCCCGCACTCAGACCCAGAGTGCATCTGTTCAAAGTCACAAAAACCAGGACAGTAACATCGCAGTTTTATGATTGTGGAAATGAACTGTGTTTACCCGTTGAAATGTGTGGTGATTAAAATGCAATGAGATTTTATCACCACTGCCGCCACCACGTGATGTATTCCAGGCATGATGGCCATTAACATGTTTATGTGTGTACATGAAATGTCAGGGGCATCATCGTCAGGGCTCTTAGATTAGCAATTTACAATTTATAACTACTGCGTTACAGATGTATGACCATGGGGGAAAAAAACTGAATTAACCGAATAGTAAACAGCATTGAAGGAGCACCATGGAAGTCATAATCTGTTTGTCTTGTGTATATTTTATTGATTCAGAAAGGCATAGCCATTTTAATCACTGACTTTGGCATAGAAACAGATTCTAAAATGCTAATCATAACAGATGAAACGATTATTTGAGAAAGAACTTTGGTTAAATCTGCTGTGTTCACAAAAACAGACTAATTATGAAACCACTGCTTCCTTAACTGCGGTGTTGGATGTTTCTTCGGTTGCTTGGTCACAAACCCTCTCCAAGAAGGGAGATGGCGCACTTCAGTCAAACCATAGGCACACATTGTGAGAGAAAAAAAGTTGTTTCTTTGTTCACATTATTATTGACAAACACCAGTGGGAATGTTTTATTCAGTTCACTAAGTTAATTGTCCTCTTCCTCTCTGTACTGCACTGAAGAAACACAAAGTAGTCAAACGAAGAAACACACAGCGAGGGGACAAAAAGTACAGTCTAGTTCCTTTGTTTGTGTATTTATCATCAAACTTCATTGGTCGTTCAACTGACTGTGCAGCTCTCATTGTCCACTTGCTCTTTGTGCTGTGCTGTAGGTGAGCCAGTAGACCGGAGCCTCTGCAGCGAGGAGACTGTTCCTGGGCCTGTGGAGTGTGAGGTGCCCTGCCCCCGAGACTGCGCCCTCACCCCCTGGACATCCTGGTCCTCCTGCTCCCAGACCTGCTCCAGCAAGACCACAGAGGGACGCCAGATGAGGACACGCTCCATACTGGCCTACAATGCCGGAGAAGGTACTGTAACTGTAGCACGTAGCACGTAGTACAGGTAACAGTGAACCGTAGCGGAGGCACGCTTAATAGTCATTGACACGTTAATTACCGTAGTAATACTCATACTATGACATAACACAGGGCCTTTAGTAATGCACTACGATTCGGTCATTGCCATTCTGGTAAAAACAAATGTATAAATCTGTGTTATCTAGGGTAGTAATTGTTAGGCCTGGGATAGACTTTCTGTGCGACTTAACGTCAACTTAACTGTGTGTAAATGAGTGCACATACTTTTAGAAGAAGAACTATCAGAGCACTATGCACAATGCTTGAGGCACCATGTAGGGTTCAAAAATAACAAAAGGTGCTCTCAGTAATATTTTCCACTATTGTTTGACTCTACTGCAACCTCAATATGGAAAATTGATATAAAATACGCATTGCAATATGTTTGTGCACGAAATGTGGACATGCATGCGTATCCTGCAGCAAGCATATCCGAGCCTTATATGTTATTTATTTATAGGATGGTTTTGTGAGGAAATGAATCATTTGAAAGGCTTGAGGTAACCCAAAGTCAACCAGTGTTAACTTTATCTAGGGTGGATTTATGCCTTTGTGATGGAATGATTCATTTGTAAGGCTTGAAGTAGCCTCAATTCACCCAGCATTTACTTTATCTAGGATGGTTTTTGAAGGAATGATTAATTTGTAAGGAAATTATTCAATGAATCCATGACTCATATTGAGAACTGAGATTTTTTTTAGCGTTTGTGTGTGTGTGTGCATGTGTGCGTGCATGCGTGTGTGCGTGCATGCATGCTTGCGTGCGTGTGTGTGTGTGTGTGTGAGAGAGAGAGAGAGAGAGAGAGAAATTGGGTTATATAAATGGGAACTGGTATGCTGTTCTGTGGGATTTCTCCATTCACAGACATTCTGTGTCCTACTTTTTTCGAGCTACACTAGCGATACACTTCATATGCATATGGGTCCTGGGGTACAGACGGACAGTAGGCAGCGAAACTGCATCTCTAAGCAAAGTCAGGCACTTGGCATGCCATTGTGGGAAACTGTCATTTAAATTTTTTTGGCGTGTCACCGCATTCAAATCACACTCGAGGCAGAGTTTATCGGAAAAGAGAACACAGGACGACTGTGAGCGAGTGACCCCTCTCTCTCTCGCTTACTGTAGGCTCTCCAACTGCTTTATGAGAGTGCACCAGTGGGACATTTATCAGTGGATTACTGCAGATAATCAAATCGAACTTGATGCAGAGCCTTGTGCGGCCAATTTCTCTTCACTCTGCAATATAATTCATAACTACTATCTTATAGATGTGTGTGGCCATACAAAAACAGAATGTATAGAACAATAATAACAAAAGCTTTTGTCCTGTGTATATTATTGGGTCCACAAAGGATGCAATTCATATTCTATAGATTGATTGATTTTGGCCACAGAATGCTAATGAACCTTTAGTCAATGAACTGCAATTGCAATGAAATCGAACTTGACACAAAAGCCCTGAGTGCACTTTTTTTTCTTCCAATTGCAGTGACATTGCTGCAACAGACAGCATATGACCCTGAGGCTTGACCCCTATGACCTTGAGCGGCTTAATTATGACCTCTGTTCTGTGCAATACGTAAATCTGTCTGTGTTTAATAAAGGTCTATGGAGATGTATAAGACAGGATATTGTGCGACCAGGGCATGGGAAGTGATATTGCATATGACCTTCACCTTTGACCCCGGCAACCCCGGAGAAGCTCAGCTCATTTGCTTTTATTAAGGGGCTGTGCACATTTTTGTCTGTCAGCTAAATTTGGTTCGAATTCAGTTCTCCTTGCCTCAATGAAAAGATGGGGCTTTAAAGGATGGGGCTTCACTCAGTGCTCTAGTCTGTTTTTTATTCACTTAAAAGTGTGTATTGCTCCTCTGAGATGAAATTTTAAAACTTTTTTAAAACTAAACTTTTGCCTCACGCTTTTTTAAAACTTCTTCTTTTTTACAATGAAATACATCTAGAAGTCTTCCAAATTTCCTGGGGAAAACCATTTGACTGTTTACTTAACCACAAAAAAATGTTAACATCCCAAATGTGCTCTTTTACAATGTGAACGTCAGGTTGTTGAACACAAGTCTCCCCTTCATTGTCAAAGGAAACCATTATTATGTGAGGATCCTGTCATAAAAAATAGACTACACTCCATTTACTGTTTAACTGTGCCGTGTTTAATGGAGACCCTGCTTTGCACTTTGATGGTATTGTGTCAGTCTAATATAGAGCCAACACATAGCCATATCTTTGTGCGTGAGTGGACGACAAAATATCGTGCCTCAGGTGTAAACATTATTTACCCGTCACTCACACAGTGCTTGACATCCACAGTGTAGCCAAGCTCGTGAATTAACCAGGAGCCCATGTGTCAGCCGAGCGACTGGGTATAGTGTTCATTTTGATCTGTCAAAAAGGGAGAGTATTTATTCCGAAATTCACAGAGAGATGGAACATTGTGTCTTTTTTTTACACTGTCAAGCTAAACCTCATTTCACTTTCAGAGTGCCACATTAAGTATTCCAAATCTCCCGCCTAGCACTAACAATGTTAGACAGAGGAAGATACATCTTTCTTTTCAATATGCATTTTTCAGATTACATTTTTCCAGTCCATTTTTCCCATATTCGTCCAAACAACACATTACCAGCATTGTAACCAACCCTAAAAGGTCAGACTCAACATTGTGATACATGTAACTAGCTGAAATGTTTTTGTCTGTGACATTTTACAACAGATGACAAAACATTAGCATGTAAGAATTTTGTCTTGTAATGTGTGTCCAGACATTTGACCAAGACGTGTACTGTAAGAGCTTGTTGTTCTAAGGTTGAGTGACGTGGTATATTATAACTTAAAATGTTGATTGACATTGGAACAACCACAGTCTTTTTTCAGGCTTACTGTATTTTATTTTGTTTTTGTCCGAGAGCCTTTTGAAATTGGTTGTTGACAAGGGCTTTACTGTGTGTGTGTGTGTGTGTGTGACTGTGTGTGTGTGTGTGTGTGTGTGTGTGTGTGTGTGTGTGTGTGTGTGTGTGTGTGTGTGTGTGTGTGTGTGTGTGTGTGTGTGTGTGTGTGTGTGTGTGTGTGTGTGGGTGTGGGTGTGGGTGTGTGTGTGCGTGCGTGCGCGCGCATGCATGTGTACAATGTGTCTGAGAAAGACAGATCAAGAGAAAGAGAAAAAAGAAAGCAAGCAAGTGTTATTTCAGTAGCACCCTGTGTTCTGTTTCCACAGTGACGACAATGGTAGTTGCCTGGATTACTGTGATGGAGGGTAATGTTCAACGCTGCCTGAGTCAAGGCTGTTTTTCTCATTCCTAGATTTTAGACCGTGTCGTCTTTCGTAGCCATAATTAGACCGTAGCTAGGTTATTGGTGTCAGGTTGAGAAACACATAAAGACTTGTTTTTATTCCCACTCAAATGGGAAGATGTGTGTGCTGCTAACCATTGTTATTGTTCCCTCAAGGTCTTACCAATGTCCCAAAGTTTCCTGAACTTCTCGGTACATTCACTTCACTTTTTTTCTTCTCTGTGAATATGTAGAATAGCATCTTGTGGATGTGATTTGAACAAATAAAAGTAATTTGTTTGTTTCCAGTAGACTAGAGCGTAGATTTGTGTGCAATGTTTGAATTAGTAGCAGTGAAGCTGTACATGTACAGTGTGTTGTCCTTCGTGGGAATTCTGTACTGTTCTGCTCTCCCAATCCATCACGACTTAGCTCTGGAAAGAAGACATTAATGAGATTCTCGCTGGAGGCGCAAATATATTTTAAGGATCATTTCCCCCAAATGCAGCTTGTTGCACTCTTGAGTGCCAGAATATTTTCTTTCTCTTTTTTTTAAAGCCGCGAAACAAAAGTTGTGTTTTCACCGTTCTCTCGCTGTGGGATTTTTTTCTTCACTCTGTGGCCAATATTCATTAGGCATGCACAATTGCCATAATGGGGGATGCATTCATGAATTCAGTCATTCATGTGCCGCTGAGCAGCACAGTGATGCTATTCAAATGCAGTATGGATGTTTCCATCTTTCCCTCTTCCTCTCTGTTTCTTTCGTTCTCACTATCTATCTACATCTACTGTCAGTTTTTCTGTCTGTCAGTTATTCTGTCTGTCAGTCTGTCTGTACCTCTGTCTCTGGCGCAATCCTTTAACCCCTCTCTCTCACCCTCTTCTGCCCCTTAACACCAAAGCAGAAGCATTAATAACGCATAAGAGACAGTTTCTACCGCTGTCTATATCATGGCTGCACCTTGCTTGAAACAAGTGGACAGGGGAGAGAGGGCAGATTCAGGGTTTATCTGGGCCCCATGCACCTTTCAGCTTAACTCTACTGAACACATTCAATTGCAGGGCATGGCATGGCAGACAAACCTTTGCCTGTATTTTCTTCTCCTTACTGCCTCCATGGCTGCCGCTAGGCAAGCAGAGTAAGTAGAGTACTTAGGGCCTCAACCACTTTGCCCCCAAAATTAGGGCCTCCTAAATTATAAAGTATTATTATGTAATTATGAAGGGGGGCCTCCTGACCAGTTATGCTTAGGGGCTCCAAAACCTAAGCAGCGGTCTGCACTGCTTCCTTCCTCTTTCCTTCCGACTTTTTTTTTTTGGTGATTCACTAAAGCTCCCCTCCGGATCTCTCCTGAGAGGTGCATTATCCAAGGAGCAGCAGGTTTAGCCCCAGCTCACGGCTCTTTAGCGATGCAATTAAAGCGTGCTGAGACAGTGGTTTTCACAGGGACGTGAGAAAGGGGTGAGTCGGAGGGGTGGGGGTGTATGATGGGGCTCATGGCCTCATTACGAGTCGGCTGATGTTTGAGGTCAGTGGCAGCGAATGTGTCGCAAAGTCCTCTGCCCTTCGTCACCCTTTTTATTTTAATTAAAACACCTGATTCCTTCACACCTGCCCCACCCTCCGCTCCTCACTGCCCCCCACCCCTTTCATTCCAGACCTCCGTCTTAAACCATTTTATTTGTATACATTTTAGAGGATTCCTCCAGTCTTTCTTTCCTACTCCTTTATTGGTTTCTCTATTGGTCTCCATTGGTGTTTTTTTGTGTTCCCTTTTTATTCAGTCGACCCTCCTTCCCTCTCCTCCTTTCCTCTCTCCCCCTGCTCTGCTCCTTCATTAAACCCAGCCCTGGTGTGCCTTGATTTTGTAATAAGCAGGAGGAGGAGGAGGAAGAGGAGGAGGGAGCATGAGGGGTGGGAGATGGAAGGAAGGGTGTTGTGGATTGGGGATTGGGATGAGAACGAGAAGAGTGAGGGACGGGTGTGCCGGGAAGGTGTTAGCTCTCACTCACCATAGCAAAATGATAGGGAGGGTGTTTAGTGTTGGGTAGTGGGACTGGATGGGAGAGAGGGTAGGGGTGTGTGAGGGAGGGGGAAGAGGGGGGTTGTTAGCTTTGAGTCGGTGGAGCCCCAGTGAGCTCCTCAGCTCCATCATCCCCCCCTGAAGGGCCCTGTGAATGTCAGCAATAACTCAGAGCCTCTACGGGGTCTCCAAACTCCGAGTGAGACGAGTGAGCGGGCGAGGTATCGACTCCCTCCGCTGAGAAACGGGGGAACTCGCACGGCGCCAAACACTTCACTAGGCCCATCAATCTGGCGCAGAAACGGCCCCCACCGCCGTTGCTCTCTCCCTCTTAAAAGAAAAAAAAAAAAACGAAAGCAGAAACTGCAGGAGTGATGCCTCGTCGTTAAGGCAAATACTTCTCCCTGACGCCGTAATGAACACAGAGTGGGGAAAATATGCTCAGTGTGTTTTAGGCACGGACCGCGGGTCTGTCTATCCATCACTCGGGCTATTAAGTAGGGTGAAATGCCCCGTGGGTGATTTTGTGTGTGTGTGTATGTGTGTGTGTGCGTGTGTGTGGCATGCTTTTTTTAGTCAGTGGAAGCATGGCACACTTCCATTCGTTTCCTATCGTTACAGCCACACTCCATAATTTCTTATTCCTGAGAATCCACAGGCAGTTGGGCACTGCACTTCTAATGTAGCAAGTAGCAGAAAACGGTGTGTGGGTGCGTGCGTGTGTGTGTGAGTGCGTGCCTGCTTGTGTGCATGCGTGTGTGCAGGGCCGCTGACAGCTTTTGCTGGGCCCAGGACAAAAGTAATCTGAAAGGGCCCCCTACCCAATATATGCAATGTAATGGGGATCCAATTCTGGGCCCCCTATCTCCCTGGGCAACATACCCCTTGGCCCCTTTGTTCTCCTATGTATCTATGCATACTGTTGTGCATGTTGGTGTTAATGTATTTACGTAATACTGACTGTGACAGTGTGTTCTGTTCACTTTGTATTCTGTAATTGTATAGTGTAGTTTGCTGTACACAGTACAGAGTGCTTCACATTTAGGTAGAAAGAAATACTAGACTACTAGACCACACCCCCAATTGTTACAGCAATCCTGACAGAGGTAGACCTTTCTAATGTAACCTCTGTCAAAATGGTTAATTTCTGTGAAAATATCCATCACCTGCTCCGCCGGCCATTTTCCGGTGCTGTCAGCCTTTGCTTTGGCCACTCTAGTCTTTTTTTTCTACCTCTATGGCCCTTGACAAACAGTGTGTGTGTTTTAACTTTGTAGTGTAGTGTACAGTACTTTCGTTTGCAAGTTACATTGTAGTATTGTTTCACTTTTTGATGTAATTTGTAGTATTGTTTGACTCTTTGATGAACATGCGAAAATAGCTTAAATGGGGCAACAAATGCATCAATGATCACATTTTATTTACAGCTATACATCTCTCATTTCATTTTTTCCTCCACACACGTAGGGGGAGCCATGTGCCCCAACAGCACCTACCTCCAGGAGGCGCGTACCTGTAACGAGCACCCGTGCCTGGTCTACCACTGGCAGACGGGGCCCTGGTCGCAGTGCACCGAGGATCCATCGGTGGCCAACGCGAACACCAACGCCAACGCCAATGCCAGCCTCAGCACCAGCAAGTCCACCTGCTCCATGGGGCTCCAGACCCGCAAGGTCATCTGCGTCAAGGTCAACGTGGGACAGGTGCCTCCGAAAAAGTGAGCCTATTTGTTTATCTACTGACTATATACAGGAGCCGCGCTATAGAGGGGCCCAGCAGGGCATTTGGCCCTGGGCCCAGGGCCCTCCCATACTGGTGGTGGGGGCCCTATTATGACTTTGGCTGGTTGGAAGGGGCCTCTATCAATGTTTTGCCCTGGGGTCCTGTGTGCAATGTTAATAGGCTTGTAGAGGCATTGGTCTTACAGGTGTCATAAGAATTATTATAACTATTATAACTATGGGTGATTCACAGACATGATGAAGCAGTAATACTAATTAGTATTGACTGCTTTGCATGGCTGTGTTATATAAGCAGAGCATCTGCACATGCCTGAGTCTGTCTTTTGGGGATTACCAAGGCAAGCGAAAGTGGGTGTTAGCGTTAACGGGTGATTTCACTAATTATCACATCGACGAGGCTGAATCAGCTTCCTTGGCGTGTTTCTTTATGGGCTGTAACATAGTCTCTACGGGGAATCTCCCGAGCACTGAGCGAGCGGAAGTGAAACGTGTTTATTCATTTGTTTTAGTGCTGCTGAGGTCTCTAAAGTTCAGTCGTTCTTATACTTACGGGCCACAATCCTCATGGGAGTTGGCTAAAACTTCTGTGGAGCCACGCCACATCCATTTTTTTTATTTTGGGATTTATTATGTCCATGAAAAAATAAAATAGTAACAAATGACTATAAAATAGCAAGTGCCTGTAGCCAGTAGTGGTGTCAACAATGATCGATTCGGCGATCCGAATCGATCCGGGGCATGGACGATCCAGATCCAGATCCGGCAAGTTCCAGAATCAATCCGGCAATTTTTTTAAGTTTCAATTACTTCCATGGATATTTCGGGAGCAAATGAATGTTAAATTAAATAAAAACACTTCAAAACATTGCAAGACTGATACAGACTGAGACAGAAAACAGACAATAAATTGTCGCTCAGTATCTGACTACTTGTATTTCCTCATCATGGCTGAACATTTGCTTTGCGTTCAGTAGAAATGTAATGCATTGCAATGCATTGTAGAATTGAATCGAATCGGATTGGATCTAATAGAATCGAATCGAATCGGATCTACTACCTCCCGAATCGTGATCGAATCGGATCGTGAGGGCAGTGCCGATCCACACCACTAGTAGCCAGTGCCTGTAAAGGGTTAATAGGGAGATTGGAGGAGCTACTGTAGCTGAGTGTGAGTGGAGTTTGACACCATGCATGTCTATATGGTACAGCGAGTACTTTAGCTGAGCTACAGAGAGAGAGAGAGAGAGAGAGAGAGAGAGAGAGAGAGAACACGAGAGAGAGAGGGAGAGAGAGACAGAGAGAGAGGGAGAGGGCACAAGACACAGAGAGAGAGAGAGAGAGAGAGAGAGAGAGAGAGAGAGAGAGAGAGAAAGAGAGAGAGAGCATGAGAGAGGGAGAGGGAGCGAGAGGGAGAGTGTGAGAGAGAGAGAGAGAGAGAGCGCAAGACAGAGTTGAAAGAAGAGATGCAAGGAGAGAGAGAGATGTAGAGAAACTTCCCTTCTTCCTCTCTTCCTTCCTTACTTCCCTCACACTATCTCTCCTCCGCAGGCAAGGGAAGAGTGCACGCCTGAGGAAGATGGAGTGGAAAATAAATAAATAAATAAGCACACTCACCGCAGAATCACAAACAGGCAAATTATCCCAGTCATTTTTAGTCTGTGTAATTTTCCACTGATGATAATGGCGGTAATTAAGTGGGCCTGATTCTTAAATGCAATTAAGTCGCCACCGAGATGAGAGACCGCGAGACAGCAACACGGCAACACGGCCCTGTTCTGTTCTGAAGGGGCCCTCTCGCAGCTTGTTTATCTCCGAGGCTTCATGCTCGTCGCCGGCTCGGTTCGGTGTCAGCAGAGGAGAGAGAGCGACCAAAAGCTCCTCAAAGCTCCAATCTCTCCCTCACAGATGTGTCAGGCTCCGTGCCAACACAGCCAGATACAAATGCCCCCCCTCAAAACCCCAAAAAGTTACCACTTTGACAAAGTTTTGTTTACAGCCATTGATGATTTTTTCAGAGTATTCAATTCACCCTTCGTTTTATCTTGTTATAGATTTTGCACTCTTTTACTTCATGTATTTAGTGTGTTGTTCCTCTTTGTGTGTTTTGCTGGATTTTGTTGATATTTGGTGATTGATATTTGGTGAGTAGACTACGGTGGCCATGAAGTGCAAAATACAGCAACAAGTGAAAAAAAGACAACAGAAAAGCAAATCAAGTCACAATTGCAAAAAAAACCCAGAGTAAACCAAAAGTCTGAGCAGCAAATAAAAGGAACAAATACACAAAGCATCTAATCTGCAAACACAGATAATAGAGCACTCTACCACCCGACAGTAGGCAGGCTGAAGCATTTCTGTCTGCAGCCATTTCTCCTCATGATCTATTTCCAATGCACAGCACCTTGAGGCCACTCTGACACACTAAGTGGAAATCCACAATGTGACAAAGCCGTTGCCTTAGGAGCAAAATGTAATGATCTCTGTCCTCCTAGCCACCATAATGCTAGACATGAATGTTTTCTTCTTTCTTCACATCGCCACTTCTGTCATCTTACACGTAATTAAAATAGAACGTTGAGCAGCAGAAATTGACTTTGAATAGACAAAATTATAATGTAATTGGATCCCCTAATGACTGCGCGGGGTTGTGTCAAGCGCACTGTGTTAACAGCGCTGGAACAATTCCATTCAGCAAATGAAGGCTCTCCCCTCCATTACTGAAATGAAATTTAATTTCATTTGACGGCATCCTAATTTGGACAATGCCTGGTATTATTATTAGAGTGGCGCAAAAAAACAGTTGCCACGGCGGCAGCGTAATGAGGCCATGTTCTTTACAGTCACTGGAGGACGTGCCTCAGTCTGTCTGCGAGAAACAGGCGCACAGCCCCGTCACACACACACACACAAACGCTTCTGAGAAAACGCTTTGCGACAGTTAATCTGTTAATTACCTTGTTTTCCCCCCCTAATAATTCCTCAGACTTAGTATTTTCAGCTTTACATAGAGACTGCAGTTGTCGCGAGTCACTGCTGTCTTTGATGTGGTGTTGTTGTGTTCTTCGCGATTCTTGAGGTTCTTGCACGAGTTTCAGAAGAAAGCGAAACAAAGGCAAAAAAAAACAAAAAACGTTGGTATCTCTCAGCATGGAGAGCTGGTATCCCATGGAGCAACCGAGAATGTAAACTTCTAATTCATTTGATCCCACCTCATTCTCTTGTCATTCCAGCCTCTCAGTGCTAAGGGCTTTGTGTGTGTGTGTGTATGTGTGCGTGTGCGCGTGTGTGCGTGTGCGTGTGCGTGTGCGCGTGCGCGTGCGCGTGCGCGTGTGCGTGTGAGCGTGCTGGGCCGCTGACAAGCTTTTGTTGGGTCCAGGACAAAGCCATCTGACTGGGCCCCCAACCCAATAGATACAATGGAATGGGCACCCATTTCTGGGCCCCCTATCTCCCTGGGCCCGGGACAACATACCCGTTCGCCCCGCCTCCTTGTCGGTGGGCCTGTGTGTGTTTGTGAAAATGAATGACAGATGCTTTATTTCTGCTGCTTTGCTATTTATATCCCCGAAACGCGGAGCGTCGGGGATGTAATGGTTTTGCGTGCGCCGCCGCCGCCGCGTCCGCGTCCGCCGCGTCCGCCGCGTCCGCCGCGTAAGGTCTTTCGTGTTAACGCGATAACTTTTGAACGGATGTTTGGATTTGTCCCAGATTTTTTGGGTGAATGCTCTAGGGCAGGGTAGGGATTCGAGTTTGGAGGTCAACACTTTCAAGATGGCTGAATTCAAGATGGCCGAATTTTTGTTTGGTCCATAACTTCTGACCGGGTGGATGGATTTGTCCCAGATTTGGTGTGTGAATGCTCTAGGGTAGGTTCATGAACTGCTTCGAGTTGGGAGGTCAACACTTTCAAGATGGCTGAATTCAAGATGGCCGAATTTTTGTTTGGTCCATAACTTCTGACCGGGTGGATGGATTTGTCCCAGATTTGGTGTGTGAATGCTCTAGGGTAGGTTCATGAACTGCTTCGAGTTGGGAGGTCAACACTTTCAAGATGGCTGAATTCAAGATGGCCGAATTTTTGTTTGGTCCATAACTTCTGACCGGGTGGATGGATTTGTCCCAGATTTGGTGTGTGAATGCTCTAGGGTAGGTTCAGGAACTGATTCGAGTTTGGAGGTCAACACTTTCAAGATGGCTGAATTCAAGATGGCCGAATTATTGTTTGGCCCATAACTACTGACCGGGTGGATGGATTTGTCCCAGATTTTGTGTGTGAATGCTCTAGGGTAGGTTCATGAACTGATTCGAGTTTGGAAGAAAACACTTTCAAAATGGCGGAATTTTCATTTGGCCCATAACTTCTGACTGGGTGGATTGATTTGCCCGGTAACACCTTATTTTAATGGTTCACCATTTCAGTGAATCTACCATATTAGGTACAGTGTAATAACCAATGTAACAATATTTAATACCATGTAATACTAGTGTAATACCAGTGTAACAATATGCAATATCTGGTACAGTGTAATAACGAGTGTAACAGTATGCAATACCATGTAATATAGTGTAATACCAGTGTAACAATATGCAATACCATGTAATACCACTTACGCACAAACACATGATGTAAGTAAAAAACATTACATTGTATTAAATATTGTTACACTGGTTATTACACTGTACCTAATGTGGTATATCCACTGAACCATTAAAACAGTATTACCATTTGCCCCATTTTTTGCTTCATTTTCACAATAGTTTGGTTTTAAGCCTATGCACGTCATGTCACGTCTCTATGTATCATATAGCCTACGTTTACGAAATGGTGGACGGGAGTGGTAGGAATGATGGGGGACTGGAAGCGCCGCGTTTCGGGGATATACCTTAAGCAGTCGAAGGCGACTGCACAGGCAGTCTAGTTTTGATATGTGTGTGCCATCGGTGTC
>NC_085861.1:43304577-43307077 GCF_034702125.1 Engraulis encrasicolus
AAGATTACAAAAAAGTAGACAAAACATGTTAAAACTGTGGTGCCATATACATATCAAAACATCTGAACAGTAGCAATAATAAAATGGAAAAATCAAAAACTGGCACTTATTACATAATTTTGCAACTGAACTCTTATTTATAGTTACCGTTATAGTTACAAGATGGTGAATAGCCCTTAAAAGTGAGACGTGCTAGTACTGAGTAGTGGCGCATTACTGGCCCATTTAAAGCACTTAACTTATGGGCTTTGCCCGGTGGCCACTTCCATTTCCATCTTGCGATAGATAGTGATTGCAAGGGCAGAGCTATAGTAACTATATTTTCATCCAGCCTTTGACTGCTTTTGTGTCCACTCCAGACACTATGCAGTATGCTGAAACCACTACATCCTCTATCTAGTATCTACTGTAGATTTCTATCGTAAATATTTCTCTCTCTCTCTCTCTCTCTCTCTCTCGGTCGAGTGTTATTGGTGTGGCAAGCCTTACTGCATCCCTCTCTGCATCACATCTCTATTTTAGTTTTCTCTCTGTGTCTCTAAGGTATTCCCCTACCTCCCTGTCTATCACTCCCTAGCTCTCTCTCTCTCTCTCTGTCTCTCTCTCTCTCTCTCTCTCTCTCTCTCTCTCTCTCTCTCTCTCTCTCTCCTCTCTCTCTCTGTCTCTCTCTCTCTCTCTCTCTCTCTCTCTCTCTCTCTCTCTCTCTCTCTCTGTCTCTCTCTCTCTCTCTCTCTCTCTCTCTGCATCTCTGTCTCGCTCTCTCCGCCTCTCCGCCTCTCCGTCTCTCCGTCTCTCTCCCTGTTTCTCTCTCTCTCTCTCTCTCTCTCTCTCTCTCTCTCTCTCTCTCTCTCTCTCTCTCCCTCTCTCTCTCTCTCTCTCTCCACCTCTCTCTCCCAGTTTTTCCATCCCTCTCCATCTCTCTCTCTCTCCATCCTCTCCACCTGAGGTGGGCAAACACCTCACCCCACCTGCCCGGAAAACGGACTTAGGCGCTAAGCCCCCGGTAATTAATTCCATTACTGCAATGATCGGGATTAGGCCGAACCTCGGTGACATGTCTTTAACCCCTGGAGCCGTTGTTGACTAACTGCGCGGTGAACCTGTGCCCTCGGCGTGCCGCGGCGTAGACACTAGCAAGAGGCCTTGTGGGATATATAGACCACAGACCACTACTACTACCTACATGGAGTGGAGGGGCCTCTCAGCAGTGGTGTGAAGATGGCTGAATGTAAGAGGCTTAAAGTGTGACCATGTGCGTACCTGCATGTGTTGGGATGCCTTTGCACGCATCATGAACGCATGGTGAACCCCAATCCCCTCGACCCCTGCTTGGATGTGGGTGGGCTAGTAGTGGGCAGGCGGAGCAGGAGGATTTGAGGTTTTACTGTGTGTGTGTGTGTGTGTGTGTGCGTGCGTGCGTGTGTTCGTTCGTGCGTGCGTGTGTGCGTGTCTGTGTGCGTGCGTGCATGTCTGTCTGTCTATCTTTCTGTCTGTCTAAAATGTGTGTGTGGGTGGCGGATGAGAATTCATACTGTACTGCTGTGGTATACTGCAGAAGGGCTGTGTGTGTGCTCTTGTCAGTGGTGTTGTCTGTGTGTGTGCATGTGTGTGTGAGAGAGTGTGTGTGTGTCTGTGTGTTTTTGCTGAACTACAATGTACTGATATCTGTCTGTGTACCTAACTATGTACGTATGCATATGGTGTATGCACACGTGTGAGTGCACGTGTCTCTGTGTGGATGTCTGTGTCTTTGTATGTGTATCTGTGTAGTGTGAGTGAACTCTTTGTTGCGGGCAAACTA
Source organism: Engraulis encrasicolus (assembly GCF_034702125.1). Taxonomy (NCBI): domain Eukaryota; kingdom Metazoa; phylum Chordata; class Actinopteri; order Clupeiformes; family Engraulidae; genus Engraulis; species Engraulis encrasicolus. The sequence goes on from NC_085861.1 coordinate 43,306,379, forward strand.
TTTTTGTCAGTGTTGTCTTCACTTCACTGGCTCGCGTCTGTGCCTCTTTACAACTGCCATCTGAGCATCTTTTCAGCTGCCGACTTTGTGTCTGTGTGTACAGCAATCAGTTTTAAGTTGTAGACACAAATAGCAAGTGGACCACAAGTAAACTCTTTTATGTGTGTGTGTGTGTGTGTGTGTGTGTGTGTGTGTGTGTGTGTGTGTGTGTGTGTACGTGCGTGTGTGTATGTGTGTGTGTGCGTGTGTGTACGTGCATGTGTCTGTGTGTGCGTGTGCGTGTGCATGTGCGTGTGCGTGTGCATGTGTGTGTGCCTGTGTGTGCGTGTGTGCGTGTGTGTGTACGTGTGCGTGTGTGCGTACGTGTGCGTGTGTGCGTGTGCGTGTGTGTGTGTGCGTGCGTGTGTGTGTGTGTGTGTGTGTGTGTGTGTGTGTGTGTGTGTGTGTATGTGTGTGTGCGTGTGCGTGTGCGTGTGCGTATGCGTGTGTGTGCGTACGTGCGTGCGTGTGTGTGTGTTAACTAGGTGTCCAGAGGGACCCCGGCCTGAGGCAGTGCGTCCGTGTCTGCTGCCCTGCAAGCGGGACTGTCTGGTGACTCCGTTCAGCGAGTGGTCTGCATGCATCCCCAACTGCGAACCAGGTACAGTAGAAGCAACTCATCACGAAACAGTCAGTCACGACACAGCACTGCACAGCACA
>NC_085861.1:43309577-43322077 GCF_034702125.1 Engraulis encrasicolus
CATTGCTGTCGTCCTTCTTCCAAACACAGGCATGGTGAGTCAGAAGCCCAAGCAGTCACGCAGACGCATCATCATCCAGCTACCATCCAACGGGGGTCAGGAGTGTCCTGAAGTGCTCTACGAGGACAAAGAGTGTGATGCGCCCGTCGTCTGCCCCGGCTTCAGGTTAGACTACAGTGGACGTACTAGTTTACTCTTTTGGGTGCCACTTTATTTGAAATCGTTATAAGACTGACCGCATGAACGCACCAAAAGCAAATGATTATAATTAGTTTTGTTTGTTTTAAAGTCCAAGATGGGTCACTACATATTGCTTGACTCATTTTTATTGTGAGTGAATAAGAATAACATCTGTGAAATCAAGCAGTGCGCTGTGACCCATCTTGAACTTTTTAAGTGTCTACTAATCCAGCCATCACTAGCACCTGCCCAGGGCTGTGCACTGGAGCTAAAAAAAAAATTGGGATTTAGGTTTGTTTGTTTGTTTGTTTGCTTGATTTTCTAACATAAAAATGCGAGCGACAACACGTATTTACAGAGAGTGGCAGAGAGAAAACAACAATAGAGAGATTTTCTTTTTCGCCAGTCGGTGTAGTGAATGGTTATTAGCTTTTGTTTACCGTGCTGAGACTGTCTGTGGCCTCTGTGGTGACACCCTCTAATGCGTTTTGTCACTCGCCTTTTTTGTTCCCTTTAAAAAGGCGAGCCACATGTAGCCACATTGCAAAATGGAAATGTCAGACGCCAGAATAGCAAGTTTAGGGCATAAATTGGCCAAGCCGATTTGCAACAGAATTTCGCTCCCTGTGTCTGACTGAGTAAAAGGGCACGGAGCTGTGTCAAGTCCATTAGCACTTTGTCATCTCACAAGATGATGTGAAACATAAGGTGCAAAGTGGAACAGTGAAGTCACACATCCAACTAAAAAAATCTCGATATAATCACTTGTTCATCATGACTCGAGTGGGGAAAAGATGAAAATGAACACTCTGCTAACTTATATTTGCATAATATTCACACATTGTTTAGTTTATCGGCACATTGGAGACTGGTCAGTGGTCAAACGCAATTTCGATCTTCTGTGCTAACTGTAAAGAATTACTTGATCCACTTACTCTCCAACCAATAAGGGAAGGAGGTGATTTTTGATAATAAAGTACACTTTGAATTTTGACTTTGACCTCACATTGGTGGTGTGCAGCTAAAAACCCTGACTTTCTAATTGTTATTGGAAGATGGAAGACCCACAAGTGGCGCCGATGTCAGCTGGTGCCCTGGTCCATTCGTCAGGAGAGCCCCGGAGCACAAGAGGCTTGTGGGTCGGGCCTACAGACCAGAGGTGAGCCCCTCTCTCTTCTCTTCTCTTCTCTTCTCTTCTCTTCTCTTCTCTTCTCTTCTCTTCTCTTCTCTTCTCTTCTCTTCTCTTCTCTTCTCTTCTCTTCTCTTCTCTTCTCTTCTCTTCCCATCAGTGAAGATCATTCACCCAAGTCATGGTAATCAAAAGAGATAACAGCTGAAATTGATTTCACATTTCATCAAAAAAATAACTGTTCAGTTTTGACCTACTGAAAGGGAACAAGGAGCTTGTGTCTAGATGTCTAAGTAGATCACTGGAAGTGAGTCGCTGTCTGGTTAGAAAACTGAAATTGATGGGAGACCTTTAAAGTGGTAGTTCGCTATTTTAGACATTAAGCCTTGTTTGTGAGAGATGTTCTCATCACAATTTTGACATTTGGTGCTGAACGGAGCATTTGGGTATTCAAGACTGCAGCCCCCCCACCTTTACATTGACTCCAATGAAGCACTCAAGCAATCGATCATAAAATGGCATTAAACTTTCGTTTGCAGAGACATGAAACTCACCGAGTGGTCAGAGGTGGGCAGCGATACGTTGGCTCGAAAATCACAGCGAAATACGCTTCCAGATAAGATATATTCATTATTGTCCGTCTTCATTGATTGTATTGGTTTGACTAGTATTACTCCGCGCGACCGGAAATGGGGGTGCGTTTGTTTACGTTACTATCTATGGTTTGTATGCAAGCTGTAGTTTTTGTAGCCAGTCCCGCTCAAAGATAGCCGTTCTACCTCGCTCCTTGATGTCTACATAAACAACACACTATCGCTACCTACTGGCTGGATGTCTACTGCTATTCAACTGCGTCTGGGGAAAAATAGGTCCGCCAAATGCTAAACAACAGTTAGAAGGCATATTTCGCTGCAATTTTCGGGTCAATTTATCTCTGTCTACCACTGACCACACGGTGAGTTTCATGTCTTCTCAAACAAAAGTTTAATGCCATTTTATAATCGATTGCTTGAGTGCTCTATTGGAGTCAATGTAAAGGTAGGGGGGGCTGCAGTCTTGGATACCCAAATGCTCCGTTCAGCACCAAATGTCAAAATTGTGATGAGAACATCTCTACTTCACCCCAGAAGTCACACAAACAGGGCTTAATGTCTAAAATAGCGAACTACCACTTTAAAGTTTAGCCACAAAACGTGCCCACATCCAGTGTGAAGCAAACATGCCCATTGAGAATGTCCATGACTCTGAGCACGTGATGAGCTGACATACTCTCAGCTGGCAGGCTAACCCACATGCCTGGTGGTGCGTACAGAACAGAGCCATTCCTCATCCCCTCCAGTGTGATTGTTTTCGCTGTAAGCGATAATCACTTAGACTGCTAATTGTGTGGGTGGGTGCTGGTGGCGATGACTTCATGCCAGCGCTGTATGCCCACAGGAGCATGGCCTAAGGTCTAATATCTGGTCTGCCTTCAGCTGTTTGCCTATTCAATTATCAAGTCCCTTATCACGTGTACCAGTGTCTGATGAAGATATTAATCACAATGCTCCCCTATGCAGTACAAATGTAGTGTTATTTCAACACATAGGGACTCTGGGACCAAACTAGTTGGTGTTAAATCATCCCTCCAAGTGTTGAGTTATGACTGCATTTTTTACTTTGTAGACATGCTTTCTAAATGTACTTTAAATATATATATGTCACATGTATTACCAGGCCAACATATTTATTACAGGAGATTAAATGCATTAGTCAATTTCAGTGCTCACAGACCATGTCAAATAAATGAAGTTAATATTGCAGTGGGAACAATTACACCTCCTCTACAGTTATGATTAAAGGAGTACTCTGCTCTGCCCAGACCTGCGTTGAAGTCTAGAGGCTAAAAAAAATATTTCCCATTTCAAAGTTTTATGCTTGATTTGATAGTGCAGTGAGGCTGAGCTCTCCATAACATGGTAGTTTTTTTCCATCCAGACTGGGAAGTTTATATCGATGCAGCGTTTCTTTTTTTTTCAGGCTCTGCTAACTTACCTAAATTGTTTTGATTCGCTTGGTGTTTGAGAGCTCAAATATGTGCTACCTTTTCAAATTGCTTTTTTTGGGGGGGGAAATAAAACAGAGTCTCCCGAGAGCATTGCAATATGCTCCTTTTGTGGCTTTTAAACATTCTACAAGTGCAGTGAGATGTGTAGACTTTCATCCATCTGTCCCATGAATACAGTGCCACACTATTGCAGCAGCCACCTCGCTCTCCCCCTGGGTTAATGCATTGTAATGTAGCCATTAACAGTGGTGGCTTGTTTCTCAGTGAAGTTGGGGACAGCATTTCTTTAAAAAATAATAATAACAATACAAACAACAGTGTACGGTAGAAGAGAAGATGACAAATTGCAATGTGGATAGAGGACAAAACATCCACTCAAAATTCCCCTCACAATGTAGACTGTGGGCATTGTCACCCTGTAGCAGGACACCAGGACAATTTACTATAACATTTTGTAGTCGGAATGTTCCAGCCGCTTTGAGTCATCCTCTGTTAATCTTATTGATGTGATATTTAGGAGTGCTTCAGATACCGTACAATGTCACGACTCGGGGGGGAAGGGGAGTGGGGTGCACAGAAGTTTGGTAGTTTTTGCCATTACTCAAGTCATAAATCACAGCTAAGTACAGTAGATTCTTGCTGCGTATACACACATAATTCAAAAAGTACTGATTTATAGTGTACTGAAGTACTGAGAAGTTCATATTTTGGTTTGTGATATGGCATGTGTTTGCATGTACGCTCTCAACACTACGATTCGACCCAACAGTAGAACATTGACCCATATGATCACATGAGTGACCATCCACTTCTCACAGGCTCAGCTAAGACTGATAGTTTAACAGGGGACGAGTGAGGAAGACTGTGCTATGGTGTGAATTTATGACCCCTGATACGAGTCTCACCTGACACCGGTAGTCTATCACAGCCTTGCTCTGTGTGCATGTGTGTGCATGTGTGTGTGTGTGTGCGTGCGTGTGTGTGTGCGTGCGTGCGTGCGTGTGTGTGTGTGTGCGTGCGTGTGTGTGTGCGTGCGTGCGTGCGTGTGTATTAGACCTCCGTGTGGATTCTGTAGGCAGGACAAAGGTGTATGTCGTCCTGGGCCAATGGAGATAGGGGGCCCAGAATTGGGTCCCCATTACATTAAATGTATTGGGTAGGGGGCCCATTCAGATGACTTTGTCCCGGGCCCAGCAAAAGCTGTCAGCGGCCTTGGCTGTTGGTATTGCTGACATTACAGCATGACTGTCCCCTTGTGAGAAGCCTTTTTATGAGTTGCTCAGTTGAAGTACATTAACTGCCTAGGGTATGTCTTCAAGGTTGGCATCACAGGAGAGCCCAGCTTCAGTCAGATTTATAGATTAGTCAGCGCTCTGTGTGACTATCAGAAGATTGCATTGGAGTCCTGAGCAACGGGAAGGTCTTGCATATTGCATATTTTAAAGAAACTCTCAACATGTTTTAAGTATCAGCTTACATGTTTTAATTTCACAGACCATTAGAGAGATCCATCTGAATTAAAATGCATAAAAAGCCGTTCTATGTTCCAAATAATATTAAAAATGTACAAAAAAACTCTTGTTGTAACTGAAAAGAGTTTCAAGAGCAAATGCAAAGAAAAATGCATTTAAACTTTCAGCCATAATCACTAACAACAACACTGTTCACACAGCACTCCTACCCAGTGTTGCTGACAGCTTTGGCTAGGCCCAGGACAAAGTCATCTGAATGGGCCCCCTCACCCAATACATACAATGTAATGAGAATCCAATTCTGGTCCCCCCTTCTCTCTGGTCCCGGGACAGCAGACCCCTTTGTCCCCCCTTGTCAGCTTCCATGCTCCTCCCTTCAGGCCCTGTTCTATTCTTCTCTTCTCTCTTTGTCTTGTTCCAATCCTGTTTATGCTTCCTTTTCCATGTTGTGCCCTGCGACCCTGTGCTGTGCCCTGCAGCGGTCTCCTGCCGGCAGCTGGACGGCTCCCTGGCGGACATGGGCCACTGTCTGAGGCTTGCCAGCACCATGCCCCCCATCACCCAGCCTTGCCAGCTGCCCTGCCAGGACGACTGCCAGCTCACCCCCTGGTCCAAGTTCTCGCCCTGCGACTTCGACTGCGTGGGCGTGCGCACTCGCCGGAGGACGCTCGTGGGTAAGGAGGGTGCTCTTTTGTTTTTTTGAAGTACTGTGGTTCTTCTTCTTCTTCTTCTTCTTCTTCTTCTTCTTCTTCTTCTTCTTCTTCTTCTTCTTCTTCTTCTTCTTCTTCTTCTTCTTCTTCTTCTTCTTCTTCTTCTCCTTCTTCTTCTTCTCCTTCTTCTTCAGATGGATGGACAGATAGATAGATAGATAGATAGACAGATAGATAGATAGATAGATAGATAGATAGATAGATAGATAGATAGATAGCTTGTGTGTGTGTGTGTGTGTGTGTGTGTGTGTGTGTGTGTGTGTGTGTCTGTGTGTGTGAGAGAGAGAGAGAGAGAGAGAGAGAGAGAGAGAGAGAGAGAGAGAGAGAGAGAGAGAGAGAGAGAGAGAGAGAGAGAGAGAGAGAGAGAGAGAGAGAAGCTATCGGCAGTGGGACTTCAGCGGGTTCAGTTGGGTTCAGTGTATTAACCAAAGGAAGGCATTCTTGGCAAAGAGTCCTACAAAAGTGAGTAGGTGTGACCTGAAGAACCTGGTGAAGAACTTGCAGTTATCAAACTTTAGAGCTTCTTTAAAGCAGAAAATTGCTGTTGAGACGACAGACAAAGGTCTCTAAACTGGATGAGTGCTGTGAAGTGTTGCTGCTGTGAAGTGTGCACAGCCAAACGCTGCGAAAGCTCACACATTGAATTAAGTGCCGAGGGCTCAAAGGGGCGCCGATCGAACATATTCTTTCTACTCTACTCTAAATACACCAGGCAAAGGACAGAGGGCAATGAAAACAGCTAATGAAAGCGTCATTCTGTAAGAAAGGGTTATAGCAGCGGACCCGCCGTTTCAATTGTGCTGGCCATTATGTTGTCTTTTCTTCCTCAGAGATGAATGTCACGTAATGTTCCCGTTATGTGCTTAAAGCACTTGTTGAGAAGATATTGTTCTTCTTTACAGCGTGCTCACGGCCATCCTCAGGTCCTCTATCCAGGGGCCGCTGACAGCTTTGTATGGGCCCAGAACAAAGTAATCTGAAAGGGCCCTCCATCCAATACATGGAATGTAGAGAGGACCCAGTTCTGGGGCCCCCTCTTTCTCTCCCCCTGGGCCCGGGACAGCTGACCTGTTTGTCCCTCCCTGTCAGCGTCCCTGCCTCTATCTATACCACTTGTGGCATCCACCTGTTCAATGGTGATAATAATGCCTGATATTGATCATGTTGATTGCCGTCTTGGGACCTATCTCTCCTGCCTGGCCAGTAACTGCCTCTTATAGTGGAGAATGAGCTTTGCCACAATGCTCTTCCCATTCGCAGCACAACTGTGTAACTGTTTATTTATAGTGTTTATCGAGCGCCTCTCACGCAAAGCCCTTGGCCCAGATGTGTTCTATGTCCAACCATCGTTTTACATCTCCTTGGTTTTAAACTTTTATCGTTGATGGTAAATATGGACAGCTACTTATTTTTACACCTAGATTTAACGTACTATGCTGTAGTTTCTCACGAAGATAACCAAGGAAATATACAATCAACAACGCAGCTTATATAGCAATATTGTTATATACGTATATAAAGCTCTCTACAGCATGGTGTAACTCAGTGTTTCCCAACCTTTTTTGTCTCGTGTACCCCCTAAGGTTTTTTAACATTGTGTCATCATGAGTACCCCCTAATTCATGTGTTATATCGCTTTCTCTGTCCCGATGTGTCTATGCTGATGTTATAATATTTTTTTTCCATGTACCCCCTGCAGTGTGCTCACGTACCCCTAGTGGTACACGTACCCCTGGTTGGGAAACAGAGATGTAACTCACAAACTTTTATGCACAGTAGTAAATTATTTGGAAACACTACATGTGCTCGTCACTGTCCTTAAAGTAGAATTCCGTACAATTTACCCTTGCAGTTGTATTGCTCACACTAACCTTGGCTTGTCAGGGCTCAACATTTCTTTCGTCCTGATCATTCTAATTTGGGTCATGGTTTGTTTACGTTTTATTTTTTTTAAATGTCCCAAAAGTTATGCAACATCAGAAGACACCTTACAACACAGCACCAAAATTTGAGATGATATTTTGAAGGGTTAGCATAAAAAATGCTGTGTCGTTGGTTACTGTCAAATGAAGAGTAGCATGAGCAATACAACTGCATGTTAAAAGTTGAAAGAATTCTCCTCTCATTTCAGTACTATTGCAGTTTCACAACATCTTGTCCTCTGCCTACATAGTGTCATACAAAATCCAAGAATATAAACACAAAACAGCAGAGCTTCTGGTGGTGGTGGTTATTGCAGTGTTATTGTTTGTTTATGTGTCCTCAAAAAAAGACAAGAGCAGTTTGAGTCACCTTGTGTCTTGCGTCAGACAAAAGCAAAGAAATGAACTAATGAGATGCTTGTGGTGATACCACAGCTAGTGTGTCCTCAAAAAAAAAAACACAAAAAACAATAGCAGTTTGTTTCACCTTCCTTCTGTGCCATGTGTTTGTGATGGTACCACAGTCATTGTATCAGTTTATTTAACCTTACCTCTGTATCAGGCAAATACAAGAATATTAACTGTTCAGTGGTTGAGGTGGATTATGTTTGTTGTGTGTTTGTGTGTCCATCTGAAATACAGAAACTACGAAAGTTTCACTTTCTCCTTATGTGTCAGGCAAAAGCAAAAAGAACTTTTGAGTGACTGTGTGGTGATAACGCACTGAAATACAAAAACAACCTCAGTTACACTATCACCTTCCTCCCGTGTGACAGGCAAAAACAGGAAGATGAACTGTTCACTGTTTGTTACTGCATCTTGAAATATAAAAAGTACAACAGTTTCCCTTTCACCTACCCCCTTGTATCAGTGAAAAGCAAGAAGGTCAACTGTTCAGTTGGTTCAGGGGTGTGATGATGCTACTGTGCATGAAGATAAAGCTGTTCAGTGGTTGTTGTGGATGATCTTAGTTGTGTGTGTTTGTGTGTGTGTTTGTGTGTGTGTATGTGTGTGTGCGCGTGCGCGCGTGCGTGCGTGCGTGCGTGCGTGCGTCAGTGCGTGTCCTCCTGGAATACAAAAAAGCACAACAGTTTCACTTTCACCTTCCCCACCACCTTCCATCAGGCAAAAGCAAGAAGAGGGACAAGTGCAAGAACAGCCAGCAGTTCCCGCTGAGCGAGACCCAGTACTGCCCGTGTGACAAGTACAACGCCCAGCCCGTAGGCAACTGGTCGGACTGCGTGCTGCCGGAGGTGCGGCCGGAGCCCCCAGCGGTGGGCAAGTTCCCCACGCCGGCGGAGGTGCGCGAGTGCGGCCAGGGCTACCGCTACCAGGCCATGGCCTGCTACGACCAGAACAACAGACTGGTGGAGACATCACGCTGCAACAGCCACGGTAAGGGGATGCATACTTTCGGTGTGTGTGTGTGTGTGTGTGTGTGTGTGTGTGTGTGTGTGTGTGTGTGTGTGTGTGTGTGTGTGTGTGTGTGTGTGTGTGTGTGTGTGTGTGTGTGTGTGTGTGTGTGTGTGTGTGTGTGTGACCACGTGTGTGCATGCGTCTGTCTGTCTGTCCGTTTGTTTGTCTGTTCTTTCTCCCTCTTTGTCTGTCTATCTCTCTCTCTCTTCCTGAGCATGCCTCTCTCTCTCTCTCTCTCTCTCTCTCTCTCTCTCTCTCTCTCTCTCTCTCTCTCTCTCTCTCTCTCTCTCTCTCTCTCTCTCTCTCTCTCTCTCTCTCTCTCTCCCCATCTCTGTTCAGATGCATCTTCATTTTTAGGATTATTAGGATGCATTGGACATCTACTATTCTTGTCTGCACTATTCATGTCTGCGCAATTTCACCACTTATATTTTCTTTCTGCCATTCTGTATCTCTTGTTCCTTGCTCTTTTCATTGCATTTGACAACTTCATACTCTTTTGTCTCGTAACTTTATGGCCTTGCTTTGTCATTTTTACTAACTGTTAAATGACAATGAAGGCCTTGAAGTCAGCTCGAAATACAAAATTAGGCCAAACCGAGTATTGAGGGCAAAATATTAAAATACTTTTTAAGGTTGTCATCATATCTGTATTAATGATCTGATATTAAAATTCCAGTTTGAAGATAATGAATTCTGGATTTTCATTAGCTGTAAGCTGTAATCATCGAAATGAAATCCAACATCAAAACAAGGCTTGAAATATATTCATATTGTGTGTATCTACAAAGCGTTATATTAGTTTTAATATATTAGTTTTACTTACATACAGTAGTGAGTAGAGTTTTTCCCGTTGTATTTGTATTCCTTGAGATGCGTCTGTCTATGGCCCCTCCGGGTTTTACGCTTTCTTATTCCTCTCTGTATATATGCTTTTGGTCTTTCCGGATCTTTCCGCTTGTCTACAGTCCCTGCTGCCCATTTATCACTATCTAGCTATCTATCTTGATCTCTGTTTGCTTTCTGTCACTTTCCTTGCTCAACATTTTCTCGACTTCTCTGTTCTTTGTCTCTGTTCCATTACTCTTTTTCCACCTCTCTTCCACGCTATCCATCGATATTTATCCCTCTTCTTTACAAATGTCTATCAACCTTTTTTTCTACATATCTTCTTTATCTCCTCTTCCCCCTTTTTGTGTACTCTATCATACACAGTCTCTCTCTCTCTCTCTCTCTCTCTCTCTCTCTCTCTCTCTCTCTCTCTCTCTCTCTCTCTCTCTCTCTCTCTCTCTCGTTTGTTTTCTCTTCCCGTGTTTCTGTCTGTGTCCTTCACTTTCTAGAAGTATTTTCCTTTTGAAAAAATTGTGACTTTATTGGATATGACAGTGAAGAGAAGACAGGCAGAGAGTTGTGGGGCGGGGGACATGGGGTTGGATAGGGTTGGGAAATGACCACATTTGAACCTGGCTTGCCCTGGGTGCCTGCCCAACTTAGATATGAGCGCTCCAACTACGGCACCACTGCAGTTTTCTGGTTGACCTATCCCTCACTTTTGTTCTTTCTTTTTTTTCTTTTCTTTTCTTTTCTTTTCTTTTCTTTCTTTCTTTTTCCCTTAGTCTCTCTCTCTCTCTCTCTCGCTGCACATACAGTGTTGTAATCTCCTTTGGAGCTTTATACGAGTATCTAACTGCATCAGACTGAACAAACATCTCACTCTCACTCGACTTTACAACCCTCATCCCCACAAACTGACGCACAGAGTAGCCTTATACAGTACACACACCAGCACCCCACTGGCACACATACACACACACCACACACTGGCACACTGACACACTCAGATCTAATGGATCTACTGTAACATTAATCACGGCTAAACACACTAAATCATACGCTTACGTACATCGGCATGTTTTACTTTATGCATGGCACGCATACCAAAAGATAACCAAGGGATGAGTGGTTCAGAGGAGATCCATTTATATAGTTTAGTCTTACTTACTGCCCTCCCGTTCGCACATCTGCCCCTTAATGCACCCGAATAAGCGTGAGACACGTACCGAGCCGTGACACTCTAGACTCTAGGTTAATTGTCCCTGTTATTTGCAATACTTTGTCTTGTCTTGCCCATCAAGACATAATGACAGGCTGTGTCAGAGTGTCGACATTGCAGAGTGTGATGCCAAAACCAATCACTCACAAAGCTTTGCCAAAGTGTTCTTTTTTAAAAAGACTTGGGAGAAGGGGAAGTTGACTTTCAAAAGAAGTCGTGTTCAGCGGAGCTCCTTTTGTCTTGATAAGCTGTCATCCTTAAAATATTAATGTTGTTTTTGTGTTGCTTACTTCTTCTGTCATTGTTTTTGCTATAAATGGGGTGATTTGCATGAGTTAATTGAGACTGCTGCATGGGAAGATTGTAGACTAGATGAACAGAAGTCATGTAGTGAGAAGGGTGCCACTTGAATACTGAGAGCTGATGGACTGTGAATAACTATGAGACTGCAGAGTTTATATGGGACCAGAACAGGACAGAGGAGGTGGTGCCAGAGTTGCCAGATTGGATTGTTTCCCACCTTATTGGGCTACTTAGTATGACCATCTGTGTGTAAAAAAATGCATAGGGTGGGTATTTTTGTAGATGTGTGGCCATAGAAATCAAGATAATTCATTTAAAATTGGGCAGGATTTGCATCCAGGCATTTTATGAACACATATTGGTCTGGAAATCATCAGCCACATCTGGCAACCCTGGTTGGTCCTTGGTGGCATTGGTTTGGTAGCACAGGATAGATGGAGTGGGTGCTTGGGTGAGTGCTGCTCGCTGGGTGTGGTCAAATTGGTTGAATGGGGTTTTGTAGGGTGGAATGGTGTAGCCAGGCCACGCCCTTCTAGTGACACAACACCTCCGGCATTGCTTCTAGTCAAGCCAAGAGCAATGTAAATATCGTTTCTGATCTCCCGAAAAATCGGGAACTCCACACACCTTGTTGGAAACCAGTCAACCAGTAGCAAACCTAGAGGGGCGGGTAAACCGTGCTGTTTGGGAAACGTTAATTGTTATGCTCTTGGTCAACCAAGTCTCGAAGAGATTGAAAGTCGATGATAATCAGGCTAGGGATGGTGCTGGTTGGTTGAACAGCTGCAGACCTACAGGTATGGCCATAAGTTCATCACGTAAATGAGGAAAGGTGGCAGTAGGAAACATGTGGGTCGTTTCCTACACCCTCATTCATGGCTGAAGTGTCTTTGAGCAAGACATTGCTCCAGGGATTGTAACCAATATTTTGTACCTAAACAAAGTAGGAAAGTGTCTTCTTAAGGATACTACTACTAAGGATGGCTGGAGTGCTGCGGGGTGGATTGTGAGTTTGAACTGCATGGATGTTTGAAGTGGCATTGGTTGGTTTGGTGGAACAGCACCAAAACAGTGAGGGGCATGCTGCCACTAGATAACTGTTGTAGGACAAGGTTGGTGAGATATGGTGGCACTGAATGAGTGGATTAACCCATTGAAGCCTGATGTTGAGTTGCGCAACATTGACCCTGGCGCCTGGAGCTGCATTTCGCAACATTCAGGCTCATGAGATTTGAGACAATGAATGAACAAATTCTAATGAAAGATGA
>NC_085861.1:43332077-43342077 GCF_034702125.1 Engraulis encrasicolus
GTCGCGTGCGTGTGTGTGTGCGTGTGCGTGTGCGTGTGCGTGTGCGTGTGTGTGTGTGTGTGTGTGTGTGTGTGTGTGTGTGTGTGTGCGTGTGTGTGTGTGTGTGTGTGTGTGTGTGTGTGTGTGTGTGTGTGTGTGTGCATGCGTGTGCATATGTGTCCACGTCCCGGCTAATTATGCTTCAGCGATGAGGGATTGGTCACATTTTTCTTGTGGAGGGAAGGGAGAGAGAGAGAGGTGTGCAAATGAACAGAACACCTCCGCGGTAATGTCCCCCGGGGGATATGCACTTGCAGATTGTTCTTGAACGTTCCTCATCTCCTCTCTCCCTCTCTCTCTCCCTCTCTCTCTCCTCCTACATATCTGCCTCAGGGCAGTTGTGCTGGGACCACATAAATAGCAATCTGGCCGTGGTGAACAAAAAAAAAACATAATCATCTGAAGAGCCAGCCCATTTCAAACCGTGTGGTCTGTCTGTCAGCCCACTATAAGCATGCCAGGCACAAACCAAGGGGATATCTTTCAAGCTGCCTCCGCCTGTGAATGTGCAAGGCTTTGAGGAGTCGATAAAGACTCTTATTCATCCAGGTCATGTTGAGTCAAAGGAGTTCAGTTGTACGCAAGTGGTCCTCCTTTTGGAGCTTCTATACCTTTTTAACTTTTTATCAAAGGCTTTGTCAGGGCCTTGGCCACAGGTCAAACAGCTAAGGCACCGTGGTGGTGTTACACCAGGGTGTTGGGTTTGATTCTGGCCTGAGGTGAGGTCATTTCCTGATTCTCTCCCAACTCTCTCTCACACACACTCACGTCCTGTCGCCACCTCACTCTGTCATATCTAATAAAAACCCCTGAAAATATTTGTTAAAAAATGCTTTGTCAGATCTGGCTTGATGATTAGAGTGTTGGTTCTTGGGGTTCGGGTCAAGAGATTACAGGGAGTCCCCAGAATTTTGTCTGCATTGAGGTTGTGACCAAAATTATACAAGTGATCATTATATTTCGGCCAACAGAAACAGCTGCTCTATGGCCCCCGTTTAGAGCCATTTGGTCCCCTGATTAATGTCTCAGAGAAATTTTAGTGCAAATACGCGGATACAATTTTGGGTTGGGGGTTGGCTTGTCACAGATACAGTTTTACATCCCTGGATCCTTAGAGGCGGCTCTGTAGGGCCACACCCCCTCGTCACATGACAGAGGAGGGGTGTGAATCGCTGTTGTAGTATGTGCAGTAAAAAAGGCAGCGCTAATTCAAGACTTAAACTACATTTCAACATCTTCTAGATTGCATTTGGTACCAGAGTACATTACATTACGCTTGGCTTATGCTTTTATCCAAAGCAACTTACAGTTATTTTAAGTACTGGTTACAGTCCCTTGAGCAGTGTGGGGTTGGGTGCCTTGCTCAAGGCACCTCAGCCATAGACTATAGAGATAGGGCGTGGGTGGGTGGGATTTGAACCTGCAATCCCCTGATCTAAAGCCCATCTCCACTAGGCCTCGGCTTTCCACAAGTACTCAGTACAGTATACCAGTGCAGTAAGTGTTGAATTACAGTAACACTGGTATGTTTTACTGCGTGCTTGGAGCTTTAGAGTGAGTGTTGTAACAACAGTTCGGCACACTCTAGCCCTCCGGTGCTTTGAACCATCAGAGTAACAAAACACTACTGCGCCATTGCAGCCAAGTTGTCATCACTGTGCAAAGCACCCCCAGTGTTAATCTAGACAGCTCCGCAGCAGGCAAACTGATTGGTCAGACCAGATTTGGGCGAATAACTAATGAGGTTAATCAGAGGGTCATTAACTAGACTGTACTCAGAATAGAAACATTTCATTTTTTGAACAGTAGGGAACGTCTATATTTAAAGGCTACATATAAAAGGGTCCATATCCACCACGAAAAAAAGCTAAAAAATATATATATATAAATAAAAAATCCTAAGCTGCCGTCACAGACAGGATCATTTTTCTGGTAGTTAATTTTGATTTTAAAAATCCTCTTTCTCTCGTTCATTCAATCTCTGTGCAGCCCTCTATTTTAAAGAGATTAGCATCGCTGGAGATTGAGGTCATGTTCGGCTGGTGAGCTTAAATAAAATATTTATTTTATCGTGCGACTCTCATGCTGTAAGCAGTCTATGTGATCAGGTACTTTAGGGCTTTGTGTCATGGAGCTTTTTGCGGAGGCCGAGCTGGACACTTGTCAGTCTAGTCCTCTCCAGACCCTGGTGTGATCCTACAGGGTTTCGCTGTGACTGACTGTGTTCTCAAAACTCAATCATCTTTTTCTATGGTGCAGAGGGGATAGAAGGGGGGGGGGGCAATTCGACCATACAAAGTCTCTATTTTCTTTACCTCTCTGTCTCTCTGTCGCTCGCTCTCTCTCTCACGCACTCTCTCCCTCTCTCTCTCTCTCACGCACTCTCTCCCTCTCTCTCTCTCTCTCACTCTCTCTCTCACTCTCTCTTTCTCTCTGTCTCTCTCTGGCTCTTGCCTTCTTTCACACTCACTCTCCCCGTTTCTCTAAATGGCTTCTGCCCAGTTGCAACATTTGCAATATCAAAGTTAAACATGAAAATATGATCTACAGTTTATGGATGGATATACTATGTGTATCTCTCTCTCTCTCTCTCTCTCTCTCTCTCTCTCTCTCTCTCTCTCTCTCTCTCTCTCTCTCTCTCTCTCTCTCTGTCTCTCTCTCTCTCTCTCTCTCTCTCTCTCTCTCCTTTTTGCCTGCCTGACTGACCTTTTTCTTTTATTTTCTCCCTCTTGCCATGTTTTGACACATCTTTTTGCGGCCCATCCCTCCTCCAGGCCCAGGTAAGAGCTTTTCATTCCCACAGACATGAGCAATTTATGACCACAGGCACAGCACAGCACAGCCCCTGATTAAGCTCTTAGGAGATAATCTACTGATAATCATTCTGATTTTTAAAAATCACCGTTTGCCCCCAGTCCGGAAATTTCTGTCATTATTTTGCTCTCTGTGAAGATTGCTCTCTGTTCTGATGAGTGCTGCGTGTCTGTATGTGTGTGCTTGTGCCTTTGTGTGTATATGTGATGATTGCATGATTGTTTGACGGTGTTGGCACTGGGCTGTCTGTGTTTTAATCCACGTTTTTCTTTCGCATGTTTAGTCATTCACTAACATCTTTGCTGCTCTGTTTTTATGTGCGTTTATGTGTGCGTGTGCGTGTGTGTGTGTGTGTGTGTGTGTGTGTGTGTGTGTGTGTGTGTGTGTGTGTGTGTGTGTGTGTGTGTGTGTGTGTGTGTGTGTGTGTGTGTGTGTGTGTGTGTGTGTGTGTGTGTAACCGCACTGTTATAATTGTGTGCGCGTGTGTGAGTGTATGTGTGCGTGCCCAAAATAATATGTCTGTGTGTTTGCATGTCTCTCTGTGTCTCTGTGTGCATGTGTTCTGATGTTCTGATCTGTGTGTGACGTCGTGCGCAGGTGTACGAGGTGGTGCTGTGCGTGAGCGATTGCAGCGAGTACTAATAATATGGCCGTCTATGCATGTCTCTCTATATGCTTGTGTGTGATGTTCTACTCTCCCACACCGTCCACAGGTGTACGAGGTGGTGCCGTGCGTGAGCGACTGCAGCCAATACATCTGGGTGGCCGAGCCCTGGAGTGTTTGGAAGGTCAGCAACGTCGACCTGAAGGAGAACTGTGGAGAGGGGGTGCAGACACGCAAAGTCAGGTACGGCATACTGCACCGCACGGAACCACCATCACCATATCAGGGATGATTGACTCGGGCCCAGGGAGAGAGATGGGCCCCGGAAATGGGTTCTCATTCCATTGTATGTATTTGTGGGTGGGGTGGGGTGGCCCATTCAGATGACTTTGTCCCGGGCCCGGCCAAAACTGTCAGCGGCCCTTCGCTATCTTTACACAAGCACCATCTACATATCAGCCTGGAGTCACCCCTCACTCCGTAGGGAGGGGTTGCAGACCTGCAAAGTCACATGTCATACCACATCATATACTGCACTGTACAGAACAACCAGCGCCATCTATTGTAGCAACCTTGGGGTCAGCCACAAACAGACACAGATACACACACACACACACACACACACACACACACACACACACACACACACACACACACACACACACACACACACACACACACACACACACACACACACACACACACACACACACACAAAAGCACACATACATACAGTGCACGCAGACACACACACACACACACACACACAAACACATACCGGTACACACACACACACTATATGTATGCTCCTTCTTGTAGTAGCTGACATTGTACGAAATAATTGGTAACACAAAGGGCTAGCAAAACACCACCAAGCTGCAAGGAGAAACATGTGATGTTTCGATCTAGCTGTTCCAAAATATTCAACACCGATCACTCTCATCTATTTTTAGAATGTATATACTGTACATTGTAAAATATAGCTAGAATAGAAGAAGAGGAAAAGAGGCCATTTTTTGCCAGGTTTCATTTTGTAGAGTGGAGGACAATAGAGTAGTGCATATACTTTATGAATCCCAAAGGAAATTAAAGGGGCACTATCTAATGCTTTCAAGTTAATTAATCACCTTTACGTGTCAAGCAATGCTTAAACGAGTCATTAGTAAGCGAATGAGCACTCTCCAGACCGCTCCCACTGTCTGTGGTCTGAAAATTAACACTGATGACTAATGTGTTTTTAAAATGTATCTGTCGTAAAATAGAGCAAGAACAAGAAGACCACAAGGAGTTTAGGGCCATTCTCAGGGTGGAGAGTAGAGTACAGCAGAGCAGAGATAGGACTTTATTAATCCTGATGTAAATGTAAGGAAAAGTCTCCAAAGTCATGCCCTTCTCTATAATTCACAACTCAGAGTGCATCAATCACTTTTATAATTCTCAGATTCAGATTTTGTTTAGTAGAGTAGTGGAGTAGAGCTGACTAAAGTGGCGATTATGTCGATTCAAAAGTCAGTTACTGTAATATGGAAAAGTTCAAAGTCGTGTCCTTTGCTACTCCCTGCTGTGTATGCTGAACATAAAATGAATATTTTGTTGTATATATTGAATAAATTGAATATATTGAATATTTTGAATATATGGTTGTAAACACTTGAATAGAGCATGTGTCTCCTCTTCTGTCTTTGGAATATATTACTTAGACTTCCACACTCATACCTTCGCCCACCATTTTTTCTCTGATTTGAATTCATCTCTTTTGTGTGACTCAATTGACTTGTTCCTGGTGGTATATACTTGAACAGGTAGCACACATTTTGATGATGTTCATTACCCACGTTGGTAATTGCTGCCTGATAAGGTTTTGGTAACAAATTGGTACACGCTGGACCTTTAAGAATTTGCTGTGTATGGTACCGTAGGTGCATGCTGAACACGGTGGATGGGCCGTCCGACCCGGTGGAGGACTACCTGTGCGATCCGGAGGAGATGCCCGTGGGCACACGCGAGGGACGGCTACCCTGCCCAGAGGACTGCGTACTGTCAGACTGGGCACCCTGGACCCCCTGCAACATGGTGAGAGAGAGAGAGAGAGAGAGAGAGAGAGAGAGAGAGAGAGAGAGAGAGAGAGAGAGAGAGAGAGGGAGAGAGAGAGAGAGAGAGAGAGAGAGAGACAGAGAGACAGACAGAGAGAGAGAGAGAGAGAGAGAGAGAGACAGAGACAGAGACAGAGACAAAGAGAGACAAAGAGAGAAATAGTACAGTAGAGTAACCTTATTGGTCCCCGGGGGAAATTTAGGTATCAAGTAGCTTACATATATTGCCCACATGGACATTTCAAGACACATATAACACAGGTAGTAGTCAGGGAGGGGAAAAATAAAAAAATAAAAAATAAATAAAAAGGCAGTTGTGCAAAAACAAAAACAACAATTGTGCAAAAACAACAGAGAGAGAGAGAGAGAGAGAGAGAGAGAGAGAGAGAGAGAGAGAGAGAGAGAGAGAGAGAGAGAGAGAGAGAGAGAGAGAGAGAAAGAGACACAGAGAGAGAGAGAGAGAGAGAGAGACTTTGTACCCCTCTATACCCCCTCTGCAACATAGAGAGAGATGATTGAGTTTTGCTCAGTCTTTGTCCCCTCTCTGCTAAATAATTCATGTGAAATCTGGTTTAACATGGTTTGTGGCTCTACACATACTTACTGTTGACTACAACAATACAACAACGCAACAATGCAACAACACAACAATGCTGTTGACCCTGTTTGGCCTTGGCTCTCTTGTTTCAACAACAAACTACATCATGACCATAGGCGTGCACAGATAGGGATGAGGTGGTGCTAAATATAGCCTCTAGTCATGCAGCTGAAAGTTCCTTATGCCCCCATCCACCACCTTCAGTTCCTGCCCCCGAAAATGTCTGTGCCTGCCACTGATAATGATAATGAAAGTCTTAAGTATGTATAAATATGCAGATGAGTGCCTTGGATTCAGTTTGTCAGTCATATATAGTATATACTCGGTAACCATTTGATGAAATTTGCACAACGTAGCTGTGCTAAATTTCACCAACAGAAGCTAATTTTGAGCCTTTACATGCAAATTCTGAGCTAGCATTTGCAAACGTAACAGTGTGGAATAGCAGAAAACATTAATTAACACCAGCCAAATAAACTGGTTTGCAATTGAGATCAATACCCAATTACTGCTATTACACACCCACACGCACTCACACACACACACACACACACACACACACACACACACACACACACACACACACACACACACACACACACACACACACACACACACACACACACACACACACACACACACACACACACACACACACACACACACACACACACACACACACACACACACATTCAAAGACCTGTTTTCCAAACAAAATTACTATAAAAGCCATTTTTAATGCAATTTTCAACCATCATTTTTAGCGATTTAATTTTTAAAAGAGCATTGTGGCAATTGTTATTGTTAATAACTGTTATTGACATGTGAACAGGTTAATATGCTATCGATTTTATTTCACACAAAATTGTTATGCATGTTATCGATTTTATTTCATACAAGCAAATACAACACAGCAGGGACTTTATGGACATTAACTGAATAAGCACAATAAAAGCACTTCATTTTAATGTTTTCTTGAAAATAGACATAGGGTTTTGGAAAATAACTCTTTATTTGCTTTCCACAGTCAAAATAGAGTGAATTTGACTCAAAATCATTCTGCCCTGTTCACTGACCTTGATTTGGGGCTTGTGTTGTGTCTGCATCGCTCATTATTGTTTTCCCCTGATCATTGCTTTGTCTAGTTGTCTCCAAAAAGTCATTTAGCTTTCAATTACGTTGACTTGAAGTTCTTATGCTTTGGGCCAAGGTAGTTAATAGAAGTGTTCTGGTGTTTGTAATTGCTGTTTGTCCTTTCCTCTACTATTGTCTCATTTATTTTGGCTTTCATTGTTAGACATTCTTTAGAAGCATGCCATCACAGTACTGTGAGATTTTCATTGCACTATTTTAGGCAGACATGCTTGATAAAATATCCACCTGCTGCAATATGACCTACAGTGTGTGTGTGTGTGTGTGTGTGTGTGTGTGTGTGTGTGTGTGTGTGTGTGTGTGTGTGTGTGTGTGTGTGTGTGTGTGTGTGTGTGTGTGCGCGTGTGTGCGTGCGTGCGTGCGTGCGTGCGTGCGTGCGTGCGTGCGTGTGTGTGTGTCTGTCTGTCTGTTTGTGTGTCTGTGTGCGTGTGCGTGCGTGCGTGGGTGGGTGCATGCACGTGCATGCTCGTGTGTGCGTGTGCATGCAGGAACATCATTAGGAAGTATAAATATCTCCTCTTGATCTCAATTATGGAAATCTGAGGAATTCAGGCAGCTTCTTTCATCTGTGTTATTTTAAGGAACAGAAGTGACTTATCGAGAGCTGTCCTTTTTTCAGTCGTCTGTCAGCTCTGAGTTTTGCTAAGCAGAGGCAGTACATTTATTTGGTCATGTGGGTCAGGGAGCAAGTGTGTGTGTGTGTGTGTGTGTGTGTGTGTGTGTGTGTGTGTGTGTGTGTGTGTGTGTGTGTGTGTGTGTGTGTGTGTGTGTGTGTGTGTGTGTGTGTGTGTGTGTGTGTGTGTGTGTGTGTGTGTGTGTGTGAACAAAGTGTCACCGTGCTGCGAGTCATCAGGGTGTCACCACAATGCACTGGAAACTGTGTGTCTGTTTCCTTTTGCATCTCAGTGTGCTTGATGGTACATGTTCGAGTGCGTACATGCATGTGTGTGTGCGTGTATGCATATGTGCATGTGTTTCTGTATGTTTGTGTGTGTGCCTGCGTGAGTTTGTATGTGTTTGTATATGTGTGTGTCTGTATGTGTCTGTCTGTGTTTTTTCTGTCTGTGTTTTTTCTCTGTGTGTGTGTGAGAGAGAGAGAGAGAGAGAGAGAGAGAGAGAGAGAGAGAGAGAGAGAGAGAGAGAGAGAGAGAGAGAGAGAGAGAGAGAGAGAAAGAGAGAGAGAGAGAGAGAGAGAAAGAGAAAGAAAGCTTTCCACCTGTAAGGTTACCCACTCCCCATCCTCCTCACACCAGGACAATAACCAGCGTAAACCACCGCTGCCTCCACACACTCGGCAATGAAGAAAAGCCATTTTATAGGGCACTTTGACTTTATCCTCTCCTTCCCTCTCTCTCTCTCTCTCTCTCTCTCTCTCTCTCTCTCTCTCTCTCTCTCTCTCTCTCTCTCTCTCTGTCTCTTCCCATTCCTTTTGCTCTGCTTCTCTTGCCGTCTCGCAATCTCTCCATGTCTCTCTCCGTCTCGTTCTTTTGTGTGTCTCTCTCTGCTTACCCCACCCTTTGTCTTTTTTTTCAACAATACTTAATCTCTTTTTTTTCATTGTCTGTCCTTCTACCTTAATTTTTCTTTTTTTTCATCTCTCTCTCTCTCTCTCTCTCTCTCTCTCTCTCTCTCTCTCTCTCTCTCTCTCTCTCTCTCTCCCTCTCCCTCTCCCTCTGTATCTCTCTCTCTCTCTCTCTTTGTCCTCCACACTCTTTCTCTCTCCTCCCTTTTCCTCCGATTGCTTCCCTCGCGTTTGCCTCTCTGCCCTCCAGCACGAGTCATTATTAATCACACACTATTCACTTTGAGGGGCTGACACGCCGACTTCCCACCAATTTAAATCCCACCGTGAAGCTGCGGTTGCACCTACAGGGCTGTCCGATGTGTTATTCATGACACAGGCGCAGGAGGAGGAGGAGGAGGACGGGATGGAGATAGCGGGATGAGGATAGAGAGAGAGAGAGAGAGAGAGAGAGAGAGAGAGAGAGAGAGAGAGAGAGAGAGAGAGAGAGAGGAGGACGGGACGGAGATAGCGGGATGAGAGAGAGAGAGAGACCGAGAGAGAAAGAGAGAGAGAGAGGAGGACAGAATGTGAATTGGATGGATGAATGGATGGATGGATGGAGGAATGTGGGAAAGTGAGAAGACCTGGGAAGTGTCTGTGTGTGTTGTGTGTGTGTGCATACGGAGGAGTGGAGGGATGAGGAGACAGAGGCGGGAGAGAGAGAGAGAGAACAGAATAGTTGGATGTGTGTGTGTTTGTGTGTTTGTGTGTTTGAAGACATGTGCATGTGTGTTTGTGTTGTGTGTGTATGGGATTCTGTGTGAGTGTATTTATGCTTTTGTATGTATGTGTATGTCTGAGAGAGAGTATTATGCATTTGTGTGTGTCTGCAAATAATTGTTTATGCACTGTGTGATTATGTTTATGAGGAAAGGAGAGAGAGAGAGAGAGAGAGAGAGAGAGAGAGAGAGAGAGAGAGAGAGAGAGAGAGAGAGAGAGAGAGAGAGAGAGAGAGAGAGAGAGAGAGAGAGAGAGAGAGAGAGAGAGAGAGAGAGAGAGATGTAATAGGTAAGGGAGAGCATTGCCATATGCACATAATTAGTAATTCACAATCACCTGTGGCTTATATGCATGCTGTGGCTAGTGTGTGTGTGTGTGTGTGTGTGTGTGTGTGTGTGTGCGCGTGTGCGCGTGTG
>NC_085861.1:43347077-43359577 GCF_034702125.1 Engraulis encrasicolus
CTCTCTCTCTCTCTCTCTCTCTCTCTCTCTCTCTCTCTCTCTCTCTCTCTCTCTCTCTCTCTCTCTCTCTCTCTCTCTCTCTCTCTCTCTCTCTCTGTCTATCCCCCTGGGAGTATAATAATTCCGTGATGGGTCCGAGAGTCTTCCAGCCGGCGTCACACTCTCTGAAAGCCGCTACTCGAGTGGCTCAATCTGGCCTGAAGGCAGATAAATAATATCGCAGGCAGTCCCAGCCGGCCGTCTTAAGGAGATATACAATACGGCACTCTAATGCAGTGTTTGTTTGGCTGGCCTCCTTCACCACAGGGCCATGGACAAAACATTGCAAATTAGTCAGACCCAGGGGCGTAGCAGCAAATTGTGGGGCCTATGTACAATCCGCTCCACTGGACCCCCCCCAGTCATATATCTATATTAATGAGATACTTTGTGGGGCCCCTATATACATGGGGCCCTGGTAACTCAGTCATGCTTTACCCCCCTGAACGACACCCCTGGTCAGTCTCACTATCCTCATAACAACACACCCGTATCCTATAACCTCCCTCAACCCACCACAAACTAGCACACAGTCACACACATAAACAAAAGACACAACCACACACAATTGCACACTAACACACAATCAAATTCGGCCTCACATGAATACACACAAGTAGGCTAGCATAATTTTAAGGGGAGTTTTGCACAGACTATTCTGGTGCAGGTAATACTTAATAATAATCACCCACCTGCTGTCTTGGCCATTTAACTGTACTGGTCCCTTACAGTCCTTTTAAAGTGGTTCCAATGGTTGTAATGGTTGTGTGGAGTGTACACTGTGGGTCACTTAGGTGGAAAACACACTTTCTCTCTTATTCACTTACTAAAAAGGTTCAATTTCAATGTTAATTTCAGTGGTATGCCCTCAGTGTGTATGTTTTGAGTTATACCCATTGGTGGGCCCTTGAATTATACGTAAACATCCATGTTGACATAGATTTGGATTATATTTGCTGTTAGTGCGGAAGTCTTTTAGGGGTCCTTAGAACCAGAGGCGGATTAAGATGGCCTGAGGCCACTAGGCTACAGGCTGCTGAGGGCCCCCCTGAAAGGCAAATGTTGTGACAAAATTACATCGACGGTGTCAAGTAATTACGTGCTACTTAATATGTTTGCCAGATGTGGAGACGGGTATTAACAGGATTTAAAACTATACTTGGCACCACAGATGCATTTTTCAATATTGCATCTCTTCATAATTCTGCAGGGGTTTTTTTTATTTATTTATTTTTACATTTGGTCAATCTGGGCCCCTGGCAGGAAGGGGCCCCTAGGCTTCAGCTATATCTAGCCTGTGTGTTAATCCGGCCCTGTTTACAGTGGTAGAGATTTGGTGGAGGCCTAGGCAATCGCCTATCTCTGCCTGTTGGTAAAACCAGGTCTGGTTGAGGCGTAGGGGAGCAGGTCATCAGTAGCCTTACTATACTGTAAATGTGCTTTAAGGCATAAGGCGTTGAGATTAGCAAGTCCTGTCAGCGGTGGCAGGTGAAGTAGAGGGGTGGCACAGCACAGAGACGCTCTGACAGCCTGTGTACACCTCTGGCAATAAAGCCTCCTGTCAGAGTTGCAGCATTCTGCTGTCGATGTTGTTGAAGATACCCACTCCGCTCCCCTCCCCTCCAATCCCCTCCCTTTGCTTTCAAAGTCTGAATTGCATCAGGTAATACCACTGTAGCGTGCCAGCCAGAATGTCAAGCATCTTAGCAGAAATCTCTCCCGTTCACACATGGGATGAGTGGCAGTATGGGAGAGACAGAATGTACAGTTAGACGTCTTCCTTTTGAACCAAATACAGTTTTTGAAAAATGCAGTGTTAATTCAACACGTAGGGAGTCCATTTAACATCTTCCAAAGTGTATTTGGTCTCAGAGTACTCTCTAAGTGTTGAGTTAACATTTTTCACTGTGTAGACACAATCAGATGCCGAAGGTCTGGGTCGGGCCGCCACATGCAGGGTCCATCTCCGCTCGAAACGCAGCCTCAGTTCGCCATCAAAGACTACTGCTGACAGAGCGCTGAAAAAAAAAACGATTCGCCGGGTCGCTGTTATATATGCGTTCGAGCTCTCAGGCAACCAATTTTACACTGCATTTCTGTTGCCGAGGCAACACAGGGTCACTTGTTAGTTCTTTTCCAGTCGTCTACTTCTCCTTTCAATGCAGAGCTCTTCATCGTCAATAATACAATATATGACCTCTTTTTTCTGCCATATGCACTACAGCTGAATAAACTGCACAACTTTTTAGTAGGTACTACACATTCGGTGATATGTTTGCAGTGCAGACAAGTCGTCTGCTCTGCTTTTCAATAGGCCTACAGAGTGCTTCATCGTCAGTAATATGTTATATGACCTCTTCTTTGCTGAATACAGCCAACTAAACCGCACAATGTTTACTACACCTCCGGATCCGGTGATATATGCTTACAGTTTAAAAGGTCATTGATAGCTACATGTTGAACGGGGAAACATAACAATGGGGAAGTGCTGGCACAAATAAATGTGCTGTATTTTGTCAAGGTCTGCCAAAAAACCCTGCCCAGCCTTCAGTTCCTACCTACTGCCTGCACTGTATGAATTTTCATCAACTTCTGTCAGATGGAAAGAGGAAGTGTGGCATAGGACATATTGTCAAGGACAGACTTCTTTTCTCTGCACGCTGTCTGTCATACTGAGTAGCAGCTTTAGGTTATTGGTGTTGCTGTGTGCCTTTTTTATTTGTACAGGTTTGGAGACTGGAGCCTTTTCACCACTGTCCTGGAAGATGATGTGATTCTTGTCTAGAATAACTTCTCTTTAGAAAAGGGATAAGACTATATAACTTCTCTGAGAAGGACACAATCTGTTATACAATCTGTACTTTGCACCACAGCATTCTCACTTAGTTCTGTAAGCCTTTGGCTAAGGGACCTTCCTCAGCCAGTGTAAATTCAGGTGATCACGTAAGAGGGTGCGGCTATAGAAAAGCTATAGAAAGCACAGCTTTAAGAGTATGGTTTTCTTTCTGGAATTTATGCCACCTATTCACAAATCTCTCTTTCATATATATTTACCACCACCACCATCACATTTATATGGCTTGAAAATGCACACTTTTCATACTGTACATGAACTGGTAGATCTCCTCAATGTCTGCCATTTTGAATGGCCAGAAATAGACATACAGTATTTGACTGAAATGCGCAGTCTACTTTGGTCAGACCAGTAAATATTAGTTTATTACTAAGTATGTATTCATGAAAAGATGGACTGCATACATTTTGTGAAAATAAACAACAAAAATCACATACTCTACCTTTAAATTGTGATCTTTAAAAATACTCTGAAATGACGGCCCATCTCTCAGTTATTTCTGTAAACCTGTCCGTAGCACATATTGGTGAAGAACATTGGCCTGGATGAGAGCAGCGTTGGCCTTTCATATGAACCCCGAGCTCATAATTCTGGAAATTTATATTGCATATATTCCTCTTCTCGCGGTCGCTTTCATCCAAGGTCATCATGTTTGATGAGTAAATCTGAGCGCGTGTGCGTGCGTGCGTGCGTGCGTGCGTGTGTGCGTGCGTGCGTGCGTGCGTGCGTGCGTGCGTGCGTGCGTGTGTGCGTGTGTGCGTGTGTGTGTGTGTGTGCGTCTCTTCCTTCAGACTGGAGCACCTGCCAGCTGAGTTCCAACGCTGTGTGTGGAGTGGGCCTGAAGACCAGGATGCTGGATTGTGTTCGCAGCGATGGCAAATCTGTAGACCTGAAGATCTGCGAAGAGGTAAGAAATCAGAAGAGTGAGTGAGTGAGTGAGTGAGTGAGTGGGTGAGTGGGTGAGTGGGTGAGTGAGAGGGAGAGAGAGAGAGAGAGAGAGAGTGAATGAGTAAGAGATAGAGAGACAGGGAGAGAGAGAGAGAGAGAGAGAGAGAGAGAGAGAGAGAGAGAGAGAGAGAGAGAGAGAGAGAGAGAGAGAGAGGATGAGTGAGTGAAGAAGAGAGGGGGTGAGGAAGTTTGGAAGGGAGGGAGGTCATAAAAAGAGTGAGGGAGAGCTTCAGCAGATGACTTGCAGATTAGCTAGTAAACGAGCAAATGAGTGATTATTTTAGCTAATAAACGAGCAAATGAGTGAGTATTTTAGCTAGTAAGCGAGCAAATGAGTGAGGTAGGAAGGGACAGAGTTAATTGAGTGAGCTAGACAGGGCTGTTCCCTCTGCCCTCCCCTATGACAGCCAGTTTCACCATAATAACCATAATAGACCCTCCATCAATGAAACCCATACCGCTGTTTAGCCAGAGAGGAGAGGACACCACTGTGATCGTGTCCTTCATGCCTGTCCAGTCGGGGCAGGTTTGATCAAAAGTATGTGTGCGTGTGCATGTGCGTGTGCCTGTGCGTGTGCGTGTGTGTGAATGTGTCTGTGTGTGAGTGTGTGTGTGTGTGTGTGTGTGTGTGTGTGTGTGTGTGTGTGTGTGTGTGTGTGTGTGTGTGTGTGTGTGCAGGGCCGGATGAAGATCACCAGGGGCCCCTAGGCTACAGGTTGATATGGGCCACCCCGGAACGCAAATTTCACAACAAATATACATATATGGTCTCATAATTAAGAGCAAGGAATTAATGATACCATGTCTATCAACTGTTCTCAATAGGGTGCATCAAATGCCCTCTATGAAAAAATATTGCCTTGGCCCTATAGTAAAAATGTTCTACACCCAGTAAAAACACACTGTGTAAAATATTTTGAAATTTGGATGAAGTCTACCGAGGCCACCAGCCCCATGAAAATAGAAAATAATGGTGTGTGTGTGTGTGTGTGTGTGTGTGTGTGTGTGTGTGTGTGTGTGTGTGTGTGTGTGTGTGTGTGTGTGTGTGTGTGTGTGTGTGTGTGTGTGTGTGTGTGTGTGTGTGTGTGTGTGTGTGTGTGTGTGTGTGTGTGTGTTTGTGTGTGTGTGTGCACATGCGCAGACATACACCCATGTGTGTGTGTGTGTGTCTGTGTCTGTGTCTGTGTCTGTGTAGTGTGTGTGTGTGTGAGAGAGAGAGAGAGAGAGAGAGAGAGAGAGAGAGAGAGAGAGAGAGAGAGAGAGAGAGAGAGAGAGAGAGAGAAGAGAGAGAGAGAGAGAGAGAGAGAGAGAGAGAGAGAGAGAGAGAGAGAGAGAGAGAGAGAGAGAGAGGGTTGATGGCCGGGGTCACTAAGACATGAGCGAGTGAGTGTGCGCTGGCTGTATAAGGCGGCGTGAAATAGAGGAGTGTGAGAGATGAGGAGCTCATTATTCCCCGGCCGGGCTTCCGGGAGCCAGTCAAGCTTGAAACGCTGCTCTCCACCTCCTTCCTTCACCTCCTCTCTTCCCCCTCTTCATCTCTCATCCTCTCATTCTCTCATTCTATCTCTCACTTCTTCTCTTTATCCCTTCCTTCCTCTCTGTCTTTTTTCCTTTCCATTCTCTTCCATTTCTCTCATTCTGCTTCTCTCTCTCTCGCTCTCTCTCTCTCTCTCTCTCTCTCTCTCTCTCTCTCTCTCTCTCTCTCTCTCTCGCTCTCTCTCTCTCTCGCTCTCTCTCTCTCTCTCTCTCTCTCTCTCTCTCTCTCTTTGCCCCTCAGTGCAGCACCTCATCCCCCCACCCCCCACCACTACCACACCCCTTGACCCTGAGGTGGTGTTTACACTGTGAGCTGTGCGAAGGCACCGGTGCTAGACGAATAGAGACGGCCATGTACCTCATGAAAGGAGAGGGAGATGGAGCAGAGGAAATTGGGGAGAGTACTGGAGGTGAAAAGGTGCTCTTTTCCCTCCAGACAGACGACAGGAAGCAACAAATAAAAGAATAGACTTGCTCCCGAAGACAAAAGGCTGTTTTATGTGAGCGGAAATGGGTGGCTGTGGTACAGTGGGAGAGGAGAGGAAGAGGAGATTTGGTATTCTGTGAGGTCTTCAGAAGTTCTGAGAGAGCTTGTCCTCGTGATCATTAAACTATTGCACGCGGGTTTTGCAGCAGACTAATGCAATTAGCAGGCCGATGTGAAATGAAGGCGAATTCACTCCAACGCTAACACACATACACGTTTAGAAACACAGATATACACACACACACACACACACACACACACACACACACACACACACACACACACACACACACACACACACACACACACACACACACACACACACACACACACACACACACACACACATTTGTGCACACACACATCTGCACACAAGTCAATTATATACAAATTTCCAAGCACATGCACATATACACACTTTCCCCCACTTTCCTCACAGTCCCACTGCATAGCCACACACACACACACACACACACACACACACACACACACACACACACACACACACACACACACACACACACACACACACACACACACACACACACACACCCACAGGGCCGCTGACAGCTTTGAATGGGCCTGGGACAAATTCATGTAAAGTAAAGACACCCCCCCATTCAATGCATAAAATGTAATGGGGATCCGATTCTGGGGCCCCCTCCTCCCTGTGCTTCCCTGCACACACACACACACACACACACACACATACACACACACACACACACACACACACACACACACACACACACACACACACACACACACACACACACACACACACACACACACACACACACACACACACACACATACACACACACACACACACACACACACACACATACACACACACACACACACACACAGGCAGGCAGGCAGAGGTAATGTGGGCAGAGTACACGAGCTGGTAAAAGATCAGTCAAACGCGGTCAGTTCAGGGTCACTTTAATTGGACCCCTTGGGCTGCAATAAAACACACACACACACACACACACACACACACACACACACACACACACACACACACACACACACACACACACACACACACACACACACACACACACACACACACACACACACACACATGCATACTCACACACTCACACGCGCGCGCACACACTCGCACGCACGCACACACACAAGCACGCACGCACACGCACACACACACACACACACAGATACACACACACACACACACACACACACAGATACACGCACACAGATACACACACTCGCGCACAGATCCACACACTCTCAAACACACACACACACAGGGAAGGGAAGGGAATGGAAGGCGAAGGAAAGAAATCATCTCCACTGCATATTAACCCCATAACCCAATTTCCACTTCAAATCGTCCACCGCACTCTTTCCTATTGCTGAGGGGCGAGAGATTTTTTTTCTTTTTAGGCTTGGCCACGTACGTACGTCTGCTGTTGCCAGGCTCTCTGCATTAAACTTTGATAGCCATCACAACATTTGCTCTACATTCTTTGACAGCATTTGTATCCCAGGCTGCCAAGTGTTCACTCATCTGTCCCTCATGGTTAACCATATTCTCAAACAAATTATTACACTACATTAGTACAATGAAAACTATATCACTGCTGTCTGACTTCATTTGCGGTTGGGATAAGCTGGTAGCAAGGGGCTAGTATTTATTCTTGACAGTGGCTACTCGGACTAATGTTGGCCAACGTTGGACAAGGTCTTCCCTCGCCTGTCCCTTGTGGTTAACTGTATTCTTAAACAAATCATTACAGTACATTAGTACAATGAAAATGTATGTCAGTGCTGTCTGACTTCTTTGGGTATGGGATAAGCTGGTAGTATGGGAGTATGTTTTCTAGGAAGAGGCTACTCGGACTAATGTTGGTGCACTCTATGATCTGCTCAAAGACTTACAGTCTACCAGTGAATCATTAGATGTGACTTACATTTAGATCAAATTCACAATTTCCAGAGGTGTATGAAGTAGAAATAGAAGTTTGTTTATTTACTACTGTTGTAATAACCAGTTATTCCACTGTACCTAATGAAGTAGATAAACTGTAAGGTTACTTTTATTTAAAGGTGCACTGTGTAATATTTTAGTTGTTCATTTCCAGAATTCATGCTGTCCATTCACAACTGTTACCTTTTTAACAAATACTTACAACCACCATCAAATTTTAAGCTGCAAAACGTACTGTACTGTGGTCATACTAGTACATATTAGTGTGTAAAAGTAAAGTATTGGTTTATTATCTAGTAATATTCATGAAAAGATAAAATGTGGCTACAGGCAGCACATTTGTAATACCTACTCTGGCCACCATCCTACACAGTGCACCTTTACAGTAATACACCTCTGAAAATGTGTTGATTTGACAAAAAAGAACAGGGCCACGGTTTGTTTACAGTACACAGTCCTGCCACAGAGGGATTTACTGTAAGATGGGCTGCTGAGTCCTGAATTACCGAACTGTTTCGGATTACAGTGTAACATGACCTGGAGGAATGAGAATCTTCACAGACATATCCTCGTCCTCAGATCCAACGTCTAATCCTTAACATAAACACTGTAGAGTTTTAAACAGATGGCTTATTGGTAGTCTCTGCATCCGTGAACAAATGTATTGCCCCAGCTACACAATAAATTATGACTGAATACTGTCTGTTTAAAAATTATTTACAAGATCATTGTTGGCGTATCTTTGGGGTATACATAGGCTTAGCTAGCAAATGTTTAACAAATCGCAACGGCATGGATAGTAAAACTATGCGTATTAGTGGATTCTCAGAAGGATAAACTGGCCTTGGTACCCTGGGGGCAATACAAAGATGGATGGCTGAACAAAGAGATTAGCGGCCTTATAGATGTAAATTAGATAGACAGATAGAGAAATGGATAGCCTCATTGGAAAGAAAAGGATGGATATAGTGCTTAGCGAGTAGAGGTTGAACAATTACGATATAGGTGAATAGAAAAATAATGGATGGATGGATGGATGGATGGATGGATGGATGGATGGATGGATGGATGGATGGATGGATGGATGGATGGATGGATGGATGGATGGATGGATGGATGGATAGGTGAGTATGTGAGTGGATAGAGAGAGTATTTGGGAGGGGTAGAGCAGTGTAAGAGTGACTGACCGGACAGAAGGATGGATGAGTGCATGGATGAATGCATGAACGGAGAGATGAGATTCTGTGCGGTTGACTGGTACTGGTTTTGTACCACACACGCACACACACACACACACACACACACACACACACACACACACACACACGCGCACACACACACACACACACTCGCGCACACACACGCACGCACATGCACAATCACACGCACATGCACATACACACCCACGAATACCCACGCACACACACAGACACACACACACACATACACAGACTCTACTGATGGTGTCTGCAGCTGAGCATACAATTAAACACACACACACACACACACACACACACACACACACACACACACACACACACACACTACACTACAATACACTACACTACACTAACTGCTGACGGTTTTCTGTAGCTGACCACAATTGTGCTCGTGCTTGCACGCGCACACACACACACACACACACTGCGCTACGCTACACTGCACTGCACTGCACTGCACTGCACTACACTACACTACACTGCACTGCACTGCACTACACTACACTACACTACACTACACTGCACTACACTACACTACACTACACTACACTACACTACACTACACTACCCTGCACTACACTACACTACACTACACTACGCAACATGATGTCCAAAAATTCCGTGCTCCTGGACACGAATGTTAAGGACACGAAATCCGTGTCCAGGAGCACGGATTTTGCCAAAATTCCGTGCTCCTGGACACGGACTTGTTTTCCGTGCTCCTGGACACGGAATTGTTTTCCGTGATGGACACACAGAAGTGCTCTCTTTATACTCCCACAGCTCTATGTTTCCACAGTCTTTGACCTCAGTCAAATATTTTTTCTCAAAAAAAAACATTTCTTATTGACAGGTTAGGGTTAGGGATTGTTTTGGTCTGGGCACAGCTAGTAGGCCTATTCTTTAATTTATTATATGAATGTGATAGCCTATCAACCAACAAGAAAAGGTCTTTAATGACAGGTTAAGGTTAGGGAATGTTTTGGTCAGGGCGCAACTTAAATTGCTATAGCATTATTTTGCTTAGGATTAGCATTTGGTATGTATTTTCTAATGACAGTGCTGTGGGAATATAGAAAGTTCTTCCGTGCGCCCATCACGGAAAACAATTCCGTGTCCAGGAGCACAGAATTTTTGGAGATCAGGCTGCACTACGTTTACACTACACTGCACTGCACTACATTACAGTACACTGCAATACACTACACTACACTACCCTAACACTACACTACACTACATACACTACACTACACTACACTACACTACACTACACTACATACACTACACTACACTACACTACACTACACTACACTACATACACTACACTACACTACACTACACTACACTACACTACACTACACTACACTAAACTAACGTCTGATGGTTTCTCTGTTTTCAGCTGGGTCTGGAGAGGAAGTGGCAGATGAACACTTCCTGCACTGTGGAGTGCCCTGTCAACTGCCAGCTCTCTGATTGGTCCAGCTGGTCCGACTGCTCCCACATCTGTGGACTGGAAGGTGGGTCCCCCGTGCAACCGTTTCAGGCCTCAAAAGACAATATAAAAATAGAATTACTCCATGGTATAGAAACTCTAACTGTGAATCTCTGTGTATCTTAAGAGCTTTTATATGCCAGAGTCAAAGTCATTGTACATGTACTGTACGTTCAATCCTCACCAAAGTATGACAAATAGACTTGGCGCATATATATGGCACAGCAACTCAGACGCAGACTAGGTTTTACTGGTAAAACTTCCATGTAGCCTACTGTGCAAATAATTTGATTCCAGTAACTGTTTGCCCTGAAAGTTATCGTCTAAATTTCTTGCGCCTATGTACTGCAAGTTCACTTGGCCAATGAAACAGATTTTGATTCCGATTCTGTGTCTAACTTAAAGTCAAGCCTGAAATGCATTATTTTGTTTAGGTTATTTGCGTTCTTTATTAGTTTGTGTTGTCACTGTCGGTTGTGTATTGTACTTAGCATTGCTTGTAATATGTTTCTAATAAATTGTGTTGAATTGTGCAGTTGTGCAATTGTGTGGTTTGACACTGTGCAAACACAAGCATAACACAGATTTGTTTTCACATTCCTATCAGTTTTTCAGTTAATGCACATATTAAAACCGAGACGGGGGTTAGAGCGAGTGGGTTCTTTTCAGCGAGGTTATGCAGATTATGGCTAAAAAACAACAGCAACACAAACGGCAATTTAATTTTAAACTTGCTTTCACCTCATAGAATCTAGAGCACAAAGAAAGAAAGAAAGAAAGAAATAAAGAAAGTGCTTCGCAACATTCGGAGAACGAGAGTTATTCAGCTGATAAATCTACCCCCTTGTAGCAAAATAATGCTAACGCTGTTACTCGTTTCTCAATGAGGTGCCTGATCTGTGAGAGGTAGGGAAAAAGAAAAGGAGCAGAAAAAAACACAAGTGGCATCTGTTTTGTATGGATGTGTTGAGATTGCAGGCAAATATCATTAATCAGGATCCGGGCTCTGTTCATTTCAACCATCAAGGCCTCTTCCCCCAAATAAGAGGAAGTGCCTAATGAATACAAATGCTCCGAGCAACAGCAAATGACTGACAGACTCACTGCTGTGCAGAGAGAGAGAGAGAGAGAGAGAGAGAGAGAGAGAGAGAGAGAGAGAGAGAGAGAGAGAGAGAGAAAGAGAGAGGGGGGGAGTGAGCAAGTCTGACAGAGAGAGAGAGGCAGGAAGAAGGAGACGAGAAGGGAAGAAAATAAAATACGGATGACTTGAACACAGAGAATAATTGAGGGAGAGAGAGAAAAAAGAAAGAAAGAAGGGAAAACATGATGACTCTGATCAGAGAGAGATGGTGGAGGTGGGAAAGAAAGAAGACAGAAGTCTTCAGTTTTTCTCGATTGCTTCCACACAATTTCTGGCACTGCACACACAATTCTCGGAACATCTCACCCATTGCCCAACTCCCCTAACCAATGTCACTGAACACTAAACACAATTCCTTCTGTACATTCATATTTCAGTTTTAAAGCACACTCTTTTCAAACCACTACACACAATTACCTGGATTACACACAATTTTCATGAAGGAAATCCCTGTTTGTCGCATTGAACACACTGTCATTCAAAATACTAAAATCAACCGGCATACTATGTTCACTTCCTCATCACATGGGCAAACTCTCTTCATACCGGTTTAAAATCTGAAATCATCACCCCATAAGGACACACATTGCATGTGATATTGATGAAAACACGAGTGGATGCAGTGAGAAAACACATTTGTTTAGTTTTTGAACTCCAAAATGTGTTATACAGGAGATCACTTTCATGTGGTTACCCAAAATTTTACAATAAATTAGTGCAATTTCTCAAATGTCAGAAAAATATGTAAAATATACATACATCTGTGTACTCCAAGTCTAAAAATATTATTTCAGTATTTTACTACAGAAAAATACCCTCTTTA
>NC_085861.1:43364577-43369577 GCF_034702125.1 Engraulis encrasicolus
ACACATGAGTACGCACAGCCTGCCTTGGTACACATACAGAAGAGTTCGGATGCAAAACCCCCTAACTCCATTTCTGAAGACCTGCACTTCTATATTTTTAGAGAACCCTGTTGTTGGTTTGGTTTACATTCATGTACTTGATAATACATATAAATAGTTATATTACATAAATAAAATAAAAAAATATGCAATTTTGATAGCTTTGTATTAAATAAAAATGAATTAAGATTATTTTCTGAAATGGCACTTAGGGGGTTTTGCATCTGAACTCTTCAGATACACATACATGTACACACACATGAGCGCACGCGCACACACACACACTTCCAGAAATGATGGAATATGCCAAGTACATACTGTATACAGTATGCTTATCATTTGAGCAACCAACTGTCTGTCAGCAATACTTCAATAACGCTGACATGTTACGGTGTCTCAATCTTCATATTTTTTTAATAGCAGCACAGTAAATCAGTAATACTTTATAATAATGGTGTGTGAATCGTAGTGGACTATTGTTGGAAGTAATGGTTAATTAAGATATGAGTGAT
Source organism: Engraulis encrasicolus (assembly GCF_034702125.1). NCBI lineage: Eukaryota > Metazoa > Chordata > Actinopteri > Clupeiformes > Engraulidae > Engraulis > Engraulis encrasicolus. Next base: position 43,365,129 of record NC_085861.1, read on the forward strand.
GTTTAACCCATATGTCATCAATAATGACTCACTATGGAGTAAAGTAGGAGTCATAAAGGATTCAATTGTGGTACAGCAAAGGTCAATTTATAGTGTGAATTCGTTCTGTTAATTAATCAGGATTACCACTGCAAATTTAACTCTTGGTATTTCGATCCAGATGTGTTTCAGACATTATTTAACAATACTTATTTTAACATTAGATACAGTGAATGATTAATACACTGAATGCCAGGCTTTGTATCGCATGAATGCCAGCCAGTGTCAGGAATTTTTGTCATTTTTTGAGCAGTCACAGAATATTTTGTTTTAGATCTACAGAGACAATAAATGGCTTGTTTAAAGGGTGGGAATCTTAGCATTCCATAGATGAGAACTGTATGTGACTAGGTGCCTCCATTCCAAAGTTAGCCCACGCTAAGCGAGATAAAGCAGTTTTTGTTTCATGTGCACGGTTTGACTCTCAGAGTTCAAATTGAGGAACTAAACGTGTTGCCATGCCCCAAGAATGGAGTTTTTGGAGTCATATTTTTTTATCCATCATGGCGTCGCACCCACTGCCCATGCGCACCATGTCCTCAGGCTATGCCCCCGTACTTCACCATGGCCAATGCATTTTCCAGCGAGTAATCGTTCTTTTCCGATCTACGTTCTTTGGTCCCAAGTGCACAAGCACTGCATTGAAAAGCTAACTTTAGTTTCCACCTATGTTGTTGTGGTCGTGACAGCCAGGTAAGACAGTACCACATCGTCTCGGACCTAAACAATGAAAATTATAATCATTTCAAGAAACATTCGTTTGTTTAGGCTACTAGATTAGAAGTTGACATTTCGCTTGTTTTGAAAAACGAACCATCATTGTAGTACAACTGATACCATGCTTACCATTGCACTGCACCCCCCATACCCAAAGTAAAAAGTAAGGTTTTTATTTACAGCTCTAATCTGCATTTTACCATTGTATTTTTGCTCAGAATCTCAATGCTGAAACAGCCACCTAATATTACAATGCTTTGTGATAAATGTTACCGACAAACATCCCATTTTATGCTAGCCCACCCTGGACTATTTTTATTCATACAATCAGAAACTTTGAAGCACACTCAATATTCAGGACAAAAAGCAAATTTTGGTGTAAAAAACTGGAAAATTGCTCAATGAAAATGTCATTCCTTGTATAATTATGGAAGCAGTTTTATGTGGGCTACATTGTTTGTTTAGGACGTCCATGATGAAAGCACTAGCTCTGGCTGAAGGATTGTGCACATTGTGTTTATCACATTTACAGGTGTTTGGACAATATTTGCCTCTGGCAAAATACAAGTGTGTGTAATCTGAGTGGTCAGCAACTTGTATGCTCACCTGTCATGCACTGTATAGCCTACACATAGTATGTAGCCTAATGGACAACAAAAGAGCACCTGAGCAAGTGCTACTTGAAACTTATCTGTTTCTTTACAGGTCAGGATTCTTTTGATGAATTCAGCACAGTGTCATCAGCTGCTGTGGCTGTACCTGACCCGTAACCCCAGTATTACATTTGACCTGGCCTGGACGTGGCCGGCCCGGGCCTCCTGTATCTCACCACAGCGCACAGCTCAACCTACTTGATGTCTGTACCTGCTGACCCATTCCTCACCCTGTTGCCATGCACTGATCCATTTACGTAGTCTGTCAGAGGAGTTAGGTGTTCTTCGTTTTGCCTGAAGTATGTGGAATGGTATCCGAGCAGAAGCTGATGAGAACATGCAACAGTATATGTACTCTTAGCTGTTCCTGCCACATCAGCCTCTGCACATGTAGTTTTCCAGATTATTCTGGCAAGACAAATATTGTTTTTGTTTTTGTTTTGTGCTAATAAGTGGTGCTGCCAGGATTGGCCAACATTATCCTGATTCACATAGCCAATATAAAGCATTTGTCCCAAGTAGAGTATTAGGGCTCCATCTGACAGTTACATAGTTTTCTTGCTGTTATTCATCAGTTTTTATTTATTGATTGATTGATTGATTGATTGATTGATTTATTTAAAAACAGTATGTATTTAATCACATTTAGTTATTTGTTTGTTTGTTTGTTTGTTTGTTTGTTTATTTATTTTAAACGAGTATATAGTTAATCACATTTATTAATTTGTTTATTTATTTATTTGTTTACAGTATTTATTTATTCATTTGTTTATTTATTTGTTTGTTTGTTTGTTTGTTTATTTATGTATGTACATTTCAATTTATATTCAGGACCCTGTTTGACTTTTGCTTGTTCATCATACCTGGGCAGCACAATGTCATATTCTAAAAACTCCTTATTAAAATGTCATGAATATACATTTTGTTAGCATCCCTTTTCAGTTCTGAGAATGAAGCTGCACAACAACATTGTGTCAACAACAGTTTACTGAGAAAGTCATAAACACACATTGACTGTTAATACTACTACTATACACAGAGAGTACATGCTTAGGAAAATCATTTCGCAGCAGAAACATTTGGTCCATGTTGCCTGGTAGCATTGGGTAATGAAAAAAGGAGGCGCGGCCAAACGGTAGGGCACTCGTCTACCACGCGGCTGACCCGGTTTCGATTCCCGGCCCTGGTCCTTTGCCGGCCCTCCCCGTCTCTCTCTCCCCACTAGCCTCCTGTCACCACCTTCACTGCCCTACCATAAATAAAGTCAAAAAGACCAAAAAAAGGACTTTTTAAAAAAGAAAAAAGGAGGCGCACACAAGGCTTGCGTGAAAAAAAAATATTGAAGCCGAGAAGTCACATCAGAAGTCAGAGGCTAAAACTAGAGCAACAGACGTTTCGGACCTAGTCCATTGTCTCAGAACTGGAAACATTGAGAATGGACTAGCTAATAGCAAAACATGTTCCTCAACCATGATATAGCTTGCCAAATGGACACTTGTTAACACAACAAAACACTACTCTAAGCCTCACAGTATCTCAAAATAATAAGTTATTTATCGGTCTGTTGAAAGAGAGACATCACTTTGGTTTTTTGGGGGTCTTTCTCTTCTTTCAGTTGCTGCTGCGGAGATACTGACTCTGATCTTGATTCGCTGGTCATATGCCTATTTCTTAGCAGTAACATTTTCACACAAAGTTTCCCGTTTTCTTCTTTGATCAGTTGTTGGTGTATGCTCTGCCATAGTGCTCTTCTAGTTCATATCGTGCCTATCGTAGGCATTTATCTCAATAAACTGGGCTAATATGCTATGGCAACTTGACCTGAAATGCTCTCTTAATTCACGAAGGAGGTCACAGAGAGGGAGGGGGCAGCCGATTGAGGTTTGATGGACGTGTCAGGATCCAACCAGTCTGCTCATCATGGTCACGCTGCTGGGTTGGCGTTTCTCAATGATTATAACCTCAAGACTGACCAATTCCGCTTTTTTTGTTTCGTCAAACCTTCTATTTTACTGGCACCAATGAGGTTTGTGGGGTGGTTGTCAAGCAATATGGTAAAATGGTTTAAGCAGTAGATTTCTCGTAAAATGCGGATTATGCATGCATGCAAACTTTCGTGACATTGGTCACCAGGTTCAGGTGTTTATGAACTCACTGTTAATTAATGCTCAAATGAACATTGTTAACTAAGGTCTGAGTCACATATGTCTTGATCGAAATACCAAGAGTTTAACCCGCAGTGGCAATTCCTGATTAATTAACACTAGGAATTCACACTATTAATTGACCTTTGATGTACCACATTTACTTATTAGTGAGTCCTTCATGATTCCTAATTTACTTACTAGTGATTCATTAATCATGAATAATGTATTAAACATCACTTGCCACATATTTAATGTCTTAATTTACCATATTTAACCATTACTTACAACATTATTCCACTATGATTCATGCACCATTATTGTAAAGTGTTACCCAGTAAATCATTCAATTATTTGACCTTTAGACCATTGACTGACGTTGGGTTTTGTGTACTTGCAAGTTCAAGTTCAAGTTATTTTATTTGTCACATGCATATTACTTGTAGTGAAATGATGAAAGCAATTACTTATTACTTAACGATTACTTAAATACTTGCTTTCTCCAGGTGACTGCTACCTGATGGAGTGGACGGACTGGAGCCCGTGCCAGAGCGTGTGTGTGAAGGGCCAGCGTCTGGACTTCCCCGCCGTGCAGGCCCGGTCCCGCGCCGTCATCGCCCAGGAGCCGCAGAACCTGCAGCAGTGCCCCGACCAGGAGTGGGAGTACCAGAACTGTGACGGTACGGGTAACGGAACACTACACACATCCCTCTCAAGCACACTAAAGGCGGGCATACACTGTGCGATATTTTCAAACGTGGGTGTAAGTTCCTTCTCACACTGCACAAGAGAATTTAACGATTTAAAAGTTTACATCTCACGACTCACGTCCTCACACATCCCTCTTAAGCACACTTACTGCAATGCAGACACGGCTGTGATGGTTTGAATTTGAT